>NC_047109.1:12283162-12610662 GCF_902500255.1 Thalassophryne amazonica
AACTGAGAGCCTTCACAGAAACATCTCAATGTACCTGAAATAGATTCTGATTTAGTTAATGACTTGGAGAGAGATATTTCAGTAAATTAAATAATCATGGTAATTAAGGACCTACAAAGTGGCAAATCTCCAAGACCAGACGGCTTTTCAGCAGATTTCTAATATTACTATCTATGTTTAAAGAGTCCCTGAATTCATCATTACTTCCACAGTCCATGCACCACGCTGTCTTCACTCTGCTACTTCAAAAAGATTTTTAAAAACCCTTAAACTGTAGTTCTTATTGTCCAATTTCACTTTTAAATACAGATGCTAAAATATTGGCAAAAGTACTGGCGAGGCGCTTCGAAAGAGTTATTCCTACGATTGTTTCACCTGACCAGACAGGATTTGTGAAAAATCGGCAATCCTTTTTTAACATCAGGTGATTTTTTTTTTTATATTCTTTACTCCCCCCACTCCACCTGGTCACAAAGATACTGAAATTATCTCTCTAGCTGCTGAAAAAGCTTTTGACCGGATGGAGTGGGATTACCTTTTTAAAATGCTGGATATGTTTAAATTTGGCCCCAAATTTCTATCTTGGATCAGACTGCTTTATTGCTCCCAAATGGCAGCAGTTCAGACCAACAAAAATCTCTCATCCTATTTCCTATTACAATGAGGCACAAGGCAAGGGCGCCCTCTCTCACCGCTTTTATTCTTAGTGGCCACTGAACCAATGGCCATGGCAGTACGGCAGTATGGTCATCAAGGGAAGAAAGTGTATGGGCTCAGAACACAGGGTGTCTCTTTATGCAGATGATGCACTATTGTTTGTTTCAAATCCTATGTCTACCATTCCTGCATTGTTGGATATGCTTGACAGGTTTGGGAGGATATCTGGCAGTAAAGTCAATTTTTAAGCAAAATGATCCCCTAAGATCGCTGGAAGAGAATCTTTACAAAATAGCCCCTTTTAAACGCAATTCTAAAAAGTTCAAGTATCTTGGTATCTGGGTGACCCACAACTATAAAGAGCTATACAAGGCTAACTATTTACCATTGCTATCTAGTCTTAAACAGGACATAGCCTGTTGGGAAATACGGCCTCTTTCGCTGCGGGCTAGGATTAATTTAAAATTACTGTTCTGCGTAAATTTCTCTACTTATTTCAAAGCTTACCCATTTTTCTTTACAAATCATTTTTTCTGTAAACTGTATAGCCAGACATTATCTTTTATTTGGAATAAAAAACATCCAAGACTGGGAAAGAAAATACTGCAGCTGCCCTGGGATTTGGGTGGCATGTCGCTCCCTAACTTTATGTATTATTACCGGACAGCTAACAATAGTGCGGCACTGTACTGGCTTAGAGGAGATAATGCAGCACCTAGCTGGGTAATTTTAGAAAGAGGCTCAATACAATCTAGCTCTCCTGTTGCATTGCTCTGTTCTGAATTGCCCTTCAAACAGCCTATCTCATCTTACTCTTCCAACCCAGTGGTGGTACACACACTGAAAATTTAGAATCAATGCAGAAGGTCATTTAAATGTAATAATTTACTATTCACAGCACCAGTTACAAGGAACCATATGTTTGTCCCATCGGTGACTGATGATGCCTTTGATGTCTGGGAGGGGCATGGGATACATTCTTTGTACAATTTTTACATGGATAACAATTTTGTTTCATTTGATCAGTTGGTAAAGAAATACAATATTCCAAAGTCACACGTTTTTAGATATTTGCAATTGAGAAATTTTGTTTGGTCAAATTCTGGCTGTTTTCCTTTGTGTCCCTCCCGGTCACTGTTGGACAAACTTCTGGATTATCAAAGAGACTCTAAAAAGGTTTTGAGCAGGATTTACACCTTACTCACATCATATCACAAGACCAATCTGGAGGACCTTAAGCAGAAATGGGAAATGGACTTGAATGAGACTATATCGGACTCTATGTGGCAAAAGGCGATACATAACATTCATTCATTTTCGGTCTCAGTCAGACATGCGGTGGTCCAATTCAAAGTTGTGCACTGTCTGTACTGGTCTAAAGACAAGCTGTCCAAGATCAAACCAGATTTGGACCCATCATTTTGGCTCTTGCTTGCCTCTACTGGTGGTTGGCTCTCACTGCGGTATTGTATCACTTCCTGTTCTGAAGCACAGCGGTGTTTTGCTGTATCTGTTAGCTGTTTAATCTGCGTAGTTAGATTGATCTAGTTACCTAGATAACGATTTGTTTCACAGTGTAATCTTCACGTGCCTTAACTAAAGCACTCCCTCTGCTGAATCACCTCTAAATTATTTACACATTATTCACTTTGTGTGTTTTTAGGAATCTGCTAGCTTAGCGCAGCTACTAGCTCTTAGCCGGTTTAGCATGGAGGCTTCTCCTGTCTCTCCCGCACTTTTCTGCTCTGGGTGTGAAATGTTTAGTTATTCCTCGGCCTCCTTTAGCAGTAATGGTACTTGTAATAAGTGTAGCTTATTCGTAGCTTTGGAGGCCAGGCTGGGCGAATTGGAGACTCGGCTCCGCACCGTGGAAAATTCTACAGCTAGCCAGGCCCCTGTAGTCGGTGCGGACCAAGGTAGCTTAGCCGCCATTAGTTTCCCTCTGGCAGATCCCGAGCAGCCGGGAAAGCAGGCCGACTGGGTGACTGTGAGGAGGAAGCGTAGCCCTAAACAGAAGCCCCGTGTACACCGCCAACCCGTTCACATTTCTAACCGTTTTTCCCCACTCGACGACACACCCACCGAGGATCAAACTCTGGTTATTGGCGACTCTGTTTTGAGAAAGGTGAAGTTAGCGACACCAGCAACCATAGTCAATTGTCTTCCGGGGGCCAGAGCAGGCGACATTGAAGGAAATTTGAAATTTGAAACTGCTGGCTAAGGCTAAGTGTAAATTTGGTAAGATTGTAATTCACGTCGGCCGTAATGACACCCGGTTATGCCAATCGGAGGTCACTAAAATTAACATTGAATCGGTGTGTAACTTTGCAAAAACAATGTCGGACTCTGTAGTTTTCTCTGGGCCCCTCCTCAATCGGACCGGGAGTGACATGTTTAGCCGCATGTTCTCCTTGAATTGCTGGCTGTCTGAGTGGTGTCCAAAAAATGAGGTGGGCTTCATAGATAATTGGCAAAGCTTCTGGAGAAAACCTGGTCTTGTTAGGAGAGACGGCATCCATCCCACTTTGGATGGAGCAGCTCTCATTTCTAGAAATCTGGCCAATTTTCTTAAATCCTCCAAACCGTGACTATCCAGGGTTGGGACCAGGAAGCAGAATTGTAGTTTTACACACCTCTCTGCAGCTTCTCTCCCCCTGCCATCCCCTCATTACCCCATCCCCGTAGAGACGGTGCCTGCTCCCAGACCAGCAATAACCAGCAAAAATCTATTTAAGCATAAAAATTCAAAAAGAAAAACATAATATAGCACCTTCAACTGCACCACAGACTAAAACAGTTAAATGTGGTCTATTAAACATTAGGTCTCTCTCTTCTAAGTCCCTGTTAGTAAATGATATAATAATTGATCAACATATTAATTTATTCTGTCTTACAGAAACCTGGTTACAGCAGGATTAATATGTTAGTTTAAATGAGTCAACACCCCCGAGTCACACTAACTGCCAGAATGCTCGTAGCACGGGCCGAGGCGGAGGATTAGCAGCAATCTTCCATTCCAGCTTATTAATTAATCAAAAACCCAGACAGAGCTTTAATTCATTTGAAAGCTTGACTCTTAGTCTTGTCCATCCAAATTGGAAGTCCCAAAAACCAGTTTTATTTGTTGTTATCTATCGTCCTCCTGGTCGTTACTGTGAGTTTCTCTGTGAATTTTCAGACCTTTTGTCTGACTTAATGCTTAGCTCAGATAAGATAATTATAGTGGGCGATTTTAACATCCACACAGATGCTGAGAATGACAGCCTCAACACTGCATTTAATCTATTATTAGACTCAATTGGCTTTGCTCAAAATGTAAATGAGTCCACCCACCACTTTAATCATATCTTAGATCTTGTTCTGACTTATGGTATGGAAATTGAAGACTTAACAGTATTCCCTGAAAACTCCCTTCTGTCTGATCATTTCTTAACAACATTTACATTTACTCTGATGGACTACCCAGCAGTGGGGAATAAGTTTCATTACACTAGAAGTCTTTCAGAAAGCGCTGTAACTAGGTTTAAGGATATGATTCCTTCTTTATATTTTCTAATGCCATATACCAACACAGTGCAGAGTAGCTACCTAAACTCTGTAAGTGAGATAGAGTATCTCGTCAATAGTTTTACATCCTCATTGAAGACAACTTTGGATGCTGTAGCTCCTCTGAAAAAGAGAGCTTTAAATCAGAAGTGCCTGACTCCGTGGTATAACTCACAAAATCTCAGCTTAAAGCAGATAACCCGTAAGTTGGAGAGGAAATGGCGTCTCACTAATTTAGAAGATCTTCACTTAGCCTGGAAAAAGAGTCTGTTGCTCTATAAAAAAGCCCTCCGTAAAGCTAGGACATCTTACTACTCATCACTAATTGAAGAAAATAAGAACCCCAGATTTCTTTTCAGCACTGTAGCCAGGCTGACAAAGAGTCAGAGCTCTATTGAGCCGAGTATTCCTTTAACTTTAACTAGTAATGACTTCATGACTTTTTCTGCTAATACAAATTTTAACTATTAGAGAAAAAATTACTCATAACCATCCCAAAGACGTATCGTTATCTTTGGCTGTTTTCAGTGATGCCGGTATTTGGTTAGACTCTTTCTCTCAGATTAGTTGGCTATGTACCACAGGCTTTTAAGGTGGCAGTAATTAAACCATTACTTAAAAAGCCATCACTTGACCCAGCTATCTTAGCTAATTATAGGCCAATCTCCAACCTTCCTTTTCTCTCAAAAATTCTTGAAAGGGTAGTTGTAAAACAGCTAACTGATCATCTGCAGAGGAATGGTCTATTTGAAGAGTTTCAGTCAGGTTTTAGAATTCATCATAGTACAGAAACAGCATTAGTGAAGGTTACAAATGATCTTCTTATGGCCTCAGACAGTGGACTCATCTCTGTGCTTGTTCTGTTAGACCTCAGTGCTGCTTTTGATACTGTTGACCATAAAATTTTATTACAGAGATTAGAGCATGCCATAGGTATTAAAGGCACTGCGCTGCGGTGGTTTGAATCATATTTATCTAATAGATTACAATTTGTTCATGTAAATGGGGAATCTTCTTCACAGACTAAGGTTAATTATGGAGTTCCACAAGGTTCTGTGCTAGGACCAATTTTATTCACTTTATACATGCTTCCCTTAGGCAGTATTATTAGACAGCATTGCTTAAATTTTCATTGTTACGCAGATGATACCCAGCTTTATCTATCCATGAAGCCAGAGGACACACACCAATTAGCTAAACTGCAGGATTGTCTTACAGACATAAAGACATGGATGACCTCTAATTTCCTGCTTTTAAACTCAGATAAAACTGAAGTTAATGTACTTGGCCCCACAAATTTTAGAAACATGGTGTCTAACCAGATCCTTACTCTGGATGGCATTACCCTGACCTCTAGTAATACTGTGAGAAATCTTGGAGTCATTTTTGATCAGGATATGTCATTCAAAGCCCATATTAAACAAATATGTAGGACTGCTTTTTTGCATTTACGCAATATCTCTAAAATTAGAAAGGTCTTGTCTCAGAGTGATGCTGAAAAACTAATTCATGCATTTATTTCCTCTAGGCTGGACTATTGTAATTCATTATTATCAGGTTGTCCTAAAAGTTCCCTGAAAAGCCTTCAGTTAATTCAAAATGCTGCAGCTAGAGTACTAACGGGGACTAGAAGGAGAGAGCATATCTCACCCATATTGGCCTCTCTTCATTGGCTTCCTGTTAATTCTAGAATAGACTTTAAAATTCTTCTTCTTACTTATAAGGTTTTGAATAATCAGGTCCCATCTTATCTTAGGGACCTCATAGTGCCATATCACCCCAATAGAGCGCTTCACTCTCAGACTGCAGGCTTACTTGTAGTTCCTAGGGTTTGTAAGAGTAGAATGGGAGGCAGAGCCTTCAGCTTTCAGGCTCCTCTCCTGTGGAACCAGCTCCCAATTCGGATCAGGGAGACAGACACCCTCTCTACTTTTAAGATTAGGCTTAAAACTTTCCTTTTTGCTAAAGCTTATAGTTAGGGCTGGATCAGGTGACCCTGAACCATCCCTTAGTTATGCTGCTATAGACTTAGACTGCTGGGGGGTTCCCATGATGCACTGAGTGTTTCTTTCTCTTTTTGCTCTGTATGCACCACTCTGCATTTAATCATTAGTGATTGATCTCTGCTCCCCTCCACAGCATGTCTTTTTCCTGGTTCTCTCCCTCAGCCCCAACCAGTCCCAGCAGAGGACTGCCCCTCCCTGAGCCTGGTTCTTCTGGAGGTTTCTTCCTGTTAAAAGGGAGTTTTTCCTTCCCACTGTCGCCGAGTGCTTGCTCACAGGGGGTCGTTTTGACCGTTGGGGTTTTTACGTAATTATTGTATGGCCTTGCCTTACAATATAAAGCGCCTTGGGGCAACTGTTTGTTGTGATTTGGCGCTATATAAATAAAATTGATTGATTGATTATGTGATCTTTGCAAACAAACACCTGCTACACTTGTGCACATGTTTTGGACCTACCCCAAACTTTGTGGGTATTGGCATTCCATTTTGAGGCCTTTTCCAACAGCTGTGGAAAAACTATGTACCTCTGTCATTGGATTGCTTTGTTTTGGTAGTATCCCCAAAATCTATTTTGAACAGAAACCAAGAAAAAATTTGTTCTTTTGTTCTTTATTGGCTCACAGATTAATTTTGTTCAAACGGAAGAATCCAATCCAATCCAATCCACTTTATTTATAAAGCACATTTAAACAGACCCGAGTCTCCAAAGTGCTGCACAACAAAAGCATAGACGCGGAAAATAGCAATAATAACAATAAAATAGATAAGATAAAATAATACATAAACAGATAAAACCATGATAAAAAAATAAATTTCAATTAAAAAAAAATAAAATAAAATAAGACACAAGGACCGTACAACTCACGCGGTGTTAAAAGCCAAGGAATAAAAATGGGCCTTAAGATGGGACTTAAAACACTCCACAGTGGGAGCAGATCGGACATGTGGGGGCAGAGCGTTCCAGAGTCTGGGACCGACCACGGAGAAGGCCCTGTCCCCTCGAGTTTTAAGTCTCGTCCTAAGCACCATGAGCTGGGACTAGCCCTAGGACCTCAGAGCTCGTGCTGGAGTGTAGACCTGGAGGCAGTTGATGATATATTGTTATTGTTATATATTGTTGATGATATAAGAAGGCATGCCCTCCAACATTCACTCATTGGATGAAAGATGTAATGGCACATATACATTTAGAAAAGATAAGATATACACTTAAAGGTTCCTCTGGGAAATTTTATGATCAATGGCTGCCTTTTATTTTTATTTTGACAGCATGTCTGCTAACAATCTGATCTAAATTGCTCAATTCTGTATTTTGTATGCAAATGCTTATATTGCGATTTTGTACCAGATGGAAACATGGTATGCTTCTTGAACAGGTATAGCATGGGGTGGGAGGGGAGGCATTTCTTTTTTCTGTACGAAGAAAAAAGAAATGCCTTAAAAAGAAATACAAAGAAAGGATTTGCATACAAAATACAGAATTGAGCAATACAGTTTTGTTTGCGTTTGTCATTTTCTAAACTTGCAAACTTGCCAGGGTCGGGGGGGTCAGAGCTCCCCCGCCTCCAGAAGCTTAAATGCAAAAAAAAAAAGCTTAAAAAAGAGGGGGTCTGGGTTCTCCCCGCCAAGAAGCTGAAAGGTTTTAGCTATGCTAATGCTCCCCTGAAGCATTTGCTAAACAAAAAAACAAAACAAAACAAAACAAGTCTGAACGACCAAAATGACATGGTAAGATGCTGAAGAGCTTCACTCGTTCATGTCTGTGACATATACATATTAATAAAACTGGAGCACCGCACTCACAGAGCGCAAACCTTCACCAACACTAGTTTCCAATTCCACAAATTTTTACCTTGGAAAAAATTTTGAAGGTCAAAGTCCTGTTAGACGTGACTTTTCATAAAATAAAATATAATACAAAATGTAGATCAAAAGGGCTTTTTACATTGTTAAAATCAAATATCTGCTAAATCCGCAATACGGATCAGAAGTAGATCAAACTTATCAAAATATCGCTCCAGGTTTGACAGTCTGACTGAACAAATCAGTTCCATCTGTAAGAAAATTACAAACTACACACAAATTTCAAATACTATAGACTACGTAGACTAGTCATATTTCTTTAATCAAAATAGGAATGAATGGTTTGTTACAGGAACATTTAGATCTTTCAATTCTCATCAACATGATCACATTTATATTTTTAAATGAATACAAATTTTCTAATTAATTGGAAAAGAATTACCAATTACTTATAAATCTCTAAATTCAAGTCCTTATTTAAAAAGCTTGTGATAAGCTGTGCAACAGTTGTATCAAAGTTTTGAAATTGCATTCTCTACATTTTGTTTAAAATTATAAAAACAACCTCAAACATTGCATCAACTCCATTTTGCATCAATTCTGCTCCAAGTTACAAAACTTTGGTTTCAATTTAAGATTGCAGATTCTCCTGAAAAATAATATTCACACCACAGTATAATATTTGTAAATATACATTTATGAACCAAAGCTGTATTTCTGATATTAAAGTCAGTGTATTAAACATTTTTGTCAAAACAGAGACCACTGTGTCCTACAGGTTTTAACAGCTGGTTTCAGAACTTTTTATCTGAAAGCAGCCTTTCTGTCTGACTTACGGTTGTGAAGGACTGACTGTCGACGGCTGCGTTTGCTGTCCGCTGACTGCAGACAGCAGGTTGAGGACGACGAGTCTGCAGGAAGCAAACAAATTAATAGCTGCATTACATCAGAAACAACAGGACAATAAAATACCAACAGCACAAATCACATTTATTAGAAAAAGCTATACGAGCGATGCGCTGTGCACTGGGGCAAAACTGGCTCTATGGTCCAGGGAGTCCAAAACAAGAAGTGACAAATTTTGAGACCACAGTACAACATGAAATGTCAAATGTCAAACACTTCCTGCATCGACATTTCCTGTATTGACAGACGAGATCCCGTGGAATCTCGCGGAACCTCAGTGACAAGTTCACACTGAAACAGGAAGTGCCAAATTTGGAGTCCACAGTGAAACAAGAAATGTCAAATGTTGAACACTTCCTGGCATGGGTGGAGCTAGAGCAGAGGCCAGGGTTGCGCTGGACTCCCCTGAAATTTGACTGGACACAGATGATTGACATGTCACGGCACCACACGTCTGGTTGAAAAGAGCTGCATTTTGAAATCAGTGAGTCATATTGACTGCTAGGTTCCTCCTGTCCAGTAGTTGGTGCTGTGTACCACAAAAAGTTCTAATCCACCTCAGTAGAAGAAGAAAAATGTTTGCATCAGATTTAAACATAACACATCGTTTGAACTGTGGATTAATAATGACACCACATATTGGTGAGTAAACAACGGTATTTTATGCCAGAAATAAGGTCCAGGTTGTTAAAAGCGGCATGTCTCCTTTGAATTGGGTTGCCTTTTATTGTAGCCAACGTAAGGCACACCTGTGTAATAATCATGCTGTCTAATCAGCATCTTGATATGCCACACCTGTGAGGTGGGATGGATTATCTCAGCAAAGGAAAAGTGCTCACTAAGATAGATTTAGACAGATTTCCGAACAATATTTAAGAGGAATGGGTCTTTTGTGTATATAGAAAATGTTTTAGATTGTTGAGTTCAGCTCATGAAAAATGGCAGCAAAAACAAAAGTGCTGCATAAACATTTTTGTTGTGTGCATACATGTATATAAATACATAAGCATGCCAAAAGGCAAATGTCAGTTCATTATATACAGTAAAACTCGTATATAATGGATTCAGCTGGACCAGCTAAATTTGTCCGTTATCAAAAGCTGCTATATGTATAAAATTGACAAAATCTGTTATATGTACAGTAGTGTTCAGAATAATAGTAGTGCTATGTGTCTAAAAAGATTAATCCAGGTTTTGAGTATATTTCTTATTGTTACATGGGAAACAAGGTACCAGTAGATTCAGTAGATTCTCACAAATCCAAGACCAAGCATTCATGATATGCACACTCTTAAGGCTATGAAATTGGGCTATTAGTAAAAAAAAAAAGGAGAAAGGGGGTGTTCACAATAATAGTAGTGTGGCATTCAGTCAGTGAGTTCGTCAATTTTGTGGCACAAACACGTGTGAATCAGGTGTCCCCTATTTAAGGATGAAGCCAGCACCTGTTGAACATGCTTTTCTCTTTGAAAGCCTGAGGAAAATGAGACGTTCAAGACATTGTTCAGAAGAACAGTGTAGTTTGATTAAAGCGTTGATTGGAGAGGGGAAAACTTATACGCAGGTGCAAATTTATAGGCTGTTCATCTACAAAAAAACCAGACGCGTGGAAGAAATTGGAAAACAACCATGGATAGAAGAATTGATCCATTAATCATCCACCCATTGATCAGCTCCAGGATGATCAAAGACAGTCTAGAGTTACCTGTAAGTGCTGTGACAGTTAGAAGACACCTGTGTGAAGCTAATTTATTTCCAAGAATCCCCCGCAAAGTCCCTCTGTTAAATAAAAGACGTGCAGAAGAGGTTACAATTTGCCAAAGAACACATCAACTGGCCTAAATCAAATCAATTTTATTTATATAGCGCCAAATCACAACAAACAATTGCCCCAAGGCGCTTTATATTGTAAGGCAAAAGCCATACAATAATTACAGAAAAACCCCAACGGTCAAAAACGAACCCCTGTGAGCAAGCACTTGGCGACAGTGGGAAGGAAAAACTCCCTTTCAACAGGAAGAAACCTCCAGCAGAACCAGGCTCAGGGAGGGGCAGTCTTCTGCTGGGACTGGTTGGGGCTGAGGGGAGAGAATCAGGAAAAAGACATGCTGTGGAGGGGAGCAGAGATCAATCAATAATGATTACAAGCAGAGTGGTGCATATAGAGCAAAAAGAGAAAGAAACACTCAGTGCATCATGGGAACCCCCCAGCAGTCTAAGTCTATAGCAGCATAACTAAGGGATGGTTCAGGGTCACCTGATCCAGCCCTAACTATAAGCTTTAGCAAAAAGGAAAGTTTTAAGCCTAACCTTAAAAGTAGAGAGGGTGTCTGTCTCCCTGATCTGAATTGGGAGCTGGTTCCACAGGAGAGGAGCCTGAAAGCTGAAGGCTCTGCCTCCCATTCTACTCTTACAAACCCTAGGAACTACAAGTAAGCCTGCAGTCTGAGAGCGAAGCGCTCTATTTGGGTGATATCAATCAATCAATTTTTTTATATAGCACCAAATCACAACAAACAGTTGCCCCAAGGCGCTTTATATTGAAAGGCAAGGCCATACAATAATTATGTAAAACCCCAACGGTCAAAACGACCCCCTGTGAGCAAGCACTTGGCTACAGTGGGAAGGAAAAACTCCCTTTTAACAGGAAGAAACCTCCAGCAGAACCAGGCTCAGGGAGGGGCAGTCTTCTGCTGGGACTGGTTGGGGCTGAGGGAGAGAACCAGGAAAAAGACATGCTGTGGAGGGGAGCAGAGATCGATCACTAATGATTAAATGCAGAGTGGTGCATACAGAGCAAAAAGAGAAAGAAACAGTGCATCATGGGAACCCCCCAGCAGTCTACGTCTATAGCAGCATAACTAAGGGATGGTTCAGGGTCACCTGATCCAGCCCTAACTATAAGCTTTAGCAAAAAGGAAAGTTTTAAGCCTAATCTTAAAAGTAGAGAGGGTGTCTGTCTCCCTGATCTGAATTGGGAGCTGGTTCCACAGGAGAGGAGCCTGAAAGCTTTGATATGGTACTATGAGGTCCCTAAGATAAGATGGGACCTGATTATTCAAAACCTTATAAGTAAGAAGAATAATTTTAAATTAAATTCTAGAATTAACAGGAAGCCAATGAAGAGAGGCCAATATGGGTGTAATATGCTCTCTCCTTCTAGTCCCCATCAGTACTCTAACTGCAGCATTTTGAATTAACTGAAGGCTTTTCAGGGAACTTTTAGGACAACCTGATAATAATAAATTACAATAGTCCAGCCTAGAGGAAATAAATGCATGAATTAGTTTTTCAGCATCACTCTGAGACAAGACCTTTCTAATTTTAGAGATATTGCGCAAATGCAAAAAAGCAGTCCTACATACACTCAACAAAAATATAAACGCAACACTTTTGGTTTTGCTCCCATTTTGTATGAGATGAACTCAAAGATCTAAAACTTTTTCCACATACACAATATCACTATTTCCCTCAAATATTGTTCACAAACCAGTCTAAATCTGTGATAGTGAGCACTTCTCCTTTGCTGAGATATCCATCCCACCTCACAGGTGTGCCATACCAAGATGCTGATTAGACACCATGATTAGTGCACAGGTGTGCCTTAGACTGCCCACAATAAAAGGCCACTCTGAAAGGTGCAGTTTTATCACACAGCACAATGCCACAGATGTCGCAAGATTTGAGGGAGCGTGTAATTGGCATGCTGACAGCAGGAATGTCAACCAGAGCTGTTGCTCGTGTATTGAATGTTCATTTCTCTACTATAAGCCGTCTCCAAAGGCGTTTCAGAGAATTTGGCAGTACATCCAACCAGCCTCACAACCGCAGACCACGTGTAACCACACCAGCCCAGGACCTCCACATCCAGCATGTTCACCTCCAAGATCGTCTGAGACCAGCCACTCGGACAGCTGCTGAAACAATCGGTTTGCACAACCAAAGAATTTCTGCACAAACTGTCAGAAACCGTCTCAGGGAAGCTCATCTGCATGCTCGTCGTCCTCATCGGGGTCTCGACCTGACTCCAGTTTGTCGTCGTAACCAACTTGAGTGGGCAAATGCTCACATTTGCTGGCGTTTGGCACGTTGGAGAGGTGTTCTCTTCATGGATGAATCCTGGTTCACACTGTCCAGGGCAGATGGCAGACAGCGTGTGTGGCGTTGTGTGGGTGAGCGGTTTTCTGATGTCAATGTTGTGGATCGAGTGGCCCATGGTGGCGGTGGGGTTATGGTATGGGCAGGCGTCTGTTATGGACGAAGAACACAGGTGCATTTTATTGATGGCATTTTGAATGCACAGATATACCGTGACGAGATCCTGAGGCCCATTGTTGTGCCATACATCCAAGAACATCACCTCATGTTGCAGCAGCATAATGCACGGCCCCATGTTGCAAGGATCTGTACACAATTCTTGGAAGCTGAAAATGTCCCAGTTCTTGCATGGCCGGCATACTCACCGGACATGTCACCCATTGAGCATGTTTGGGATGCTCTGGACCGGCGTATACGACAGCGTGTACCAGTTCCTGCCAATATCCAGCAACTTTGCACAGCCATTGAAGAGGAGTGCACATACATTCCACAGGCCACAATTGACAACCTGATCAACTCTATGCGAAGGAGATGTGTTGCACTGCATGAAGCAAATGGTGGTCACATCAGATACTGACTGGTATCCCCCCCCCAATAAAACAAAACTGCACCTTTCAGAGTGGCCTTTTATTGTGGGCAGTCTAAGGCACACCTGTGCACTAATCATGGTGTCTAATCAGCATCTTGATATGGCACACTTGTGAGGTGGGATGGATTATCTCAGCAAAGGAGAAGTGCTCACTATCACAGATTTAGACTGGTTTGTGAACAATATTTGAGGGAAATGGTGATATTGTGTATGTGGAAAAAGTTTTAGATCTTTGAGTTCATCTCATACAAAATGGGAGCAAAACCAAAAGTGTTGCGTTTATATTTCTGTTGAGTGTATTTGCTTAATATGTGCATTGAAGGACATATCCTGATCAAAAATGACTCCAAGATTTCTCACAGTATTACTAGAGGTCAGGTTAATGCCATCCAGAGTAAGGATCTGGTTAGACACCATGTTTCTAAGATTTGTGGGGCCAAGTACAATAACTTCAGTTTTATCTGAAGTTACCTAAAGAGAAATGGAGGAATATTTTGTGGACTGCTGAGAGTAAAATAGTTCTTTTTGGGTCCAAGGGCCGCAGACAGTTTGTGAGATGACCCCCAAACTCTGAATTCAAGCCACAGTTCACAGTGAAGACAGTGAAGCATGGTGGTGCAAGCATCATGATATGGGCATGTTTCTCCTACTATGGTGTTGGGCCTATATATCGCATACCAGGTATCATGGATCAGTTTGGATATGTCAAAATACTTGAAGAGGTCATGTTGCCTTATGCTGAAGAGGACATGCCCTTGAAATGGGTGTTTCAACAAGACAATGACCCCAAGCACACTAGTTAAACCCGCAAAATCTTGGTTCCAAACCAACAAAATTAATGCCTTGCAGATGTGAAGAAATCATGAAAAAATGTTGTTATACAACTAAATACTAATTTAGTGATTCACAGGATTGCCAAAAAAGCAGTTTGAACATAATAGTTTTGAGTTTGTAGCATCAACAGCAGCTGCCACTATTACTGTGAACACCCCCTTTTCTACTTTTTTTTTACTAATAGCCCAATTTCATAGCCTTAAGAGTGTGCATATCATGAATGCTTGGTCTTGTTGGATTTGTGAGAATCTACTGAATCTACTGGTACCTTGTTTCCCATGTAACAATAAGAAATATACTCAAAACCTGGCTTAATCTTTTTAGTCACATAGCACTACTATTATTCTGAACACTACTGTATGTAAAGATTAGTTACAGTCGGGAGGCGCCAAACGATCTACGGGGAATCCCCGGCATCCATTAGTCTTATGTATTTCCTTGATTAAATGCCTGACCTTGAATCGGGACCTGCCTCATTTAATGGCCGGCTCAAAACTTTGTTTGAAAAAAATTAACACCTGCCTTAAGTAAGCACTGGCCATCATGTGCCTGAAAAAGATTACATTTGGTCGAGTCACTCTTTGGAGTCCGCTGAGTACCTTAAAATACTAAAACCTGATTTATGTTTCTACAACTCCACCACCATACTCTGTGGCCATGCAATGATGTAGATGTACGCGTGAAGTTCTTTTGAAGTTCTCTATCCCTTCTTTATGCAATTTACAGCAGGAACAGTGGCTTTTTCTGGATCAATTTGTCCCTCAACGAGCTCCACGTCTTTATACACTCATCAACCTCCAAACTAATGTTACGGTAATGTGCAATTTCCCTCCATGAAGTGCGGGTCATCTGAGCATTTTTTGTCCCGACTCAGTGTTGTAAAGTTGGTCATATTCGCGGACTTTTCTGCCAAACATATTTGAGCCAAGATCAAAATGTAAACTCTGTGCGCACTACAAAAGCTATTAAAATATGATGGGAGAGGAAGGATTGAAACCGGAAAGATGACCAATCACAGCCCTCGCAGTCTCCATCGTTTAGCAGGTGCGCCTCAGGCTATGGAGAGGGTTCACAGCCACGCAGAGAGCTCTGACCTAAAGGGGTTGTCTTTGGGTCATCACACCCAGGGATATGTGTGAAACTTAACACCACATTACAGTGCAGACAGCAAGCGGCATTTTGTTAGGAATCACCGGCCTTAAATTATGGTCTGCCTTGTTTAGGTGCCGCGTCTGAACACGATTTGAAAAGAATAAACCCCCAGGCTTTTAATCATGGAAATATGGTACCCACTTTACTCAAATCGGTGAGTATCCATGCTAAACTTTCTTTTGTACCTCTATTGCAACTGCACACATCCAGACTGCTCTGTCTGGAACATGTGAGGGTTTTTTTAAGTGAAATGCATTGGGATGGGACGGGACATTTTGTCCAATGTGAGAGAAAATCTGTTATACAAAATCTGATATATACAATTTATTTTTCAATTTATTACTGTACATTTTTTATAACACCAAATCACAACAAAGCTGCCTCAAGGTGCTTCAAACAAGTAAGGTCAAACCTTACCAACCCCTAGAGCAAGCACACAGGCAACAGAGGTAAGGAAAAAGTCCCTCTGATGATACTGAGGAAGAAACCTCAAGCAGACTCAAACACTGCTTAGGCCATTGTAACAGTTACAATGTATTTTCCCTTTTCTTTGTTTCTTTAAATAAAATGTCTTATTAATCAACACAAATATATTGGATATGATGTTTCACTCATTAGTTTTGGATGGTGACATTTTCAATACATTCACTGATAACGCTTAACAACTTTTATTGTACCCAGAAAGTACTTTCTCTGGTACATCCTGACGTTTGTAGAATATACAGGTTCAGCCATTTTTACATGTTGCTCGTGGTCAAGTGTGCTTGTTTCTAGTGCAGAAGGTTGCTGGTTCAAACCCCATCCCCGCTCATTCTCCATGTAATGTGGGGTTGCATCAGAAAGGGCATCTGGTGTAAAACTTCAATCAATCAATCAATCAATTTTTTTATATGGCGCCAAATCACAACAAACAGTTGCCCCAAGGCGCTTTATATTGTAAGGCAAGGCCATACAATAATTATGTAAAACCCCAACGGTCAAAACGACCCCCTGTGAGCAAGCACTTGGCTACAGTGGGAAGGAAAAACTCCCTTTTAACAGGAAGAAACCTCCAGCAGAACCAGGCTCAGGGAGGGGCAGTCTTCTGCTGGGACTGGTTGGGGCTGAGGGAGAGAACCAGGAAAAAGACATGCTGTGGAGGGGAGCAGAGATCGATCACTAATGATTAAATGCAGAGTGGTGCATACAGAGCAAAAAGAGAAAGAAACAGTGCATCATGGGAACCCCCCAGCAGTCTACGTCTATAGCAGCATAACTAAGGGATGGTTCAGGGTCACCTGATCCAGCCCTAACTATAAGCTTTAGCAAAAAGGAAAGTTTTAAGCCTAATCTTAAAAGTAGAGAGGGTGTCTGTCTCCCTGATCTGAATTGGGAGCTGGTTCCACAGGAGAGGAGCCTGAAAGCTGAAGGCTCTGCCTCCCATTCTACTCTTACAAACCCTAGGAACTACAAGTAAGCCTGCAGTCTGAGAGCGAAGCGCTCTATTGGGGTGATATGGTACTACGAGGTCCCTAAGATAAGATGGGACCTGATTATTCAAAACCTTATAAGTAAGAAGAAGAATTTTAAATTCTATTCTAGAATTAACAGGAAGCCAATGAAGAGAGGCCAATATGGGTGAGATATGCTCTCTCCTTCTAGTCCCCGTCAGTACTCTAGCTGCAGCATTTTGAATTAACTGAAGGCTTTTTAGGGAACTTTTAGGACAACCTGATAATAATGAATTACAATAGTCCAGCCTAGAGGAAATAAATGCATTAATTAGTTTTTCAGCATCACTCTGAGACAAGACCTTTCTGATTTTAGAGATATTGCGTAAATGCAAAAAAGCAGTCCTACATATTTGTTTAATATGCGCTTTGAATGACATATCCTGATCAAAAATGACTCCAAGATTTATCACAGTATTACTAGAGGTCAGGGTAATGCCATCCAGAGTAAGGATCTGGTTAGACACCATGTTTCTAAGATTTGTGGGGCCAAGTACAATAACTTCAGTTTTATCTGAGTTTAAAAGCAGGAAATTAGAGGTCATCCATGTCTTTATGTCTGTAAGACAATCCTGCAGTTTAGCTAATTGGTGTGTGTCCTCTGGCTTCATGGATAGATAAAGCTGGGTATCATCTGCGTAACAATGAAAATTTAAGCAATACCGTCTAATAATACTGCCTAAGGGAAGCATGTATAAAGTGAATAAAATTGGTCCTAGCACAGAACCTTGTGGAACTCCATAATTAACTTTAGTCTGTGAAGAAGATTCCCCATTTACATGAACAAATTGTAATCTATTAGACAAATATGATTCAAACCACCGCAGCGCAGTGCCTTTAATACCTATGGCATGCTCTAATCTCTGTAATAAAATTTTATGGTCAACAGTATCAAGAGCAGCACTGAGGTCTAACAGAACAAGCACAGAGATGAGTCCACTGTCCGAGGCCATAAGAAGATCATTTGTAACCTTCACTAATGCTGTTTCTGTACTATGATGAATTCTAAAACCTGACTGAAACTCTTCAAATAGACCATTCCTCTGCAGATGATCAGTTAGCTGTTTTACAACTACCCTTTCAAGAATTTTTGAGAGAAAAGGAAGGTTGGAGATTGGCCTATAATTAGCTAAGATAGCTGGGTCAAGTGATGGCTTTTTAAGTAATGGTTTAATTACTGCCACCTTAAAAGCCTGTGGTACATAGCCAACTAACAAAGACAGATTGATCATATTTAAGATCGAAGCATTAAATAATGGTAGGGCTTCCTTGAGCAGCCTGGTAGGAATGGGGTCTAATAAACATGTTGATGGTTTGGATGAAGTAACTAATGAAAATAACTCAGACAGAACAATCGGAGAGAAAGAGTCTAACCAAATACCGGCATCACTGAAAGCAGCCAAAGATAACGATACGTCTTTGGGATGGTTATGAGTAATTTTTTCTCTAATAGTTAAAATTTTGTTAGCAAAGAAAGTCATGAAGTCATTACTAGTTAAAGTTAATGGAATACTCAGCTCAATAGAGCTCTGACTCTTTGTCAGCCTGGCTACAGTGCTGAAAAGAAACCTGGGGTTGTTCTTATTTTCTTCAATTAGTGATGAGTAGAAAGATGTCCTAGCTTTACGGAGGGCTTTTTTATAGAGCAACAGACTCTTTTTCCAGGCTAAGTGAAGATCTTCTAAATTAGTGAGGCGCCATTTCCTCTCCAGCTTACGGGTTATCTGCTTTAAGCTACGAGTTTGTGAGTTATACCACGGAGTCAGGCACTTCTGATTTAAAGCTCTCTTTTTTAGAGGAGCTACAGCATCCAAAGTTGTCTTCAATGAGGATGTAAAACTATTGACGAGATATTCTATCTCACTTACAGAGTTTAGGTAGCTACTCTGCACTGTGTTGGTATATG
Source organism: Thalassophryne amazonica (assembly GCF_902500255.1). Classification (NCBI taxonomy): domain Eukaryota; kingdom Metazoa; phylum Chordata; class Actinopteri; order Batrachoidiformes; family Batrachoididae; genus Thalassophryne; species Thalassophryne amazonica. The sequence goes on from NC_047109.1 coordinate 12,302,149, forward strand.
GCATTAGAGAACATAAAGAAGGAATCATATCCTTAAACCTAGTTACAGCGCTTTCTGAAAGACTTCTAGTGTAATGAAACTTATTCCCCACTGCTGGGTAGTCCATGAGAGTAAATGTAAATGTTATTAAGAAATGATCAGACAGAAGGGAGTTTTCAGGGAATACTGTTAAGTCTTCTATTTCCATACCATAAGTCAGAACAAGATCTAAGATATGATTAAAGTGGTGGGTGGACTCATTTACTTTTTGAGCAAAGCCAATAGAGTCTAATAATAGATTAAATGCAGTGTTGAGGTTGTCATTCTCAGCATCTGTGTGGATGTTAAAATCGCCCACTATAATTATCTTATCTGAGCTAAGCACTAAGTCAGACAAAAGGTCTGAAAATTCACAGAGAAACTCACAGTAACGACCAGGTGGACGATAGATAATAACAAATAAAACTGCTTTTTGGGACTTCCAATTTGGATGGACAAGACTAAGAGTCAAGCTTTCAAATGAATTAAAGCTCTGTCTGGGTTTTTGATTAATTAATAAGCTGGAATGGAAGATTGCTGCTAATCCTCCGCCCCGGCCCGTGCTACGAGCATTCTGACAGTTAGTGTGACTCGGGGGTGTTGACTCATTTAAACTAACATATTCATCCTGCTGTAACCAGGTTTCTGTAAGGCAGAATAAATCAATATGTTGATCAATTATTATATCATTTACCAACAGGGACTTAGAAGAGAGAGACCTAATGTTTAATAGACCACATTTAACTGTTTTAGTCTGTGGTGCAGTTGAAGGTGCTATATTATTTTTTCTTTTTGAATTTTTATGCTTAAATAGATTTTTGCTGGTTATTGGTAGTCTGGGAGGAGGCACCGTCTCTGCGGGGATGGGGTAATGAGGGGATGGCAGGGGGAGAGAAGCTGCAGAGAGGTGTGTAAGACTACAACTCTGCTTCCTGGTCCCAACCCTGGATAGTCACGGTTTGGAGGATTTAAGAAAATTGGCCAGATTTCTAGAAATGAGAGCTGCTCCATCAAAAGTGGGATGGATGCCGTCTCTCCTAACAAGACCAGGTTTTCCCCAGAAGCTTTGCCAATTATCTATGAAGCCCACCTCATTTTTTGGACACCACTCAGACAGCCAGCAATTCAAGGAGAACATGCGGCTAAACATGTCACTCCCGGTCTGATTGGGGAGGGGCCCAGAGAAAACTACAGAGTCCGACATTGTTTTTGCAAAGTTACACACCGATTTAATGTTAATTTTAGTGACCTCCGATTGGCGTAACCGGGTGTCATTACTGCCGACGTGAATTACAATCTTACCAAATTTACGCTTAGCCTTAGCCAGCAGTTTCAAATTTCCTTCAATGTCGCCTGCTCTGGCCCCCGGAAGACAATTGACTATGGTTGCTGGTGTCGCTAACTTCACATTTCGCAAAACAGAGTCGCCAATAACCAGAGTTTGATCCTCGGCGGGTGTGTCGTCGAGTGGGGAAAAACGGTTAGAAATGTGAACGGGTTGGCGGTGTACACGGGGCTTCTGTTTAGGGCTACGCTTCCTCCTCACAGTCACCAAGTCAGCCTGCTTTCCCGGCTGCTCGGGATCTGCCAGGGGGTAACTAACAGCGGCTAAGCTACCTTGGTCCGCACCGACTACAGGGGCCTGGCTAGCTGTAGAATTTTCCACGGTGCGGAGCCGAGTCTCCAATTCGCCCAGCCTGGCCTCCAAAGCTACGAATAAGCTACACTTATTCAGTGGATTTTTATTTTATTTTTTAGCACTGTTGTCATGTGTTACCTGTGCTGCTCCACAGCCTGTCCAGTGGATTTTTATTTTATTTTTTAGCACTGTTGTCGTGTGTTACCTGTGCTGCTCCACAGCCTGTTCAGTGGATTTTTATTTTATTTTTTAGCACTGTTGTCGTGTGTTACCTGTGCTGCTCCACAGCCTGTTCAGTGGATTTTTATTTTATTTTTTAGCACTGTTGTCTTGTGTTACCTGTGCTGCTCCACAGCCTGTTCAGTGGATTTTTATTTTATTTTTTAGCACTGTTGTCATGTGTTACCTGTGCTGCTCCACAGCCTGTTCAGTGGATTTTTATTTTATTTTTTAGCACTGTTGTCGTGTGTTACCTGTGCTGCTCCACAGCCTGTTCAGTGGATTTTTATTTTATTTTAGCGCTGTTGTCGTGCGTTGCCTGTGCTGTTCCACAGCCTGTCCAGTGGATTTTTATTTTATTTTTAGCACTGTTGTCGTGCGTTACCTGTGCTGCTCCACAGCCTGTTCAGTGGATTTTTATTTTATTTTTTAGCACTGTTGTCGTGCGTTACCTGTGCTGTTCCACAGCCTGTCCAGTGGATTTTTATTTTATTTTTTACCACTGTTGTCGTGTGTTACCTGTGCTGCTCCACAGCCTGTCCAGTGGATTTTTATTTTATTTTTTGGCACTGTTGTCGTGTGTTACCTGCGCTGCTCCACAGCCTGTTCAGTGGATTTTTGTTTTGTTTTTTGGCACTGTTGTCGTGCGTTACCTGTGCTGCTCCACAGCCTGTCCAGTGGATTTTTATTTTATTTTTTGGCACTGTTGTCGTGCATTACCTGTGCTGCTCCACAGCCTGTCCAGTGGATTTTGATTTTGATTTTATTTTTTTTTAGCACTGTTGTCGTGTGTTACCTGTGCTGCTCCACAGCCTGTCTAGTGGATTTTTATTTTATTTTTTACCACTGTTGTCGTGTGTTACCTGTGCTGCTCCGCAGCCTGTCCAGTGGATTTTTATTTTATTATTATTATTATTTTTTATTTTTTTTTTTTAGCACTGTTGTCGTGCGTTACCTGTGCTGCTCCACAGCCTGTCCAGTGGATTTTTATTTTATTTTTTAGCACTGTTGTCGTGCGTTACCTGTGCTGCTCCACAGCCTGTCCAGTGGATTTTTATTTTATTTTTTACCACTGTTGTCGTGCGTTACCTGTGCTGCTCCACAGCCTGTCCAGTGGATTTTTATTTTTATTTTTATTTTATTTTTTTTTTGGCGCTGTTGTCGTGCGTTACCTGTGCTGCTCCACAGCCTGTCCAGTGGATTTTTATTTAGCGCTGTTGTCGTGCGTTACCTGTGCTGCTCCACAGCCTGTCTAGTGGATTTTTATTTTGTTTTAGCACTGTTGTCGTGCGTTGCCTGTGCTGCTCCTCAGCCTGTCCAGTGGATTTTTATTTTTATTTTATTTTATTTTTTAGCACTGTTGTGCGTTACCTGTGCTGCTCCACAGCCTGTCTAGTGGATTTTTATTTTGTTTTAGCACTGTTGTCGTGCGTTACCTGTGCTGCTCCACAGCCTGTCCAGTGGATTTTGATTTAGCACTGTTGTCGTGCGTTACCTGTGCTGCTCCACAGCCTGTCCAGTGGATTTTTATTTTGTTTTAGCACTGTTGTCGTGCGTTGCCTGTGCTGCTCCACAGCCTGTTCAGTGGATTTTTATTTTATTTTTTAGCACTGTTGTCGTGCGTTACCTGTGCTGTTCCACAGCCTGTCCAGTGGATTTTTATTTTATTTTTTTACCACTGTTGTCGTGTGTTACCTGTGCTGCTCCACAGCCTGTTCAGTGGATTTTTGTTTTGTTTTTTGGCACTGTTGTCGTGCGTTACCTGTGCTGCTCCACAGCCTGTCCAGTGGATTTTTATTTTATTTTTTGGCACTGTTGTCGTGCGTTACCTGTGCTGCTCCACAGCCTGTCCAGTGGATTTTGATTTTATTTTTTTTTAGCACTGTTGTCGTGTGTTACCTGTGCTGCTCCACAGCCTGTCTAGTGGATTTTTATTTTATTTTTTACCACTGTTGTCGTGTGTTACCTGTGCTGCTCCGCAGCCTGTCCAGTGGATTTTTATTTTATTACTATTTTTTTTATTTTTTATTTTTTTTTTTTTTAGCACTGTTGTCGTGCGTTACCTGTGCTGCTCCACAGCCTGTCCAGTGGATTTTTATTTTATTTTTTAGCACTGTTGTCGTGCGTTACCTGTGCTGCTCCACAGCCTGTCCAGTGGATTTTTATTTTATTTTTTACCACTGTTGTCGTGCGTTACCTGTGCTGCTCCACAGCCTGTCCAGTGGATTTTTATTTTTATTTTTTTATTTTTTTGGCGCTGTTGTCGTGCGTTACCTGTGCTGCTCCACAGCCTGTCCAGTGGATTTTTATTTAGCGCTGTTGTCGTGCGTTACCTGTGCTGCTCCACAGCCTGTCTAGTGGATTTTTATTTTGTTTTAGCACTGTTGTCGTGCGTTGCCTGTGCTGCTCCACAGCCTGTCCAGTGGATTTTTATTTTTATTTTATTTTATTTTTTAGCACTGTTGTGCGTTACCTGTGCTGCTCCACAGCCTGTCTAGTGGATTTTTATTTTGTTTTAGCACTGTTGTCGTGCGTTACCTGTGCTGCTCCACAGCCTGTCCAGTGGATTTTGATTTAGCACTGTTGTCATGCGTTACCTGTGCTGCTCCACAGCCTGTCCAGTGGATTTTTATTTTGTTTTAGCACTGTTGTCGTGCGTTGCCTGTGCTGCTCCACAGCCTGTCCAGTGGATTTTTATTTTTATTTTATTTTTTAGCACTGTTGTCGTGCGTTACCTGTGCTGCTCCACAGCCTGTCTAGTGGATTTTTATTTTGTTTTAGCACTGTTGTCGTGCGTTGCCTGTGCTGCTCCACAGCCTGTCCTGTGGATTTTTATTTTTATTTTATTTTATTTTTTAGCACTGTTGTTGTGCGTTACCTGTGCTGCTCCACAGCCTGTCTAGTGGATTTTTATTTTATTTTAGCACTGTTGTCGTGCGTTACCTGTGCTGCTCCACAGCCTGTCTAGTGTCGGATTCCCTGTTTGGGAATCCGCTAGCTTAGCATAGCTACTAGCTCTTAGCCGTTTTAGCATGGCGGCTTCTCCTGTCTCTCCCGTACTTTGCTGCTCTGGGTGTGAAATGTTTAGTTATTCCTCGGCCTCTTTTAGCAGTAACGGTACTTGTAATAAGTGCAGCTTATTCGTAGCTTTGGAGGCCAGGCTGGGCGAATTGGAGGCTCGGCTCCGCACCGTGGAAAATTCTACAGCTAGCCAGGCCCCTGTAGTCAGTGCGGACCAAGGTAGCTTAGCCGCCGTTAGTTCCCCCCTGGCAGACCCCGTGCAGTCGGGAAGGCAGGCTGACTGGGTGACTGTGAGGAGGAAGCGTAGCCCTAAACAGAAGCCCCGTGTACACCGTCAACCCGTTCACATCTCTAACCGTTTTTCCCCACTCGACGATACACTCGCCAAGGATCAAACTCTGGTTATTGGCGACTCTGTTTTGAGAAATGTGAAGTTAGCGACACCAGCAACCATTGTCAATTGTCTTCCGGGGGCCAGAGCAGGCGACATCGAAGGACATTTGAAATTGCTGGCTAAGGCTAAGCGTAAATTTGGTAAGATTGTAATTCACGTCGGCAGTAATGACACTCGGTTACGCCAATCGGAGGTCACTAAAATTAACATTGAATCGGTGTGTAACTTTGCAAAAACAATGTCGGACTCTGTTGTTTTCTCTGGGCCCCTCCCCAATCAGACCGGGAGTGACATGTTTAGCCGCATGTTCTCCTTGAATTGCTGGCTGTCTGAGTGGTGTCCAAAAAATGAGGTGGGCTTCATTGATAATTGGCAAAGCTTCTGGGGAAAACCTGGTCTTGTTAGGAGAGACGGCATCCATCCCACTTTAGAGGGAGCAGCTCTCATTTCTAGAAATCTGGCCAATTTTTTGGGATCCTCCAAACTGTGACTGTCTAGCGTTGGGACCAGGAGGCAGAGCTGTGGTCTTATACACCTCTCTGCAGCTTCTCTCCCCCTGCCATCCCCCTATTACCCCATCCCCGTAGAGACGGTGCCTGCTCCCAGACCACCAATAACTAGCAAAAATCTATTTAAGCATAAAAATTCAAAAAGAAAAAATAATATAGCACCTTCAATTGCACCACAGACTAAAACAGTTAAATGTGGTCTATTAAACATTAGGTCTCTTTCTTCTAAGTCCCTGTTGGTAAATGATATAATAATTGATCAACGTACTGATTTATTCTGCCTAACAGAAACTTGGTTACAGCAGGATGAATATGTTAGTTTAAATGAGTCAACACCCCCGAGTCACACTAACTGTCAGAATGCTCGTAGCACGGGCCGGGGCGGAGGATTAGCAGCAATCTTCCATTCCAGCTTATTAATTAATCAAAAACCTAGACAGAGCTTTAATTCATTTGAAAGCTTGTCTCTTAGTCTTGTCCATCCAAATTGGAAGTCCCAAAAACCAGTTTTATTTGTTATTATCTATCGTCCACCTGGTCGTTACTGTGAGTTTCTCTGTGAATTTTCAGACCTTTTGTCTGACTTAGTGCTTAGCTCAGATAAGATAATTATAGTGGGCGATTTTAACATCCACACAGATGCTGAGAATGACAGCCTCAACACTGCATTTAATCTATTATTAGACTCTATCGGCTTTGCTCAAAAAGTAAATGAGTCCACCCACCACTTTAATCATATTTTAGATCTTGTTCTGACTTATGGTATGGAAATAGAAGACTTAACAGTATTCCCTGAAAACTCCCTTTTGTCTGATCATTTTTTAATAACATTTACATTTACCCTGATGGACTACCCTGCAGTGGGGAATAAGTTTCATTACACTAGAAGTCTTTCAGAAAGCGCTGTAACTAGGTTTAAGGATATGATTCCTTCTTTATGTTCTCTAATGTCATATACCAACACAGAGCAGAGTAGCTACCTAAACTCTGTAAGGGAGTTAGAGTATCTTGTCAATAGTTTTACATCCTCATTGAAGACAACTCTGGATGCTGTAGCTCCTCTGAAAAAGAGAGCTTTAAATTAGAAGTGTCTGACTCTGTGGTATAACTCACAAACTCGTAGCTTAAAGCTGATAACCCGTAAGTTGGAGAGGAAATGGCGTCTCACTAATTTAGAAGATCTTCACTTAGCCTGGAAAAAGAGTTTGTTGCTCTATAAGAAAGCCCTTCGTGAAGCTAGGACATCTTTCTACTCATCACTAATTGAAGAAAATAAGAACAACCCCAGGTTTCTTTTCAGCACTGTAGCCAGGCTGACAAAGAGTCAGAGCTCTATTGAGCTGAGTATTCCATTAACTTTAACTAGTAATGACTTCATGACTTTCTTTGCTAACAAAATTTTGACTATTAGAGAAAAAATTACTCATAACCATCCCAAAGATGTATCGTTATCTTTGGCTGCTTTCAGTGATGCCGGTATTTGGTTAGACTCTTTCTCTCCGATTGTTCTGTCTGAGTTATTTTCATTAGTTACTTCATCCAAACCATCAACATGCTTATTAGACCCCATTCCTGCCAGGCTGCTCAAGGAAGTCCTACCATTATTTAATGCTTCAATCTTAAATATGATCAATCTATCTTTGTTAGTTGGTTATGTACCACAGGCCTTTAAGGTGGCAGTAATTAAACCATTACTTAAAAAGCCATCACTTGACCCAGCTATCTTAGCTAATTATAGGCCAATCTCCAACCTTCCTTTTCTCTCAAAGATTCTTGAGAGGGTAGTTGTAAAACAGCTAACTGATCACCTGCAGAGGAATGGTCTATTTGAAGAGTTTCAGTCAGGTTTTAGAATTCATCATAGTACAGAAACAGCATTAGTGAAGGTTACAAATGATCTTCTCATGGCTTCGGACAGTGGACTTATCTCTGTGCTTGTTCTGTTGGACCTCAGTGCTGCTTTTGATACTGTTGACCATAAAATTTTATTACAGAGATTAGAGCATGTCATAGGTATTAAAGGCATTGCGCTGCGGTGGTTTGAATCATATTTGTCTAATAGATTACAGTTTGTTCATGTAAATGGGGAATCTTCTTCACAGACTAAAGTTAATTATGGAGTTCCACAAGGTTCTGTGCTAGGACCAATTTTATTCACTTTATACATGCTTCCCTTGGGCAGTATTATTAGACGGTATTGCTTAAATTTTCATTGTTACGCAGATGATACCCAGCTTTATCTATCCATGAAGCCAGAGGATACGCACCAATTAGCTAAACTGCAGGATTGTCTTACAGACATAAAGACATGGATGACCTCTAATTTCCTGCTTTTAAACTCAGATAAAACTGAAGTTATTGTACTTGGCCCCACAAATCTTAGAAGCATGGTGTCTAACCAGATCGTTACTCTGGATGGCATTTCCCTGATCTCTAGTAATACTGTGAGAAATCTTGGAGTCATTTTTGATCAGGATATGTCATTCAAAGCGCATATTAAACAAATATGTAGGACTGCCTTTTTGCATTTACGCAATATCTCTAAAATCAGAAAGGTCTTGTCTCAGAGTGATGCTGAAAAACTAATTCATGCATTTATTTCCTCTAGGCTGGACTATTGTAATTCATTATCAGGTTGTCCTAAAAGTTCCCTAAAAAGCCTTCAGTTGGTTCAGAATGCTGCAGCTAGAGTACTGACGGGGACTAGCAGGAGAGAGCATATCTCACCCGTGTTGGCCTCCCTTCATTGGCTTCCTGTTAATGCTAGAATAGAATTTAAAATTCTTCTTCTTACTTATAAGGTTTTGAATAATCAGGTCCCATCTTATCTTAGGGACCTCGTAGTACCATATTACCCCATTAGAGCGCTTCGCTCTCAGACTGCGGGCTTACTTGTAGTTCCTAGGGTTTGTAAGAGTAGAATGGGAGGCAGAGCCTTCAGCTTTCAGGCTCCTCTCCTGTGGAACCAGCTCCCAATTCAGATCAGGGAGACAGATGCCCTCTCTACTTTTAAGATTAGGCTTAAAACTTTCCTTTTCGCTAAGGCTTATAGTTAGGGCTGGATCGGGTGACCCTGGACCATCCCTTGGTTATGTTGCTTTAGACGTAGACTGTGTTTCATAATTATTGTATGGCCTTGCCTTGCAATGTGGAGCGCCTTGGGGCAACTGTTTGTTGTGATTTGGCGCTATACAAGAAAAAAGTTGATTGATTGATTGACTTATTACAAGTACCGTTACTGCTAAAGGAGGCCGAGGAATAACTAAACATTTCACACCCAGAGCAGAAAAGTGCGGGAGAGACAGGAGAATCCGCCATGCTAAATCGGCTAAGAGCTAGTAGCTACGCTAAGCTAGCGGATTCCTAAAAACACGCAAAGAGAATAATGTGTAAATAATTTAGAGGTGATTCAGCAGAAGGAGTGCTTTAGTTAAGGCACGTAAAGATTACACTGGGAAACAAATCGTAATCTAGATAACTAGATCAATCTAACTGCGCAGATTAAACAGCTAACAGATACAGAAAAACACCGCTGTGCTCCAGAACAGGAAGTGATACAATACCGCAGTGAGAGCCAACCACCAGTAGAGTAAAACTTGTGCCAAATCAACATGCAGATCCACCTTGGACCTGCTGTGGCGACCCAGAGTGAAAACAAGGGAGCATCCAAAGGGGGCTTGTACAATTCTACAATCTTGGATGGACAAAAATGCATGACAAACAGCTCCCCCTGGTGGCCCATTGAGCTCTGCACTGGTAAATATGAGAACACTTGATTATGGGCGTTCCCGCAGACTGATGTAAGTTTGACACTTTCCCACATTTCTACATAGTATACTGAAGTACTCAGTCATGTGGAAATGGTGACGGTCTCCGTCTGTTCCTGTTTCTCTTCTGTACCATCATCTCATTAAAAGACCATTTGCTTCACTTCATTTCTGTTAGCATCATGCTTCATTAGCATGTCCACGCGGCATGGGCTCGGAATAACTCCTGCATAGAACATTGATAGTTAACGGACAGACTAAAGTGGATGTTTTGGCCCGAGTTGCACATAAAGAGACAGTTGTGACATTTAAAGGTCAGTTTGATGCTGATTTTGTTTCAGCTGCCAGCAGATTATTAATGCTTTGGACGTCTTGCTTGGATTTCAGCGTGGGAATGACTGAATGCAATTCCATTGTTATGGTTTCCTGTGTTGGGCCTGAAGAGGAGCAGAGATTTGTGGAGCCCTGCGAGATGAGAGGAGGCATGCGAGTACCTGAGACCGTGGAGAGAGAGGCAGTGGGGCTCTGTCTTCTCAACAGCGCCTCCTCTCTTTTAAGACCAGCCATGTATTTTGAGTAAGACCATGACAGCTGAGGGAACACGTGCAGAGACAGATGGAATATTATTACAGTTTGAGGTCCGTGGACGCATTTCAACATCACACTTGTGTTGTGCTTTCAGACAACTGTTAAAGAAAATAATTAAAGGTCATGTTTTTATCTCAGATTCTGGAAAAGTCTGATACAGTGAACGAACCATAGTACTGAAGGTGGGAGTGTCTGTATCATCCCACGTAAACCATCAACTTATCTAGAGTGAGTAAAGTGTTTTTCTTCAGAGGAAGTACTTTTACTTTCTCACACACACACACACACACACACACACACACACACACACACACACACACACACACACACACACACACCAAATTACTTGAACTTGAACACCGAATTACTTGAAACTTCTGAATTAAATTTTGGTAAACTTTAAAATTAGGTACACTGACAATTAATGCAGTGACTAGTGTGTTGCCCGTGGGGATCCAAAATACAGAGACTGTGGCAGAAGACATTAAAAGGACTACACATTTCACTTATGGTACCAACATGACACTTAAGTCACTCATGGTAACGGCAACATAACACTTCACTAAATTGACTCAACCAATTGAACTACAACCCCAATTCCAATGAAGTTGGGACGTTGTGTGAAATGTAAATAAAAACAGAATACAATGATTTGCAAATCCTATTCAACCTATATTCAACTGAATACACCACAAAGACAAGATATTTAATGTTCTAAATATAAACTTTATTGTTTTTGTGCAAATATTTGCTCATTTTGAAATGGATGCCTGCAACACATTTCAAAAAAGCTGAGACAGTGGTATGTTTACCACTGTGTTACATCACCTTTCCTTCTAACAACACTCAATAAGCGTTTGGGAACTGAGGACACTAATTGTGAGTGTCATGACTGGACATAAAAGGAGTATCCCCAAAAGGCTCAGCCGTTCACAAGCAAAGATGGAGCAAGGATCACCACTTTGTGAACAACTGCGTGAAAAAAATAGTTCAACAGTTTAAGAACAATGTTTCTCAATGTTCAATTGCAAGTAATTTAGGGATTCCATCATCTACAGTCCATAATCTAATCAGAAGATTCGGAGAATCTGGAGAACTTTCTACACGTAAGCGGCAAGGCCGAAAACCAACAGTGAATGCCCATGACCTTCGATCCCTCAGGCGGAACTGCATTAAAAACAGACATCACTGTGTAAAGGATCTTACAGCGTGGGCTCAGGAACACTTCAGAAAACCATTGTCAGTTAACACAGTTCGCCGCTACATCAACAAGCGCAAGTTAAAACTCTACCATGCAAAATGAAAGCCATACATCAACAACATCCAGAAATGCTGCCGCCTTCTCTAGGCCCGAACTCATTTGAAATGGACAGACGCAAAGTGGAAAAGTCTGCTGTGGTCTGATGAGTCCACATTTCAAATTGTTTTTGGAAATCATGGACGTCGTGTCCTCCAGACAAAAGAGGAAAAAGACCATCCAGCAATGGATGGAGCAACACATGCTGCCATCCAAGCAATGTCTTTTTCATGGACGTCCCTGCTTATTTCAGCAAGGCAATGCCAAGCCACATTCTGCACGTGTTACAACAGCGTGGCTTCGTAGTAAAAGAGTGTGGGTACTAGACTGGCCTGCCTGCAGTCCAGACCCGTCGTCCATTGAAAATGTGTGGCGCATTATGAAGCGCAAAATCCAACAGCGGAGACCCCGGACTGTTGAACAAATGAAGTCGTACATCAAGCAAGAATGGGAAAGAATTCCACCTACAAAGCTTCAACAATAAGTGTCCTCAGTTCCCAAATGTTTATTGAGTGTTGTTAGAAGGAAAGGTGATGTAACACAATGGTAAACATACCACTGTCCCAGTTTTTTGAAACGTGTTGCAGGCATCCATTTGAAAATGAGCAAATATTTTCACAAAAACAATAAAGTTTATCAGTTTGAACATTAAATATCTTGTCTTTGTGGTGTATTCAATTGAATATAGGTTGAAGAGGATTTGCAAATCATTGTATTCTGTTTTTATTTACATTTTACACAACGTCCCAAATTCACTGGAACTGAGGTTGTACAAAAACAATAAATCAATAACACTAACAACACTAACAACTAACTAACATGAACCACATTTAACATTTAAAACCCCAAACTCCCATGGTGCATTGCAGCACAACAGCTATTGTTTACTGTTTAGCTAAAATTGCTAATTTCCTCAATAATGTTAGTGCTATCAACTTTTCATTTTTGCAGTGTTCATCCTTAACCCAAAATACAAACCAAGCATACCAAACGGCAAATGTCAACTCTCCCCAATTTCCCCATGATCAAAGCCATACACACGCACACACACAGAGGCCACTTGCCTCTGTGTACGTGTGTTCAATAGCACGTTTTATTGTGTGCTATTAAAAAAATAGATAAGCATCAATTAGTGAACAGTGAAAGTGAATCATTTATTAATGGTGTTCATGTTAATACACATTACTACGTTAACAGTGAAATGTCCTTAATGGGGTATGAGCTTAATATTCTGTTCAGATCTTTTATTTACTGTATTTTCCAGAGTATAAGTTGCATGTTTTGTTCTGTATTATCAGCTCTATAATTTGGGATTTTTGTGCATTGTTGTAGTGTACTCTATTATTGGAATTTCTTCTTTTATCTGGATCTGGCATATTAGAATATATTCGTGGCACATGTGAGGAGTCACTATATATTTAATGAAGACATTTTTTTATTACTACAACCCCTGGCAAAAATTATGGAATCACCGGCCTCGGAGGATGTTCATTCAGTTGTTTAATTTTGTAGAAAAAAAGCAGATCACAGACATGACACAAAACTAAAGTCATTTCAAATGGCAACTTTCTGGCTTTAAGAAACACTATAAGAAATCAAGAAAAAAAGATTGTGGCAGTCAGTAACGGTTACTTTTTTAGACCAAGCAGAGGAAAAAAATATGGAATCACTCAATTCTGAGGAAAAAATTATGGAATCACCCTGTAAATTTTCATCCCCCAAATTAACACCTGCATCAAATCAGATCTGCTCATTGACATTGACCCTATGCCATGACATTTACCCTATGTGTCTTTTTGCAAGGAATGTTTTTGCAGTTTTTGCTCTATGGCAAGATGCATTATCATCTTGAAAAATGATTTCATCATCCCCAAACATCCTTTCAATTGTCCAAAATATCAACATAAACTTGTGCATTTATTGATGATGTAATGACAGCCATCTCCCCAGTGCCTTTACCTGACATGCAGCCCCATATCATCAATGACTGTGGAAATTTACATGTTCTCTTCAGGCAGTCATCTTTATAAATCTCATTGGAAAGGCACCAAACAAAAGTTCCAGCATCATCACCTTGCCCAATGCAGATTCGAGATTCATCACTGAATATGACTTTCATCCAGTCATCCACAGTCCACAATTGCTTTTCCTTAGCCCATTGTAACCTTGTTTTTTTCTGTTTAGGTGTTAATGATGCCTTTCGTTTAGCTTTTCTGTATGTAAATCCCATTTCCTTTAGGCGGTTTCTTACAGTTCGGTCACAGACGTTGACTCCAGTTTCCTCCCGTTCGTTCCTCATTTGTTTTGTTGTACATTTTTTGATTTTTGAGACATATTGCTTTAAGTTTTCTGTCTTGACACTTTGTCTTCCTTGGTCTACCAGTATGTTTACCTTTAACAACCTTCCCATGTTGTTTGTATTTGGTCCAGAGTTTAGACACAGCTGACTGTGAACAACCAACATCTTTTGCAACATTGCGTGATGATTTACTCTCTTTTAAGAGTTTGATAATCCTCTCCTTTGTTTCAATTGACATCTCTCGTGTTGGAGCCATGATTCATGTCAGTCCACTTGGTGCAACAGCTCTCCAAGGTGTGTTCACTCCTTTTTAGATGCAGACTAACGAGCAGATCTGATATGATGCAGGTGTTAGTTTTGGGGATGAAACTTTACAGGGTGATTCCATAATTTTTTCCTCAGAATTGAGTGATTCCATATTTTTTCCTCTGCTTGGTCTAAAAAAGTAACCGTTACTGACTGCCACAATCTTTTTTTCTTGATTTCTTATAGTGTTTCTTAAAGCCAGAAAGTTGCCATTTGAAATGACTTTAGTTTTGTGTCATGTCTGTGATCTGCTTTTTTTCTACAAAATTAAACAACTGAATGAACATCCTCCGAGGCCGGTGATTCCATAATTTTTGCCAGGGGTTATACTAGAGATGATGGTGATTACTTGCAGATTAAATCATGTTTAGCGTGTTTGAGTTCAGGTGACGTGTTTCCTTACTGGCTGCGTGAAAGAAAATAGCATTCCACTCGGAGTTCTAATCAGCTCCTTTTCTATTCCTTCCTCATCACCTTCATCCTCCATCTCTTCTTCCCAACTGGCCTCTTTCCTCTCCAACTCTTCCTGCATTCAGCAGAAATTAATCTGTCAGTTTTTTTCAATAAATTGTTCAGTCTGTAAAATGTCAAAAAGAGTGAACAAAAATGCCCCTTAAAGTTTGCCAAAGCCCACAGCGGTGTTTTCAGAGTACTTGTTTTGTCTGACCAACAGCTCAAAACTCAAAGATTTTTCATTTGCAGTGAAATAAAACAGCAAGTTCTCACATTGTGAAGCTGGAACAAGAGAACATTTGGAAATTTTGCTTCCTGAGTGACAAACTATTTAAATTCTTTCCAAACAGCATTGTTCCATCACCACGACTCACCTGGACTGCCCTCCTCTCTTCCTCCTCCTCTTCCTCCTTTCTCCGACGCCTCCTTAATCTGGCTCTGTGTTGGCCTCGTTTCTCCTCTAGGAGAGGAAGGAGCTGCTCCTCTTGGACACTGCTCCTCAGGGCCTGAAACTCTGACCAGAGCTTCAGCAGTTCATTAAACACTGTCACCTGCAGCAGACAGTGTGCAGGCGTGTCAGCACACAAAAATTCTAAATATTTTATTTGACAAGAATCACACCTGCGCCTCCCTGAAGATGTACGGGCCCAACATGCGGCGGTTCTCCAGAATGTGGCGGGCCTGTTCGGCGGTGATGTCTATCTGCAAGGCAGGGGGCACGGACGAGTCGATGAAGCAGCTGATGATAGTGGAGATCTTCTGCTGGATGCTGACCTCAGAGCTGTGCGAATGACATAGGTCCTGAAGAGACACATTTCAAACATCAGACTGCTGGTACATCAAAACAATTATCAATCAATCAATCAACTTTTTTTTTATATAGCGCCAAATCACAACAAACAGTTGCCCCAAGGCGCTTTATATTGTAAGGCAAGGCCATACAACAATCATGAAAAACCCCAACGGTCAAAACGACCCCCTGTGAGCAAGCACTTGGCAACAGTGGGAAGGAAAAACTCCCTCTTAACAGGAAGAAACCTCCAGCAGAACCAGGCTCAGGGAGGGGCAGTCTTCTGCTGAGACTGGTTGGGGCTGAGGGAAAGAACCAGGAAAAAGACATGCTGTGGAGGGGGGCAGAGATCGATCACTAATGATTAAATGCGGAGTGATGCATACAGAGCAAAAAGAGAAAGAAACAGTGCATCATGGGAACCCCCCCACAGTCTACGTCTAAAGCAGCATAACCAAGGGATAGTCCAGGGTCACCCGATCCAGCCCTAACTATAAGCCTTAGCGAAAAGGAAAGTTTTAAGCCTAATCTTAAAAGTAGAGAGGGTATCTGTCTCCCTGATCAGAATTGGGAGCTGGTTCCACAGGAGAGGAGCCTGAAAGCTGAAGGCTCTGCCTCCCATTCTACTCTTACAAACCCTAGGAACTACAAGTAAGCCTGCAGTCTGAGAGCGAAGCGCTCTATTAGGGTGATATGGTACTACGAGGTCCCTGAGATAAGATGGGACCTGATTATTCAAAACCTTATAAGTAAGAAGAAGAATTTTAAATTCTATTCTAGAATTAACAGGAAGCCAATGAAGAGAGGGCAACACGGGTGAGATATGCTCTCTCCTGCTAGTCCCCGTCAGTACTCTAGCTGCAGCATTTTGAATTAACTGAAGGCTTTTTAGGGAACTTTTAGGGCAACCTGATAATAAAGAATTACAATAGTCCAGCCTAGAGGAAATAAATGCATGAATTAGTTTTTCAGCATCACTCTGAGACAAGACCTTTCTGATTTTAGAGATATTGCGTAAATGCAAAAAGGCAGTCCTACATATTTGTTTAATATGCGCTTTGAATGACATATCCTGATCAAAAATGACTCCAAGATTTCTCACAGTATTACTAGAGGTCAGGGAAATGCCATCCAGAGTAAAGATCTGGTTAGACACCATGCTTCTAAGATTTGTGGGGCCAAGTACAATAACTTCAGTTTTATCTGAGTTTAAAAGCAGGAAATTAGAGGTCATCCATGTCTTTATGTCTGTAAGACAATCCTGCAGTTTAGCTAATTGGTGTGTGTCCTCTGGCTTCATGGATAGATAAAGCTGGGTATCATCTGCGTAACAATGAAAATTTAAGCAATACCGTCTAATAATACTGCCTAAGGGAAGCATGTATAAAGTGAATAAAATTGGTCCTAGCACAGAACCTTGTGGAACTCCATAATTAACTTTAGTCTGTGAAGAAGATTCCCCATTTACATGAACAAACTGTAATCTATTAGACAAATATGATTCAAACCACCGCAGCGCAGTGCCTTTAATACCTATGACATGCTCTAATCTCTGTAATAAAATTTTATGGTCAACAGTATCAAAAGCAGCACTGAGGTCCAACAGAACAAGCACAGAGATGAGTCCACTGTCCGAAGCCATAAGAAGATCATTTGTAACCTTCACTAATGCTGTTTCTGTACTATGATGAATTCTAAAACCTGACTGAACCTCTTCAAATAGACCATTCCTCTGCAGGTGATCAGTTAGCTGTTTTACAACTACCCTCTCAAGAATCTTTGAGAGAAAAGGAAGGTTGGAGATTGGCCTATAATTAGCTAAAATAGCTGGGTCAAGAGATGGCTTTTTAAGTAATGGTTTAATTACTGCCACCTTAAAAGCCTGTGGTACATAGCCAACTAACAAAGATAAGTTGATCATATTTAAGATTGAAGCATTAAATAATGGTAGGACTTCCTTGAGCAGCCTGGCAGGAATGGGGTCTAATAAACATGTTGATGGTTTGGATGAAGTAACTAATGAAAATAACTCAGACAGAACAATCGGAGAGAAACAGTCTAACCAAATACCGGCATCACTGAAAGCAGCCAAAGATAACGATACATCTTTGGGATGGTTATGAGTCATTTTTTCTCTAATAGTCAAAATTTTGTTAGCAAAGAAAGTCATGAAGTCATTACTAGTTAAAGTTAATGGAATATTCAGCTCAATAGAGCTCTGACTCTTTGTCAGCCTGGCTACAGTGCTGAAAAGAAACCTGGGGTTGTTCTTATTTTCTTCAATTAGTGATGAGTAGAAAGATGTCCTAGCTTTACGGAGGGCTTTTTTATAGAGCAACAAACTCTTTTTCCAGGCTAAGTGAAGATCTTCTAAATTAGTGAGACGCCATTTCCTCTCCAACTTACGGGTTATCTGCTTTAAGCTACGAGTTTGTGAGTTATACCACAGAGTCAGACACTTCTGATTTAAAGCTCTCTTTTTCAGAGGAGCTACAGCATCCAAAGTTGTCTTCAATGAGGATGTAAAACTATTGACGAGATACTCTAACTCCCTTACAGAGTTTAGGTAGCTACTCTGCTCTGTGTTGGTATATGACAATAGAGAACATAAAGAAGGAATCATATCCTTAAACCTAGTTACAGCGCTTTCTGAAAGACTTCTAGTGTAATGAAACTTATTCCCCACTGCAGGGTAGTCCATCAGGGTAAATGTAAATGTTATTAAAAAATGATCAGACAGAAGGGAGTTTTCAGGGAATACTGTTAAGTCTTCTATTTCCATACCATAAGTCAAAACAAGATCTAAGATATGATTAAAGTGGTGGGTGGACTCATTTACTTTTTGAGCAAAGCCAATAGAGTCTAATAATAGATTAAATGCAGTGTTGAGGCTGCCATTCTCAGCATCTGTGTGGATGTTAAAATCGCCCACTATAAGTATCTTATCTGAGCTAAGCACTAAGTCAGACAGAAGGTCTGAAAATTCACAGAGAAACTCACAGTAACGACCAGGTGGACGATAGATAATAACAAATAAAACTGGTTTTTGGGACTTCCAATTTGGATGGAAAAGACTAAGAGACAAGCTTTCAAATGAATTAAAGCTCTGTCTAGGTATTAAAGCTCTGTCTAGGTAATTATGAAGGATGGTCCCTTTAAAATAGAGCTTCTCCAAACTCCACCTCACAAAAAGAAATTTAAAATATTTGAATTTTCCCTATCCTGCTGTGTTGGCCATTAAAATTCTGTAAATCTTGGATTCCCTGCTGTAACCCTTGCAAATTTGCTACAATCTGTAGTTCCAGGCTGGATTTAAAGTGATGGCTTCATGTCAAGCTCTTCTGGTACCTTGTACTTCTGGACCTCCAGCCAGAAAAGCACATCATTCTCCAGGAAGTCACTCTTCAGGGAGGCAAAGTACTGAAACTGCAGAGACGTGACAGGGTTCAGGAGAACCTGCCGGAACATTAAGATCTCTTTAGAGGAACTCATCCACAAACCCACGACCTGTAGGGATACAGCAAAGGATTCTGAGTTTGAAAATTGTTGGTCAAATCTCTCCATGAGAAGCAATTCCTAGTCCAGATCCCAATCATCAGCTCATATATATACAGTAGTGTCCAGAATAATAGTAGTGCTATGTGACTAAAAATATTAATCCAGGTTTTGAGTATATTTCTTATTGTTACATGGGAAACAAGGTACCAGTAGATTCAGTAGATTCTCACAAATCCAACAAGACCAAGCATTCATGATATGCACACTCCTAAGGCTATGAAATTGGGCTATTAGTAAAAAATTAGAAAAGGGGGTGTTCACAATAATAGTAGCATCTGCTGGTGACACTACAAACTCAAAACTATTATGTTCAAACTGCTTTTTTTTAGCAATCCTGTGAATCACTAAACTAGTATTTAGTTGTATAACCACAGTTTTTCATGATTTCTTCACATCTGCGAGGCATTACTTTTGTTGGTTTGGAACCAAGATTTTGCTCGTTTACTAGTGTGCTTGGGGTCATTGTCTTGTTGAAACACCCATTTCAAGGGCATGTCTTCTTCAGCATAAGGCAACATGACCTCTTCAAGTATTTTGACATATCCAAACTGATCCATGATACCTGGTATGCGATATATAGGCCCAACACCATAGTAGGAGAAACATGCCCATATCATGATGCTTCACTGTCTTCACTGTGAACTGTGGCTTGAATTCAGAGTTTGGGGGTCTACTCACAAACTGTCTGCGGCCTTTGGACCCAAAAAGAACAATTTTACTCTCATCAGTCCACAAAATATTCCTTAATTTCTCTTTAGGCCAGTTGATGTGTTCTTTGGCAAATTGTAACCTCTTCTGCACGTCTTTTATTTAACAGAGGGACTTTGTGGGGGATTCTTGCAAATAAATTAGCTTCACACAGGCGTCTTCTAACTGTCACAGCACTTACAGGTAACTCCAGACTGTCTTTGATCATCCTGGAGCTGATCAGTGGGTGAGCCTTTACCATTCTGGTTATTCTTCTATCCATTTTGATGGTTGTTTTCCAATTTCTTCCACGTGTCTCTGGTTTTTTGTCCATTTTAAAATATTGGAGATCATTGTAGATGAACAGCCTATAATTTTTTGCACCTGCGTATAAGTTTTCCCCTCTCCAATGACCTTCTTAATCAAACTACGCTGTTCTTCTGAACAATGTCTTGAACGTCCCATTTTCCTCAGGCTTTCAAAGAGAAAAGCATGTTCAACAGGTGCTGGCTTCATCCTTATATATATATATGTTATTATTATTATTATTATTATTCAAGTAGAGGATACATCACACCTCTTTTTTATTATCAGCTCTTTCAATTGGGATTTTTGTGCATTGTTGTCATGTATTATTGGCAAGTTTTTTTTTTTTTTTTTTTAGTAGTTTATTTTGTTTAGTGCTTTGATTCCTGAGAGATTTTATTTTTATTACCAACAAATGTGCAATTTTTCAGTGTACAAGTTGCACTGGAGTTTAAGTCATGGGACCTCCAAAATTAGTAATCAATCAGTTAATAAATAAATACATAAATAAAAGACGCATATACCAGAAAATACAGTACTTTCATACCAAGAGATTAGGTCAACATCAAGGATACACACACACACACACACACACACACACACACACACACACACACACACACACACACACACACACACACACACACACACACACACACACACACACACACACACACACACACACTAGTTGCATGTAAAAGTTTGGGCACCCCTGATGAAATACATCAATATTTAGTAGATCCTTCTTTTGCAGAAATAACAGCCTCTAAACGCTTTCTATAGCTTCCATTGAGAGTCCGGATACTGGTTGAAGGTATCTTGGACCATTCTTCTTTACAAAACATCTCAGGTTTGTTGGTTTTCGAGCATGGACAGCCCACTTAAAATCACACCACAGATTTTCAATAATATTCAGGTCTGGGGACTGAGATGGCCAGAGCATTGTACTTGTTCCTCTGCATGAATACCTTAGTAGATTTTGAGCAGTGTTTAGGGTTGCTGTCTTGTTGAAAGATCCAGCAACTTCAAATTTGTCACTGATTCATGAACATTGTACAAATGACAAGGGTGCCCAAATTTATACACCTGCCCACTTTTTTCTTTAAATAATTATTGCACACTTTTTGTAAAAACTAGAAACTTCATTTCACATCTCAGACCCTGGGTCTGCTATATGATATATTTAACTGAAATTTCTGATCCATACAACCAATGATTTATAAAGGAAAATCATGAAAATTATCAGGGGTGCCAAAATGTTTACATACAACTGTGCGTGTATATATATATATATATATATATATATATATATATATATATATATATATATATATATATATATATATATATATATATATAGTATACCTCAACAACCAAGAAGGCTTGACTGATGATCCACAGCATACATTTTGATTCTGGCGTAGCTTTAGTGATGTTTGAAAGGTTTTAATAGGTACTATTAATGTTTTGTCAGAGAAAATGTTAGTTTGCTTTCATTGACCCTTACTTTGAAAAAGTACTATATCTGGCTGACCTAATCTATAGAAAGTGTCACGCTATAGAATGATTTTTATGACTTATTTGATTTTGTTGAAGAGCCTAATAAAATTGTTATAAATTGATCCACTGACACGAGAGCCGTTTTGGACATTTTATTCTCTGCTGCTCATTTAGATGAATTGACACAATCCTCCCCCATGTACAGTCTGATTTTGATTCCACTGATGCAATTTGTATTTCTGGAACACATCCAATTCTGGAATGAGAATATAACAGGCATCCACTCACAACATACAGTAAAGTGCAGGAAGTAATCCAGAATAATAATCTGGATCTGATGAGCACAATTCTTTCATTCCTGTCTAACTGTTGATTTTGGTTTTAAGTGGAGAATTCCTCAGATCTCTGTACATCAATTTTTTTTTTTAATGGGATGAGCAATGACTTCTTAGAAGCCGTTTAATCTCACAGAAAATTCACAAAATGATTCTCTGTAATTCAGAAAAGATGTTCTTTTACCAATAATGAGATAATGATTGTAAAAGTCGGTCATCATAATCATGTATGAAAACTCCTTCCTGTAATTATCCTGCTTCATAAGTGACACGTTCATGTTTTCTGTCCGTGTTCGACTGACACGATGGGAACACAAAAAAAACCCCTCCAAAGAACGATTACAGTGAGGACTGCGATGCTGATGCTTTAATCTTATTTATCCTGGATCCGAGCTGGGAAAAGCGAGCACGGGGCCAACACAGTGTTGGACACAGCCAGCACTGGGAGCCAAGTCATGAAGTAAAACACAAATGATTTCAGGATGGGAAATGCCTCGTTTCTCTCTGAGTATTCAGCGTCCCCTGAGGATTCCTCCTTACCTTCTCAGCTTCTCCCCTCCTTCTATGGCGATGGTAGACGTTGGCCCCTTCTGCGCCCTGAGGACAAAAAGGTCAGGAGTCAAAGACAAAAGCAGAATCAGTATGAACACCTCCAGTCTGTCTGCAGATAGAAACTAAACCTTTGTGCATCTTCCAGACGTCACCTGTCCTCATTGTCACCTCAACATTCTTTTCTATCGTTTGTCAGTGTAACGCTAAACTCTGTCTGTCTCTCATTACTGACTGAGAGGATCCACGTGAGCAAATGGTGAACTTGATAACATAATGAGGCCACGCAGTGGAATCTGTGGTTTTGTGTGTTACCACCTGACAAAGCGGATAAACCAGTGGTTTATCTAAACTACAGCCAGTTTGACTTCTACTCTGAACACAGCATGAATCAAACAACAACGCAAGCATTACCAAATAAGTTCCCTTTCTATGCCCAACCTCCCTTACAATCATTTATTATTATTACCTTATTAAGTTACAAGTCCAGATCAGCCCCAACATTTTACAGAAACTTCATTAAAACTGGATCATTTCTTTTGAATTCAAATAGACACGAAGTTAAAAAAAACAAAAAAAAAAACAAAACTGTTGCATAACCAATACTATCAACTGTTTAAATTCATTAATAAAAGAAAAATAAAACAGATTTGAAAGAAAATTTGCAGGGGGAAAAAGCCAACCGTACTGTCTGAGCAGATATCCAAACCAGCTTTTCCTCCACTTTCACCGCCATCAGTCATAAATCAAACAGACCACTAATTTGTTAAGTGGATGTTGTGATGGAACAACCGACCAGCTCTTCACTCTCACAAAGAACTTGGAGGGTGCCTGGGACTATGCCCATCCAGTCTACATATGTTTTGTGGACTTGGAGAAGGCGTATGACCAGATACCCCAGGAGATACTGTGGGAGGTGTTACAAGAGTATGGAGTGAGGGGGTCCCTTCTCAGGGCCAACCAATCGCTGTACTCACAAAGCGAGAGCTGTATTCGATTGCTCGGCAGTAAGTCGGACTCATTTCCGGTGGGGGTTGGCTTCCGCCAGGGCTGCGTCTTGTCACCAATCTTGTGATATTCATGGAGAGGACACAGAGGCGTAGTCAGGGAGAGGAGGATTTCCAGTTTGGTGAGCTCAGGGTCTCATTGCTGCTTTTTGCAGATAATGTGGTCCTGTTGGCTTCATCAGCCTGTGACCTCCAACACTCACTGGATCCGTTTGCAGCCGAGTGTGAAGCAGCTGGGATGAGGATCAGCACCTCTAAATCTGAGGCTATGGTTCTCAGCAGGAAGCCAGTGGACTGCCTACTCCGGGTAGGGAATGTGACCTTGCCCCAAGTGAAGGAGTTCAAGTACCTCCGGTGTTGTAGGGGCGGTGTTGCATTCGCTCTGCTGTACTGTTGTGATGAAAAGGGAGCTGAGCCAAAAGGTAAAGCTCTCAATCTACTGGTCAGTCTGCATTCTTACTCTCACCTATGGTCATGAGGGTTGGGTCATGACTGAAAGAGCTAGATAGCATGTACAAGCAGCTGAAATGGGCTTTCTCAGGAGGGTGGCTGGTGTCTCCTTTAGAGATAGGGTGAGAATATCGGTCATCTATGGGGAGCTCGGAGTAGAGCCGCTGCTCCTTCGCGTTGAAAGGAGCCAGCTGAGGTGATTTGGGCATCTGGTAAGGATGCCTCCTGGGCGCCTCCCTAGGGAGTTGTTCCAGGCATGTCCATCTGGGAGGAGACCCCGGGGAAGACCCAGGACTAGGTGGAGAGATTATAGCTCCACACTGGCCTGGGAATGACTCAAGATCACCCAGTCAGAGGTGGTCAATGTGGCCTGGGAAAGGGAAGTCTGGGGTCCCTTGCTGGAGCTGTTGCCCCTGCAACCCGATCCCGGATAAGAGGTTGAAGATGATCAATCAATCAATTTTTTTATATAGCGCCAAATCACAACAAACAGTTGCCCCAAGGCGCTTTATATTGTAAGGCAAGGCCATACAATAATTATATAAAACCCCAACGGTCAAAACAACCCCCTGTGAGCAAGCACTTGGCTACAGTGTTAAAACTCCCTTTTAACAGGAAGAAACCTCCAGCAGAACCAGGCTCAGGGAGGGGCAGTCTTCTGCTGGGACTGGTTGGGGCTGAGGGAGAGAACCAGGAAAAAGACATGCTGTGGAGGGGAGCAGAGATCGATCACTAATGATTAAATGCAGAGTGGTGCATACAGAGCAAAAAGAGAAAGAAACAGTGCATCATGGGAACCCCCCAGCAGTCTACGTCTATAGCAGCATAACTAAGGGATGGTTCAGGGTCACCTGATCCAGCCCTAACTATAAGCTTTAGCAAAAAGGAAAGTTTTAAGCCTAATCTTAAAAGTAGAGAGGGTGTCTGTCTCCCTGATCTGAATTGGGAGCTGGTTCCACAGGAGAGGAGCCTGAAAGCTGAAGGCTCTGCCTCACATTCTACTCTTACAAACCCTAGGAACTACAAGTAAGCCTGCAGTCTGAGAGCGAAGTGCTCTATTGGGGTGATATGGTACTACGAGGTCCCTAAGATAAGATGGGACCTGATTATTCAAAACCTTATAAGTAAGAAGAAGAATTTTAAATTCTATTCTAGAATTAACAGGAAGCCAATGAAGAGAGGCCAATATGGGTGAGATATGCTCTCTCCTTCTAGTCCCCGTCAGTACTCTAGCTGCAGCATTTTGAATTAACTGAAGGCTTTTTAGGGAACTTTTAGGACAACCTGATAATAATGAATTACAATAGTCCAGCCTAGAGGAAATAAATGCATGAATTAGTTTTTCAGCATTACTCTGAGACAAGACCTTTCTGATTTTAGAGATATTGCGTAAATGCAGAAAAGCAGTCCTACATATTTGTTTAATATGCGCTTTGAATGACATATCCTGATCAAAAATGACTCCAAGATTTCTCACAGTATTACTAGAGGTCAGGGTAATGCCATCCAGAGTAAGGATCTGGTTAGACACCATGTTTCTAAGATTTGTGGGGCCAAGTACAATAACTTCAGTTTTATCTGAGTTTAAAAGCAGGAAATTAGAGGTCATCCATGTCTTTATGTCTGTAAGACAATCCTGCAGTTTAGCTAATTGGTGTGTGTCCTCTGGCTTCATGGATAGATAAAGCTGGGTAGATGATGATGATGATGTTCCAAACATTTCTGTTCTTGAGAATGTCCAATGAGTATTGAGTTCGGGCCCAGTCCCACTGGTGTTTAGGAAGATTTGCGTATGAATTGCACACAGGATTGGTTCATATTCACTAAACGTCCGCAATATCCATGAAATGCTTGTATGAGTCGTCCGACAACCGCACATGTACGCAATTATCCGCAGAGGCATGTTTTTCCGTTGCCAGGATTTTTGAGCTGCACAAAATTTTGGCTGCGGATGACATCTGCCTTACACACTCAATACATACTCAATCTCCCTCAGCCCCAACCAGTCCCAGCAGAAGACTGCCCCTCCCTGAGCCTGGTTCTGCTGGAGGTTTCTTCCTGTTAAAAGGGAGTTTTTCCTTCCCACCGTAGCCAAGTGCTTGCTCACAGGGGGTCGTTTTGACCGTTGGGGTTTTACATCATTATTGTATGGCCTTGCCTTACAATATAAAGCGCCTTGGGGCAACTGTTTGTTGTGATTTGGCGCTATATAAAAAAAAAAATTGATTGATTGATTGAATCTATGCGCTGTATATCCACCGTTATTCACTGATATCCGCAACTGACAGGGTATTGCGGCTTGGCAGTGGACTGGGACAGTGTGTAAAACGGATATATTGCATGCCTATCATGCCCACATCACAAATTAAAATAAGATGTAGCGACTGCATACAGAGTGGCCACGAATAAAGCCGTTGTATTACGTCAGCTTTGCATCTGATTTGCGGACAATTTGTGAATGCCCAACAAACACTCCATGTAAACCCAAAGTACCATGGCAGACATCGACATACCTGCCAGTCAGTGCCAGTCCAGCTGTGGAAATGTACAGATGTAGTTATGGATCCCCAAAAACGCCATCCAATAACATAAATGCGCACTGACAGGAGCATGTTTTGCTTCACGCAGCAGCACGACCTGTGTCCTGACGATCCCACCCTCTGTGTTCACAGCTGGACGCTGTTCTTTGTTCTACCGGCTGCCACGCGCTCTGCGCTGGATGCTGCATATATAAAATAATTATTTCGTGGCGGATTAATTATGTTTTCTGCAAATTCGCTGTTGAAACTCTAATCACTTCCTGAATCACAAAGGAGGCTGCAGCCCGAGGTGTTCGCTCGCCTAACAAGCTGCAGAGAACATTTTGAGCCGTCTAAAAAGGCAATTATTTGACTTGTTTACATTGTCAAGGCTTGATAAGGTTTAAGGCTTTAAGGTTCTGGTACTAACCTATAAAATTATTCATGGACTGGCACCTCCCTACCTAGCTGACCTAATTAAACCTTATGTACCGGCCCGGGCTTTACGTTCTCAGGGTGCAGGACTACTTTGTGTCCCTAAGGTGAATAAGAAGTCTGCGGGTCACAGAACTTTCTCTTATCGTGCCCCTTTTCTGTGGATTGATCTCCCTGCGTCAATAAAACAATCAGATTCTGTGCAGACTTTCAAGTCCAGACTTAAGACGCACTTATTTTCCCTTTCATATGGCTACCATACTGGTGCAGTTTTGTTTTACACTTTTTACTCTTTTAATTCATGTTATTAATAATTGAAGTGGGCCGCGGCCTCAACTTCACCTAAATTCTGGGTCTTTTAGTGAAGCTTAGGGCTAGCGGCCGGCGATCACCTTAGTATTTCTTCTGTTTTTCTTGTTGATTAATGCTGGCAAATTATACAGTATTTTTTGTCTTTCTGATGCCTAATTCTGTTTTCTTCTCTGTTTAAGGTGCAGCTCCATCCAGAGATGGGAGTTGTGTTTGTGTTGGCAATCCTCCTGTCCTGTGCACCAACAGCAATTCTTGTATATTCGTCCGTGAATTGTTCTGTGAATTATTTCTGTAATTTATGTTTGTAGCATGGCCCAAGCAGACAGTCACCCCTTTGAGTCTGGTCTGCTTGAGGTTTCTTCCTCAGAGGGAGTTTTTCCTTACCACTGTTGCTCTGGGGGTTGGTAAGGTTAGACCATACCTGTGTGAAGTGCCTTGAGGCAACTCTGTTGTGATTTGGCGCTATATAAAGGAAATAAATTGAAATTGAATTGATAAAACAGTTGTGTGTTCTTTCCTTCTTGTGTGCAGCTGTTAAAGTATGTTTATAACAGATTTAACTTCTTGTTATAATCATTCAGACGAGCTGTGCTCTGATGCGATCCGCTGACGTCACCACTCACCCTGTTCACCGCTTGTTTACTCCAATCAACTTGTCCAAGTCCAGCAATTGCTCCAGAGGCTGTGGTGTTGGTGTGAATAGTGATGCCGAACCCGAGTGCACTTCATTTATGACCGCAATGCAGATGCCGTGCATGCGCAACATGTGCGCAATGCATTGCCAATACATCTGTAATAATTGTAATGCGTCCGATCCGTTTGCTCAATACATGCGTTATACATCCGTGACTGTTGGTCATATATTCGCTGTACATTATTAAGATATCCGTAATTCATACTGAGACATCTGTCATTGTTGGCCACTTTTGTTGTGGACGACAACGAACACCCAACATTTGTATACTCAGTTCATGCGCAATTAATCCTCTCCCCAGTGGGACCAGACCCTTAGTAAGAAACGTATCCAAAAGTTAAATTTCTGTAAATTATACTCCATGAAAGATAGATTTTTATATGTGCCAAGGACATAATAAAATCATTGGCGTTAATTTATTTGTCTGTCAGCAGGATTACGTCAAAACTAATGCACAGATTTTGACAAGCGTTTCACCACAGATAGATATTAGGCCATGGTAGACTCCTCTGAATTTTGGAGGTGATCCGGATTCTTGATCAAGATTTCATTTTATACAGGCTTTGAAGGATTACGTTGATGTTTCCATTTTAAAATCCTGGTGTTGACTTTTAGAGCCAGGCTCCCTCCTACATTAGAGACCTGTTATGTCCCTACACTCCCACTCGGAGACTGAGATCAGTGGATCAGAACCTTCTGAGGGTCCCTCGCACCCACTTTAAGACCTGAGTAGATCGCTCTTTCCAGGGCTTTGCGCCGAGGCTCTGGCATGATCTCCCTTTGTCTCTTCGTTCGCTGGACTCGTTTTTAAGAGCAAACTTAAAACCCATCTGTTTCTCCAGGCATTCAAACCTTAGTAGTGAGAGGTCTGTTTTATAACCACTGTGTGTGCCTTTATTGTGATGTACATTGTACATTTCACAGATTTGTTTTTTTTTTATTTATCTGTGTGTGCCTTTTGTGAAGCACTTTGTGACTTCCCTTGTCTGTGAAGTCACAGACAAGGGTAGGTGCTATATAAATAAACATTACTTACTTACATAAAAAAACTACTTCAGGGATTCTCATCAAATTTGCACGACAGATAGCTATTTGGGTACGGAAGACTCCACTGAATTTGGAGATGATTCAGATCTGGATTGACAGACATCTGGATTGCTCTTTTTTTTATTAAATAACGGCTGAGTGGATCCTTTTCATTTGATTGGTGCTTTGTATGTAACATGACATGTATTATCCGTCCCATTTGTGTTGCGTTGCATTTAGCGTGCAACTTGGTTCCATACATTTTGCACCATTGCACACTGCGAACCCTAGCTGAGGAAGTACATGAAGTTTTTTTTTTTTGGAAGTACACAAAGACAGCATCACTGGACTACATCGTCTCAATTTTGGACTCCTATTTAAAGCTCATGTTGGACTGTTAAGTAGCAGTGGAACACCAAAATGTAAGTCCCTTTTCTGTTGTTTATAAATTAATAAAATATCAAATGACAATTTTACCCATTATATAAAACAAATAATGAATGTTTTTACATTCTTTCAACGGAACAAATATTTCATGAGGTGAAAGTTGGAACATAGCATTCAACGAGGCGAAGTCGAGGAGATTTTTCTTGCATGGAGTTTTTCAATAAATTTTGGGGAATTTGGGGGTACCGAATCTGAATCTGGTGTTAGTTTTTGCCAATCATCATATTTTTGAGACATGAAAACATATTTCTCGTATCAAGCATTGAAGCAAAAGCTGCAGTCTCGCACACCCCTTCGGCGCCATAAACGATATTACGACCCTTGTTCAGATTTTGCAAACCTGATTTTGCAAACTGTGCTTTTGAAGCTGCCTCTGTGCATGATTAGTGGCATCAAACGCGTGAGTGAATGAGCAAGGTCTGCATAATCCATCAATATGGAACATGCAGATTGCAAAAAACATGATGTGACAGAGGAAATCTGAGCTCAGGTTCAGATTCAGCACCCCAAAATAAATCTTTTTGTTTTTTTTCTTCAGTTGACCAGTGTACTAGTGTGCCACTTTGTAATGTAGCTTTAGCTTCTGCTACAATTGGCGGAAAAATCATCTTTTTCTCAGTTTTCTGTGGAAGCATTACAGCACCAGATACAGGTCTGGAATATGTACTGCAGCATTTCTGTGTGGACGCAGATAATCCTTGAAATATGCCATTTTCAATGAACACTATTTGAAAACGACAAAGAAAAAGGTCATATTGGGAAAGTGCTGTATCTATGTGGACAAGGCCTAAATAATGAGTTCTGTGTCTCAAACTGAGGAATAATAAAGGAAAATTATGACAAGAGTACAGACATACGTGCTTGTTTGAATTTCAAACTACAATTTTAGAAGACCTGTTAAAAAGTAATAAAAGTAAACAAAAAAAAGTGCAGTTTTTAACATTTTTCTGAAAACAAAACAAAAAGTCAGTGATGCATTTCATTCCACATGCCCCACGTTATACTGGCGGCCTGTCTGAAGTGGACCCCGCTTCTTGCCTAGTGACCGCTGGGACAGGCTCCAGTTCCTGTTTGACCTTTAACTGAAATAAGTGCATGTAGAAAATTCATGAATTTTATTCCACACATATGTGTTTCAGTGCATGAACTCTTCATTTCTAACGATGGAGAAAACAACCAAACATGGTAAGTGTCAGGATGTCCACCTTTGGCTTATGCTTCTGTCTCTCTGTGAAGGCCGGTGTGGACAAAAACCGCGGCAACCATGTATTCTCAATGTGGCTCCTAATGACATTCTGTATCTCCACCACTAGTGGGTCAGACACACAGTCCGTTTTGAGGCGCTCCGGTCCACCTGCGAGATGCAAAACCTACAAAGACAGACAACATTCACATAACGGCACGGCAGAGACGCACACGCAAAAACCATGCTTGAGTGCTCTCATGCACCACATGAACCTTGTGGGGAATCCGGGAGCAGGACTCCCCTCCTCCCCAACTCCTGCTGTGATCATCATCATTCCCACAATCCCCCTTTTCTGCTTTCTTCTCCCTCGTCTTTCTTTATGCTTTCGATCTGGCTGCGTCTCTGTATTTATATCTGCTCTGCATTTTCTCTCATCTCTCCGTCACACTCGGCACGCACACATGCGTGCACGCTCTCACGTCTGAAATGAGAACCATTCGTGGCGTCAGCACATGAAAGGAGGCCAATCTGGACCTGGAAGCCTGAGCGACTGAAAGAGTGAAGGTCCAAAGCAGTAAAACTGTCAATCTCTCCACATCGCTTATACAGACAGGAACCAACACTGGGACTCGGGAGACATTCAGACCCAAACTGCAGCTAGAAGTGCTGAATGTTCGCTCACATGCTCAGATCTAAGGAACGTTTCTGTGATATTTATGAGAAGAGGTTGACAAAGGTCATACAACAAAGCTAAAGCTGTGATGTCAACAAGTACACTGTACATTGTTAATCCCACCGAGGCAGAAGAACACCCTGAAGAACGACGCTTTGATGGTTGTTCCTCTGTGTTGTTTGAAGCCACAGCATGCAATTGAAAAAACAGAACCAGAGATGGAATCAGAACCTCATGATTTTAAAGCACTACAGATTTGTGTTAGCCACCTTATTATCCAGAAGTTGTTTTTAGCTAAGGGCCCTTTTTATAGGTGGCATAAGATTTTATTTGTTGTTAATCTATATGCCTTTTTACAGGATACAGGATTTTACCCATGTACAATAATGCTCCTCGGTGCCATGTACATTATTGGAAGAAGAAAATATTCAGAAAACATTTTGACAAGTCTCATTTCAAACTGAAACAGTTCAGAATTTATGTTAGTTATTTTTTTATTTCAAAAACTTTCCTTTATTATGAGGATTACATTAAACATATCACTAAAAAAATATAATGAGTATGATCAAAGTAAAACATGTGCTTGCATGAGTATTGCTGGTGCAGGTGACATACATGATTCCACTGTTGGGTTGAGGCCGGGCTTTTGGTGCCAAAGAAGTATTTCCTGTTGAGGTATTTGTCGCCGATGGCAGCCCACCTCTGGTGTCTTGTGGTCTTATTCCTCTTAGGAGTCCTCCTGTACTGCTCCAGGTCCAGCCAGCAGCTCAGGTGGATGCTGAGAACAGCGGCACAAGTCCAAGACTCCACGTTACATTCAGAAAGAACATTTTAAAAATATTTCACAAAGTTTCCTCTAAACAGTGAAGTCCACAGTGAAGAACAAGTCCACCTGGAATCCTGATTCTGGAGGAAGGACATGAAGTGACGGATCTCCTGGTGGTCACGAAGTAAGGAGCCTAAACGGTAACCTTGGTAATGTGGTGAGACGCTGGCCCAGGAATCAGACCTTCTGGAGCCCGCTGAGGATGGAGTGAACGCCGGAATGGAAGACGTACACTCCTCCACCTGTCCAAGAAAAACCGAGTAAGTGGAATTAAAGGGACGAGTAACAAAACTAAAGGTATGAGTAAAATAAAATAAAAAGGTAAAATGACAAAAAGAACAAGAAGAAAAAAAAAATCTCACAAAGTAAGAAAAAAACAGACAAAGGCAAAAGAGGAAAATATGAACCAAGCATAAAAAATAATGAGAAAGTCTGACTGAATGGGAAGAAAAATAGGAGGGAAAGAATTAAGAGACAGAAGAGAAGCTGTAAAAAGAAAAACCAAAGGAAGGAAAAAGCAAGAATGAAAAATTAAGGTGAAGACAAAAGCAGAGAAAAATCAACAGAAATGTATAGAAAGAAAAAGAGCAACAGCTAAATCTAAAAGAGACATGAAAAAAGATTAAACTGACAAGAAAAAAAGCAGGACAAGTAATTAAACTACCGTACAACCCCAAACCAGAAAAGTTAGAATGATATGGAAAATGAGAAGAAAAACCTCCCACAATGATCCTTACATTTACTTTGACTTTCATTGCAGAATATTTCATGTGTTAATATGCATCCATTCCTGCATTTAAGGCCTGCAGCACATTCCAAAAAAAGCAGGTATGGGAGCAATTATTCTAAATATATTAAGGATTAAATCATCACTTTTAAAGTCAGTTTTCATCATCAAATATATATATATATATATATATATATATATATATATATATATATATATATATATATATATATATATATATATATAAACAGAAATATCTTTGGTTCATACTGTCTGCAATGAAACTGAATTTTAAATAAATGTAACAATCACTGCTTTTTTTTTTTTTTTTTTTTTTTTTGCATTTTCCATGTTTCCAACTAATGTGTTGTTTCCAACTATTTCGGATTTGGATTTGTACAAGGAGGTACCAATGAGACAGAGAGATCAACCAAAAATAAGAAATGAAGAAAAGTAGAAGTGAGACAAAAGGAATAAAAACAGCATGAATGTCCCATAAAGTTTTCCTGTATTTCAACACTAATGCAGAGTCACAGGGATCATTTGTCCTTCATGACATCACCATTATCAACAGCACAGACATACATTTGAGTTCATCATCAGTTGTTTTTTTTTTTAGAATCTGTTGGACTGGAAGATTTTTATTTGACCTGTTTCAGTTTTTTCTTTGTCTCCTCATAGAGGTTCTGAAGTTGCCTGAACTCCTCACTGTCCACCTTACGCACGTCCTCCTGCACACCCACCTGCACATACACAACAAAACTATGTACAGGACACAGACTGCTGTGGCCCCACTGCAAACATGGACTCATTATCTTTGTCGAGAGAATCTATTGAGCTTCTTTAAAAAAAAAAAAAAAAAAAAACCCATAAAATTAGTAATGAAAAATAAATTAAATAAATCATCCCTGTATTTCCAAACAAGTTCTTTGTGCATTTTACTGCTTTGTAGCTATATTCCTGTTTTATTACTTTTCATAGTCTGAAAAGTAATACTACAGTGCCACCAAGTGGCTGGGAAATGTAGCTACAACTCATCACCTGGTAAGGGAATTCAATTTATGTTTTTCTGAAGATGATATATTTGTTTTTGTTGAATGCTTGTTTTCTTCAGGGAATACGACAATTAGGATTTAAAATAAAGTCCATATCTCGATGATGGGGTATCAACCTGCAAGAGAGAAGTTACCTGCTGGAAGGACTCTCTGTCTCTGTTGACCAGCAGAGTCCATGGCTCCAGCAGAACATTCAGAATGTGTTGTACAACTTTGTCAAACAGCTCCTCAACCGCAGGCGTCAGTCGGCTGTACACCTCCCGTCTGACCTCCTCGTTTATCCCGACGTTCCTCCTGGCAGAGCTGTGCAGATAGGTGGAGTAAAGGAGCTGAGGAAAGACCAGAGTATCGACGTGTCAGAGACATTTCTTCTCACAGCTGCCATCACTGCGACTCGTAAACAACATTCACTGTCTCTCGCCACTGCTGTGGTCACGCCACATAATGTCATTCACTCCACTGTCTTGGCCATATCGCAACGGAAATCTCATCGTACTCATCTGCTGAAGAAAAGTTGAACTGAAGGAAAAATACTATTGTGAAATGTGATTTCCGCGGGGCGGTTCTGTTTGATGGAGCATTTGATGAAAAGATTTGCCTTTTTCCACTTAATCTGTTGATTATTCTTATGATTACCCATTCTGGCAGGTCAAATCTATTTGGAGAGAATGTTTCATCAAGAGGAAAGCTGATGTGCTTCACATTTACAATCACCGAACTGATAAACAGACGTGAAAAGCAAACTGGGGCAGAAAGTTCATGCAAATGTCACAACAAATTCTACAAAAGCAAACAGACAACACACCAAGATACTCAATACCTCATAACATGTTTAAATTCTCTGTCATGTGTAGACAGACCAGTAAAAACTAATCAAACAGGGCAAAGGTTTTAATCTTATTTTTAAATGTGAATGATTCTAAACTTTTTGTGAAGGGGGATATTATCAATTTACTGGGACTTCTTTTGTCCATCCAACAGCTCAAAATTAGATAAAATTCAACAAATAATTTAAAACTGAGAAAACGGTGCAAGTTAAATTATTTAATCACTCAGTCAACAAAACAGTTAACGATTATCAACTCTGGCCAGAAATCTCCGGTATACGCTTTTTGTTTGCATGACTTCAAAAGCTGTACTCAGATTTTCATGACAATTGGTAGAAACATGTGCCTCATCACTGAAAACAAGCCATTATATTGTGGGAGAAATTTTGATCCAGGTTTAAAGCCTGAGTCTTTCTTTTTTTTTTTTGGATGATATATTTCTTCACCACTGAGGAAAGTGACTTTTGGCTCTTTGCAGTTTGTGATGATGCACATATGGGTGGATTTTATTAAATGCAGTTGCTAGGAGTACTATTAAGGTCAAGACTGCTTTGTGTACATCTGAGCACCTCAATATGACTCACTCATCAGCTGCTGATCTGCAACACCTAATTGTCAAGACGATGATGTAACCAAGGCCCTCATTCATCAAACTGCTTGGAAAAGCTTCTAAATGCTGATGTACAAACAGTAGCATTTATCAAACAGGTGCATGCACGTTGTACGCACATCAGTAAAACGTGCATTACACAGGGGACACGGTCCATTCTGTATCCCTTGTGCAACCAGAAAATTGGGGAGGACACCACAGGATGCTGAAGGAATGCACAGCACACCCCAAGATCGTACAAGGCATGCTTAGTGGAATCACACAGGGCTCCATGGTCACCGTGAAGTATGGAACATGGGCCAAACAAATGCAGAAGGGACGTCGAGGCTGGAGGATGCTCAAAGGTTGCACAGGTGACAAACAAAGAATGCACAGATGATGCCATGTTCATTCAGCCAACAGACGCTGAATGAACAGGGCTGTGTGCCGTGATTTTTATGAATAAAGTTCACTTTATAAAGTATTGTTATAAAGCACAAAATGTTATCAGCTGATGTCTGTCAAGTTCGTAAGAAAGTTATGTGCATGTCCAAAACTTTGAGCGGAGATCAGGGAAAGACCTTCTCTCTCACACATATTGTCTGATTTCCTGGTGGACTAACAGTAAAGAAATACGATGCCATGCTTTAGAACATGGCAAACTCCACTCAAATCCAGGATATGTGACTATAAACCAGGCAAATCCTTCTGTAAAGTGCAGATCTCTATGGAAATGTGATGTCATCTGTCACACCCCAACTCCACAAGAGACAACAATGACACACAAAGGACGCAATTACACAGAAAGGTGTTTTTGCATCCCTTCTGAGTCCTAGCAAATTTTTTAGGACAGACTACAAGCTCCAAAAGGATGCTGTCCGGTGTAACGGTGCCTTAAGCATTAGCTGCTGATAAATCCCACATGTTCTGAAGCACATACTCAGACATGTTCATGGTCATCTGCATTCATAAACACCTTCAATTTTCCCTACCACATATAGGAAAAATTGACCCAGAATACATTGTTTTGTCAACATTGGGGTTTTTGTTTTGTTTTCCACTTCTTCCCTACCCATATTTCCAGTCCCATTGTTTCCCATGCTTGACGTCCACAATTTATTTTTACATGTGTCGATGAGAAAGTCACTCGAGTTTATTAAATTTTGCAAGAATGTGACCATGAAATCTTGGAGAGGAAGCAACGTCGCATTACGCTTCTGTGACGTCACTGTGCTGCCGTTTATATTAATATCAAATCTGTCCGTTCTGTGCAGCAAAAGTAACTTGAGCCTATTTTTTTTTGTTTTATGTAAAACTGCAGGAGGGATACAATTTGACTATTGACACTTTGTAGCAACAGGGGAAGCTCAAGGTACTCAATGAGGTTAAAGCCAAAAGCTGCCATTCACACAGGTGTCTTTTGAAGATTTTGACACCAATGAGACTGTGTCTGTTTCTAATGCAGCAGAATTACCAAGTGTGTACATATTAATTTGAGGACATAAAGCGTGTATGAAAACAGTAGCCGTGCTTTCCAGCCACAGTTTCCCTGTTCTACCACTAGAAGAAGTGCGTATATACAGTTAAAAGCTGCATGTACCTCTACAAACAATTCTACATCTACGTACAAGTTGGTAAATTACACACTTATCCATATAAATGTTCATGCACACATTATTTAAGCACAAATCTGGGTATACAAATTGTAGATAAATGAGGACCTAGACGAACTGGTCCTGGAGACCATATGGGAGAGAGAAATCAGCAGACATTTTGGGAAAATGCACTGCTTTTTTTCTGTAATCTTTTGGCTTTGAACTGATGCTACTGATGAAGCAGACACAGTTCCTGTAAAGACACTTGAGGGAACAGACTGCTGCACCAGAACCTTGTAGAGGATTGAATGGGAGTAGGATCCTTACACACCTGCTCTGTGGCACTGCAGTGAGTTGAGCAACTTAAAGTAAATCCGAATTAATCTGCACATACCTAGGGTCTGACTTAAGGTTCCACACTTTAGACATAAATTGATCCAGTCTAAACATTTCTACCCTAAGAAACACACCAAAATACTGACTATTTGTAATTTCTGAAAAACGGGACATCAAACTGATATCTAGAAAATGCCGCAAGACAATCCAGATGAAAGTATTATATTTCTGGATTTGTAGTTTTGTTGGATTTGCTTTTTATCCAAAACATCAAATTTAATCTAGTTTCATTACGGCAAAACATACCATACTTCAAAATGGAATATGATCTAGTATTCTTGAAACAACTGCAGATAAAGCTTGAATTCTAACTAAGAAAGACTGCCCCGTTTCCGAGGTCAATTATTAATGCTGATATTAAACTAGGCATACAATATTACATTCAGCTATGGAAAAGATGTGTCAATTTCCACAGCTCAGTAAATTTCCTAAATTCAAGAATGGCTACCTGTGCCTCTCTCTGGACTCTGTATGGATCCAGTCCACCCTGATGAAACAGCTCATAGTAGTACTGCAGGTCCATCCACAAATGAACTGCATTCTCCCAAAGCTGAAAGAGGATTAAACACATAAATCTCACAGTTTATCACAGCCATGTTTTCAGTCACATAAAATCAAAACAGATGGTTTTGTCCCACTTGCACAAAATGATACATAAACAGAAACAGCATTAGTGAAGGTTACAAATGATCTTCTTATGGCCTCGGACAGTGGACTCATCTCTGTGCTTGTTCTGTTAGACCTCAGTGCTGCTTTTGATACTGTTGACCATAAAATTTTATTACAGAGATTAGAGCATGCCATAGGTATTAAAGGCACTGCGCTGCGGTGGTTTGAATCATATTTGTCTAATAGATTACAATTTGTTCATGTAAATGGGGAATCTTCTTCACAGATTAAAGTTAATTATGGAGTTCCACAAGGTTCTGTGCTAGGACCAATTTTATTCACTTTATACATGCTTCCCTTAGGCAGTATTATTAGACGGTATCGCTTAAATTTTCATTGTTACGCAGATGATACCCAGCTTTATCTATCCATGAAGCCAGAGGACACACACCAATTAGCTAAACTGCAGGATTGTCTTACAGACATAAAGACATGGATGACCTCTAATTTCCTGCTTTTAAACTCAGATAAAACTGAAGTTATTGTACTTGGCCCCACAAATCTTAGAAACATGGTGTCTAACCAGATCCTTACTCTGGATGGCATTACCCTGACCTCTAGTAATACTGTGAGAAATCTTGGAGTCATTTTTGATCAGGATATGTCATTCAAAGCGCATATTAAACAAATATGTAGGACTGCTTTTTTGCATTTACGTAATATCTCTAAAATCAGAAAGGTCTTGTCTCAGAGTGATGCTGAAAAACTAATTCATGCATTTATTTCCTCTAGGCTGGACTATTGTAATTCATTATTATCAGGTTGTCCTAAAAGTTCCCTAAAAAGCCTTCAGTTAATTCAAAATGCTGCAGCTAGAGTACTGACGGGGACTAGAAGGAGAGAGCATATCTCACCCATATTGGCCTCTCTTCATTGGCTTCCTGTTAATTCTAGAATAGAATTTAAAATTCTTCTTCTTACTTATAAGGTTTTGAATAATCAGGTCCCATCTTATCTTAGGGACCTCGTAGTACCATATCACCCCAATAGAGCGCTTCGCTCTCAGACTGCAGGCTTACTTGTAGTTCCTAGGGTTTGTAAGAGTAGAATGGGAGGCAGAGCCTTCAGCTTTCAGGCTCCTCTCCTGTGGAACCAGCTCCCAATTCAGATCAGGGAGACAGACACCCTCTCTACTTTTAAGATTAGGCTTAAAACTTTCCTTTTTGCTAAAGCTTATAGTTAGGGCTGGATCAGGTGACCCTGAACCATCCCTTAGTTATGCTGCTATAGACGTAGACTGCTGGGGGGTTCCCATGATGCACTGTTTCTTTCTCTTTTTGCTCTGTATGCACCACTCTGCATTTAATCATTAGTGATCGATCTCTGCTCCCCTCCACAGCATGTCTTTTTCCTGGTTCTCTCCCTCAGCCCCAACCAGTCCCAGCAGAAGACTGCCCCTCCCTGAGCCTGGTTCTGCTGGAGGTTTCTTCCTGTTAAAAGGGAGTTTTTCCTTCCCACTGTAGCCAAGTGCTTGCTCACAGGGGGTCGTTTTGACCGTTGGGGTTTTACATAATTATTGTATGGCCTTGCCTTACAATATAAAGCGCCTTGGGGCAACTGTTTGTTGTGATTTGGCGCTATATAAAAAAAATTGATTGAATTGATTGATTGATAAATGCAGAGTAATGAAGTATTTCAAGTGCACATTAGCATTCATAAATATCACAC
Organism: Thalassophryne amazonica; assembly: GCF_902500255.1. Lineage (NCBI taxonomy): Eukaryota > Metazoa > Chordata > Actinopteri > Batrachoidiformes > Batrachoididae > Thalassophryne > Thalassophryne amazonica. The sequence continues at coordinate 12,341,485 of NC_047109.1, forward strand.
TTCACTGAATAAAGGACACAAACATTAAAACAAAGCAGCTTCTACTGAACCTGGTTTACAGATTGTTCACAAAACTGAGCGAAGTACAGTCCGGCACAGGAGTCCACACACAGAGCCTGCAACATCTGGTCCATTGTTCTGCTGCAAGATAACTAATGAAACATGCATACAGAGAAACGTGAACTTAAAACCACAACAGTCAGATTCAAAAGGAAAGGATCTATATGACCCAGTATGTGAGATAGATAACCTGGATACACACACAAATCAGAAAAGGTTGAAACAATATGGAAAATACAAAAAAAAAAAAAAAGAAAAGAAAAAAAAAGCAGTGATCTCTGCATTTACTTTGAATGCTGTTTCACTGCAGATCATATGAACCAAAGACATTTCATGTTTTGTGGGGTCAACTTCATTTCATTTGTTCAAATACATCCATTCCTGTATTTAAAGTGCATATCTCTGGCAAATGAGATGTCAAATGAGCTGACTATTCTAAATAAATAAAGAATTGTGAAAATATTGATGTGTTGTGTTTTATTTTTGGTGCAATATGCCCTGAGAAACTAAGTCACAAACTTGGGGAATTTAGTCAGATTTCACTTGCCTCTGATAATGGCTCAAAAAGGTGAACCTGTCAGAAAAGTAGACTTTGATGACATCACGTGAGCCAACACCCACTTTGAGACATTAGTGAACCAAATGAAAATACAGGAATTTTTGAATGGTGAACAAGTGTGTTTTGGGAGAATGCAGCAACAGCACTTGTGATGTGTATTAGGTGGACATTATTGCCAAAGATAAAATTTTGAGAAGGAAAGTGGGAGCTATTTTTATTTTATTTAAATAGCGCGTCTCGGACTGCAGAAATAAAGCCGGGCGCAGCGCGAGAATGGTCTTCAAAAAATGGATCCAACTACGGATTGTACCCTTTCCATTTGTGTGGGCAGAAGAAAATGTGTTTCCTCTCTCAAAAGTGTGGAATCGGCCATGTATGTGCTTTCTGCCACTGTGTCACACCATGCTAAGCTAAGTTGCTACATGTGAGACACAGAGTCTCACAGAGGAAACTGCATCTGTGATCACAGAGAGCGAGAAACAAGGTCGCGATGGTGATCACTGTTAACAGGAGAGCCATGATGTGGACCAGCTTCCAGCTGTTTGTGTTATTGGTGTGTACCGTGGCATGGCTGACCCCAGAAATTCAGAGCATAGCTGCGCATGGGTGGGGAGGCATCACCGGAGGATTTTTTTTTTAATTCAAATGGAGGTTAAAGCTGTAGCACTTCGCCTTTTTTAAATACAAAAGGAAGCCATTTCCTGCAACTTCATAGGCAGAAAAGACCAGGAAAAACATACTCTGGGGGAAAAAAAAAAAGAGAGATTCTGCTTGGTTGCCCACAAACTGAAATAAGAACTAAAAATAAATAAGTTGATTGTTGTATTTGTATGATGAGTTCTTTTTAATACTTTTTTTTAACACACTAATAATTTTGAGCTGTTTTCTCAATAAAAACCTCTGTTCACGGTGAGCTTTTCTCTTCTGTCTGCTCTGCGTGGGCTAACCTAAGCTAAGCTAGTGGGATCCCCAGAGAGAGGAAGGCCGTTTACTGTGGACAGCAACACAGTGAACAATAATTCTACATGGCTCTGTGTGTGAACACAGCAGGAGAGAAATCAGAAATCAGAGACAACTTTCAAGGTATGCAGTCATTATTATTCAGTCTTAGTGAGACCTATGCGATTTTTTTTCTTCTCTGCACACACAGCAGGTTACAAAGAGGCAGAGACGGACATATGTTGATTGCAAAATACGAGAATTTGACTTCAAAGCCCAAATTAAAGCCATATTACATTTACAGACAAAAAGCAACCTGGATTGACTGTGTGAAATGGCGTAAATCATGAAGTGGACTGTAAGTGGACACAGGCAGAGTGACTTTAAGGCAGCGGCAAGTCGGTATCTGATGTTACGTCATGATTTTAGGTCAAACTATTAATCTGTCATGCTTTTTCTTTTTCAGGTGCACTCTCTTATTTTATCTGCTTTATCAGGGCCTGCACAAGTTAAAGACTTGGAAGAAATGCTTTATAATCCAGTATATAATTTTTTTTTAAAGATAGTGTTGACTGGAGTGAGATATGCTACTTAAGGCCTGTAACCAGGGGTGGCTTGTTCATAAGGGCAATTTGGGCAAAGCACTGCCAAACGGGGTAAGGAGGGATTTTTTTTTATGTTCGAGTACCCGTTACAGTGGTTCAGTCAGGTCCTGCTCATTCTGGTGCGTTTTCAGTTAGGTTGAAAATCTGTCCACCACATCTCTTCCAGACTCTAATGTAAAAAAAATTATTTTTCACAAAATGGAGCTTTCAATGCAGTTTTGTGTTACAGGTGTGCACAGCATGTTACATCTTTACATCATACGCAACTGTGAAAAACACGGGGTGCACATATCAACGCTGCATTCAAAACCCCTAATAAGTGGATTTACCAACAAGCAGAGGTGGGACGAAGTCACCAGCAAGTCACTCTCAAGTCATGAATTGGCAAGTCACAAGTCAAGTCTCAAGTCATAATGACCACCAATTGTTTGCAAGCTGACTTGAGACTTGCTGATTCATGACTTGACAGTGACTTCGTCCCACCTCTGCCGACGAGATGGGGGGGGGGGGGCTGTCACTCTGCTGGACGTTGTCGGTGAGTGAGTTACAGTCTTGCAAACCATTTGTTTTTATTATTATTATTATTTATTTTATTTAATTATGTCATTATGGCTGACAAAGTAATATGTTAGTTTACATTCATTAATTACAACATCTGTAATGCATTAATTTTTTAAAAATCGTGATTGATCGCACTCTGCTCCATTTTGTTTAGATATCACTGACTTGGTCTGACAATGAAATCCTTTTGTGAGCAATAACTGGGTTAGATGTCTGTGCCTTTGGACACTTTTTTGCACGGTTTAAACAACAGCTCCAGATCAGAATTCTTTAATTTTTTTAAATAGCAGTAAGAAAATCTGGCGATTAGCACAGCCACAGAGCACAGGTTTGTTTATGTGGCTAAAACAGCCTCGTTAATGTTTCTCCCTGCTGAATAAGGCATGGAGGTAAAGTACACGTTAAATACTTTTCATAGCAAAGTTAACTTGCTTTAATAATGGTCATTGTTTGGAAGTTTGTTCATTTACCAACGTGTTTGGCTTTAAAAATCATTAATTAACAGCTTCATAGAGCTCTGACAGGCTTAAAACAGTTTAAAAATGTCTGATTCATGATGCTTTTTGTCCAGATTTTAATGTCCAATGGGCAGATTTAAAAAATGAAATGGCTCAAGAGCCAATAAGATAATTATTAAAGAGGTCATATTGTGCAAAATCACCTTTTACATAGCATCTCCAAAGTCCCACAATTGTATGTCACAGCTTGTTTAACACCTCTGTGATATATGTAACACAAATAACCCAGATCCTCTCATTTTACCTGAGATTTTACACACACACACACACACACACACACACACACACACACACACACACACACACACACACACACACACACACACACACACACACACACACACACACACCTATACAGCTCTTTTCCATCTGAAAATCACTAAGGGCCCTTGGGCAAGGTCTTTAATCCCCAGTTGCTCCCGGTGTGAATAAGTGGGTTAATTAATTGTGGGGCCACTTCTTTTTGATTGTTTTGTTTATGAAGGTTCCTGGGTGTAACTTTCTTCCATAACTTTCCACCTGTAATTTATATAGCAAGAGGGGAAATTTTTCTGTTGTATGCTGCCATCTAGTGGAGGTATTGCTGTATGAGTTAATCAGTTAATAAATTGATACAATTATCCTGTTGAATGTATTTACTGAATGGGTCGCCTTAATCATTAACAGAAAAACTGCCCCTCCTGAGAAATTTTTCAGGAGCCACTACTGCCTGTAACCCATTGGAAAAAATACTGAGGGGAGAGGAATTTGTTTTTCTAAATGTAAGGATTACATGATCACTTTTACAGACAATTTTCTTCAGAAAAAGTTATTCATTTTGACAAATTTTATTCTCCATGCAAAGTAGACAACCCAGACAGAAAGGCTTCCTTGGAATGTTTTCATTCCACAGGATTTTTGCAAGTGTTTTTCCTACCTGTATTTGGGCTGTATGTGGGGACCAGAGCAGGCAGGTGGAAGGGCGGCAAGGAGGTGGGGTCATGTGATCACGGTAAGATAACTCTGTTGAAGGCATCATAGCCCACTGTGTCCACAGCCCCATGTCAAAGGTGTTGTCGTGAAATTCATGCCTATATAGAGATGTCAAGAACCTGGGAGCCCTGTGGAAGTACCAGATTGACAACTATCCTTTAATAATGTATTTGACAATACACGTCAAATATAGCCAGAATGGTGTCAATATTTAAAAATCCTCCTATCATATGGAAAATACACCACATGATTTGTCTGATCATAGAGATTTCAAAACGGTATTATGGGTGTTATAGAGTTACAGGAAGCCCCCCCCCCAAAAAAAAACTTAAAATATTTTTCACAGCCAGGTCATAAGCTGTTTACCATCTACCTTTTTATAGAAACCCTTTAGCGATCATATCCTTGGATTTAAAGTAAAACAATGTGGAGACAGCTACGAAAAACAGCAAATTGTTTCCCTCTGAACAAGATTATATTTCACACACTAACCATTGCTGCTCTTTTCTAATGTGGCATCATATTATAGAAAGGCTTTAACATACACATTATTTAAATACAATCCCAATTCCAATGAAGTTGGGACGTTGTGTAAAATGTAAATAAAAACAGAATACAATGATTTGCAAATCCTCTTCAACATATATTCAATTGAATACACCTCAAAGACAAGATATTTAATGTTCAAACTGATAAACTTTATTGTTTTTGTGCAAATATTTGCTCATTTTGAAATGGATGCCTGCAACACATTTCAAAAAATCTGGGACAGTGGTATGTTTACCACTGTGTTACATCACATTTCCTTCTAACAACACTCAATAAGTGTTTGGGAACTGAGGACATTCAAAGCTTTGTAGGTGGAATCTAGGGCGTAATTTTGGGTAGGGACGCTAGGGTCACGTCCCTACCAATATTCAGCCCCCTACTGTGTAATCACGACCAATAAAACTGCTGTCCTCCATTAATATGGCACATAAAGGGTTAAATGTATGCCACTGCTCGAAGCCCCCCTCTTTAACGTAGATATCCTTGTCTGATTAGCTACCCGTTGGTTATCCCAGTTGTCACTCCAAGCAGCACACTTCCCACAGTGGCCGCGACCACCCATCGCCCCCCCCCCCCCCCCCCCCGTTCCACCGGCCCCTATCTCTCTCTTGAGGTAGACTTCGGTGATATTTGGTAATGGTAACCTTGAACCAATCGAAGCAGTGGTTTGCAGATTGAAACAGTGCTTTGATTGCTTCGTTTATTCTTTCTTTCTTTCGCTTAATTTTCCCCCGCTAAAACCCTAAAGAACATACGTCTGTGAGTATTATTTACCTTTTTTATGTTAAACCGACCTGTTATGGTCTTCTGAAACAGTTGATAGATGTATTTTATAACTTAAAAACGGGAGCGATGCTAACACGTTAGCATGTCTATGGCATTTTCAATGTTAAAAGTTAGCATTAGGCAGTTGCAGCTGTCGTCACGTTCGGGTGCATTTGTTTTCAAATTGTAATATTTTTTAAATTTATTTTTGTTTATATATTAATAATCTAACGATTATTACATACAATATATACTTATTATATACAGTTTTAGAGAAAGAGACAAAAAGAACCTGAATAGAAACACAACAGAAAATATAAAACCAACTAACAATGAACATAAATAAATAAATAAATACATACATACATACATACATACATACAGAAATAAATGTTTCCTGTGAACACCTAATGACTCTTACACCTCCATTTCATCCCTGTGTTATTTAAGTTTAATGACAGTTTGTTTCGGTCAAACCATATTTTCAATGTGTTAATTTCTTCAGTGATTTCCTCCAGAACTATCTGCCAAGCTAGAAAACTGCTGCATCCTTGTAAGAGCAGAATACTACTGGAATGAATTTGAATAAGGAAAGTTGGGGTTTTTTCTCACTAAATGGATGCTGCACTCACTCCAGTTTATCTGTTGTGTGGGCCGCTGAAGAGGAGGTACTGCTGGCCCACCACCAGAAGGCGCCCTGCCTGAAGTGCGGGATTCAGGCACGAGAGGGCGCTGCCGCCTCAGGAACAAGCCGTGGTGACAGCTGTCACCCATCATCCGTGACAGCTGTCACTAATCATCACATCTGGTATAAAAGCAGGAAGACACCTCCACCAAACTGCCGAGATATCATCTTCATCTGGAGGTAATACTCTCAGCCTTTTGTGATTTATAAATCTGTTATTGTGAGTGTTTGCAGGAGAACCGGTCGTTTTTGCGGAGGCTGTGCAAGACGGCGCTCCTTTTCATCTGAGACCGCTGCAACGTGTTGAGTGAGAGGTGGAGGTGGCATTCCCACCATTGTTACTGGGTGTACACACACCCACTCTTTGACTGTCTTTTGCTTTCTGCCAGCAGTACCAGATCCGACACGCCGGGAAGGTGGCCACCTGGGGACTCCGGGACTTGGCGGCTCCAGTATTCCTCGGGTTCAGGTGGCGGTGGAAATTGTGTGGTTCCGGTTCGTTTCCAGACGGGCGTCTCCTATCGTCGAGCCTGCCCACACGACACCTTTATTAATTGACTGTTGCACATTCTGAATCTGCTGTGTTTGGTTGTGACATTCACAACAGTAAAGTGTTATAATTTGTCTCCTTCCATTGTCCGTTCATTTACGCCCCCTGTTGTGGGTCCGTGTCACTACACTTTCCCAACATTATCGTCTGGAATAGTCCCAGATTGCATTTCAGAGCTTCTAGAATTCAAACATTTTCGTGCAGGTGGTGTTGGGGGGTAATTTTGGGTTTCAGCTTTTTTTGTTTTTCGCCACTTTCATCCCTGAATATGTCAATCATGAGTCACTTTTGTGCGGATTAAAGTTACTGAGTGGGACTCCTGTCTTGTTGCGAGAAAGAAATGAGAATTGTCCTCCATTCTGTTCACACAGCTCCAAACGCTGCGCGGCTCTCTGCCGAGTCAAGTTAGAACGATAGAATCCAGTCGGAATTAATAACTTCAAAGCGAAACACCTTTTTGATTATTTTTATTTATGTCCAGAGATCAAGGATACAGTGACCAATTTCATATTTATTTAAGACTCAATGAAATACATAGAAAACCTGTAAAGCCTACATTTAGAGAGAGAGCATATCTCACCCATATTGGCCTCTCTTCATTGCCTTCCTGTTAATTCTAGAATAGAATTTAAAATTCTTCTTCTTACTTATAAGGTTTTGAATAATCAGGTCCCATCTTATCTTAGGGACCTCATAGTACCATATCACCCCAATAGAGCGCTTCGCTCTCAGACTGCAGGCTTACTTGTAGTTCCTAGGGTTTGTAAGAGTAGAGTGGGAGGCAGAGCCTTCAGCTTTCAGGCTCCTCTCCTGTGGAACCAGCTCCCAATTCAGATCAGGGAGACAGACACCCTCTCTACTTTTAAGATTAGGCTTAAAACTTTCCTTTTTGCTAAAGCTTATAGTTAGGGCTGGATCAGGTGACCCTGAACCATCCCTTAGATATGATGCTATAGACTTAGACTGCTGGGGGGTTCCCATGATGCACTGAGTGTTTCTTTCTCTTTTTGCTCTGTATGCACCACTCTGCATTTAATCATTAGTGATTGATCTCTGCTCCCCTCCACAGCATGTCTTTTTCCTGGTTCTCTCCCTCAGCCCCAACCAGTCCTAGCAGAAGACTGCCCCTCCCTGAGCCTGGTTCTGCTGGAGGTTTCTTCCTGTTAAAAGGGAGTTTTTCCTTCCCACTGTCGCCAAGTGCTTGCTCACAGGGGGTCGTTTTGACCGTTGGGGTTTTTACGTAATTATTGTATGGCCTTGCCTTACAATATAAAGCGCCTTGGGGCAACTGTTTGTTGTAATTTGGCGCTATATAAATAAAATTGACTGAATTGATTGATTGATTTAGTCCAAAATTCACAAGAGGTTTCGATAAGAGAATCGGATCGATAAGCAGAATCGATAATGGCATCGATATCAATAAAATCTTATCAATACCCATCCCTATTCACAAATGTCACAACACTAGCAGATAGGGTCACTGCAATACTTCGTGTTAAATATCCATCCTCGATTAATTCAATTTAAATGTATAGCTGGAGCAATGTTGGGTTAGTTGCTTTGCTCAAGGTCACTCCAGTCATGGATGGAGGTGTAAAGAGAGGTAAGGTTGGGATTGAAAGACCACCTCCCTAACCATTAGGATGGCTCGTTAACCTATAACATCTGCATGACATGAACTTATGAGTGGTAATGCAAAAAAAAAAATCTTTGTCTTGGAGCACTTTTGTGTCCCCACCAATATCAAAATCAAAGTTACTCCCTTGGGTGGAATTCTTTCCCATTCTTGCTTGATGTACAACTTCAGTTGTTCAACAGTCCAGGGTCTCCGTTGTCGTATTTTGCGTTTCAAAATGTGCCACACATTTTCAACTGGCGACAGGTCTGGACTGCAGGCAGGCCAGTCTACTACCCGCACTCTTTTACTATGACACGTGCAGAATGTGTCTTGGCATTGTCTTGTTGAAATAAGCAGGGATGTCCCTGAAAAAGATGTTGCTTGGATGGACACAACGTCTTTGATTTCCAAAAACTATTTGAAATGTGAACTCATCAGACCACAGCACACTTTTCCACTTTGCGTCTGTCCATTTCAAATGAGCTCGGGCCTAGAGAAGGCAGCAGCATTTCTGGATCTTGTTGATGTATGGCTTTCGCTTTGCATGGTAGAATTTTAACTTGAAGATGTAGCGACGATCTGTGTTAACTGACAATAGTTTTCTGAAGTCTTCCTGAGCCCACGCGGTAAGATCCTTTACACAATGATGCAGCGCCGCCTGAGGGATCAAAGGTCATGGGAATTCAATGTTGGTTTTCGGCCTTGCCGCTTACGTGTAGAAAGTTTTCCAGATTATATTATGAACTGTAGATGATGGAATCTCTAAATTCCTTGCAACTGAACTTTGAGAAACATTGTTCTTAAACCTTTTGGACTATTTTTTCACGCAGTTGTTCACAAAGTGGTGATCCTCGCTCCATCTTTGTTTGTGAACGGCTGAGCCTTTTGGGGATGCTCCTTTTATACCCATTCATGACACTCACCTGTTTGCAATTAACCTGTTCACCCATGGAATGTTCCAAACAGGTGTTTTTTGCGCATTCATCAGCTTTCCCAGTCTTTTGTCCCAACTTTTTTGAAACGTGTTGCAGGCATCCATTTTAAAATGAGCAAATATTTGCACAAAAACAAAAAGGTTTATCAGTTTGAACATTAAATATCTTGTCTTTGTGGTGTATTCAACTGAATATAGGTTGAAGAGGATTTGCAAATCATTGTATTCTGTTTTTATTTACATTTCACACAACATCCCATCTTCATTGGAATTGGGGTTGTACTTAATGATAAACACATTTTAAGGGAACAGCTTTTCTACAGCCATTAATTACCAATTAAAATCTCAGGGCTGTAGCCAGGATCTGAAATGGGCATGGGGGGTTCTGTTTTGATGATAGTAGACCTTTGTTGGCAGGGGTTTGGGGGCCACTCAAGCCCAGACAATTTTGGGTTTTTGATGTCCAGGGGTGCATTCTGGAGGATTTTTTTGCTGACTATTTTCTCACCCTGTTCCCCCTCAATTTAGTTGTACTGCTTAATGTGTGAACAGTGGGGCCAAAAAAGTATTTAGTCAGTCCCTGATTGTGCAAATTCTCCTACTTAGAAAGATGAGAGAGGTCTGTAATTTTCAACATAGGTACACTTCAGTTATGAGAGACAAAATGAGAAAAAAAAAATCCAGGAATTTTTTTTTTTTTTTGAGGATTTTTAAAGAATTTATTTGTAAATTATGGTGGAAAATAAGTATTTGGTCACCCACAAACAAGCAAGATTTCTGGCTTTCACAGACCTGTAACTTCTTCTTTAAGAAGCTCTTCTGTCCACCTGTTACCTGTATTAATGGCACCTGTTAGAACTCGTTACCTGTATAAAAGACACCTGTCCACAGCCTCAAACAGTCAGACTCCAAGCTCAACGATGGCCAAGACCAAAGAGCTGTCGAAAGACACCAGGAAGAAAATTGTAGACCTGCACCAGGCTGGGAAGAGTGAATCTACAATAGTTAAGCAGGTTGGTGTGAATAAATCAACTGTTGGAGCAATTGTAAGAAAATGGAAGACATATAAGACCATTGATAATCTCCTCAATCTGGGGCTGCACGCAAGATGTCATCCCGTGGGGTCAAAATGATCATGAGAACGGTGAACAAAAATCCCAGAACTACACAGAGGGACCTGATGAATGACCTGCAGAGAGCTGGGACCAAAGTAACAAAGGATACACACTACGTAGAGAGGGAGTCAAATCCTGCAGTGCCAGGCGTGTCCCCCTGCTTAAGCCAGTACATGTCCAGGCCCGTCTGAAGTTTGCCAGAAAGCATATGGATGATCCAGAAGAGGATTGGGAGAATATCATGTGGTCAGATGAAACCAAAATAGAACATTTTGGTAAAAACTCAACTCGTCGTGTTTGGAGGAAGAAGAATGCTGAGTTGCATTCCAAGAATACCTTATCGACTGTGAAGCATGGGGGTGGAAACATCATGCTTTGGGGCTATTTTTCTGCAAAGGGGATAGGACGACTGATCCGTGTTAAGGGAGGAATGAACGTGGCCATGTATCATGAGATTTTAAACCAAAACCCCCTTCCATCAGTGAGAGCATTGAAGATGCAACGTGGCTGGGTCTTCCAGCATGACAATGATCCCAAACACACCAGTCAGGCAACAAAGGAGTGGCTCGGTAAAAAGCATTTCAAGGTCCTGGAGTGGGAAAGCCAGTGTCCCAGATGTTGAAAGTCCATGTTGCCCAGTGACAGCCCCAAAACATCACTGCTCTAGAGGAGATCTGCATGGAGGAATGGGCCAAAATACCAGCTACAGTGTGCGCAAACCTGGTGAAAACTTACAGGAAACGTTTGACCTCTGTCATTGCCAACAAACATTAAGTTACAAAGTATTGAGATGAACTTTTGTTATTGACCAAATACTTATTTTCCACCAGAATTTACAAATAAATTCTTTAAAAATCCCACAATGTGATTTCCTGGATTTTTTTTCTCATTTTGTCTCTCATAGTTGAAGTGTACCCATGTTGAAAATTACAGACCTCTCTCATCTTTCTAAGTAGGAGAACTTGCACAATCAGGGACTGACTAAATACTTTTTGGCCCCACTGTATCTGTATTTTCTTTTGCACATTTTCACCTTTTCTTTGCCTTTAACCAAAATTGATATCACAACCTATGTTTGTTTGATGAGATTTTTATTAACGCATTTTACATTATGTTGTCCACAGAGAGAAATTTTTGGTGTATTTGGGGGAAAAAAGTGTTAGTGTTTGTTATGTGTAGTGGGTTTCGCGTTTTTTTGTTTTTTTTCAGATTAGAACTTTACTGATCCCTTGGGAAGACTCTCTCAAGGAAATTGAGAAATTTACCCACAGCGAGGACGCTCAGAGCAGACATTGAAAGAAAAGTTAAAAAATATGGCTTGTAAAACGTTTCACTCTGCTCACTGTGTTGGTTGTCACTGCACTGTAACATACTCAAACACACTGTCACCCTCCCTCCTCCTCATCCCCCAGAGTGCAAACAGGACACAAAGGAGCAGACAGTGACTCGCTGCCAGGAGGAAAAAACAAAACAAATATTTTTGGAGCATCTTTAACTTTTGACCCCTGTACAAGTTGAGCGTGACCTTTGTCACCATTTTTGCTGTTTTAACATCATAACATCATCAGTCATACATAGCCCAAACTATTTTTTTTTTGAATCATACTTTTGAATATAATTGGAGGATTTTAAAATTTTGACCCCTGTGTAATCCTTTATTGACCCCTACCTTATTGACCCCTACCTGGCAAATCACTGCCACCCTGGGATGGATACCGTATGCTTTTTGTGTAGGACATGGTACATAGATGGCAAGTATTGTTTAGTTTATTGTTAAGTGATACCAATTAGGTCAAAATTGGCTTTGGGCTCATGGACTAAACGGGGGCCAGATGTGATTGTGAATCTCACCAATAGAACAGCAGAGACTCAATGACACAGGGTTGAACTGAACACAGTCTCTCCTCTGTCCAGCAGGGGGAGGTAGTGAGGCCAAGTCTGGACAGCAGCTCCACATTCAGGCTGCTGCAGCTTCTCAGCAGGTAGCGGGTCCTCATCAGGGCCAAAAATCTGGTGCGCGCGCGCGCGCACACACACACACACACACACACACACACACACACACACACACACACACACACACACACACACACACACACACACACACACACAGATTTATCACTGAAAGCTCTTTACAAATAAACACCTTTACTAAGTAATAAATAGATACAAATTCTAATAGTGTTCTACATTAATAGAGTTTAAATAATGATGCTTTTAATACAGCTGCTAGTTAAAAATAAGAAAGTAAGACTGATTTGACAGTGTTGACATCTTTACCTTTTCTTCCACTCTCTGTGCTTTATATCTTTCAGTCTCTCAATATCCATCCACAAATTTAAAAGCTTCTCTCCGGGCCTTCCGTGAAGAAACTCTTTGAACTCATCCAAACCTGGTCCACTGCCAAGACAACAAACACCACAGCAGCAAATATCCTGCTCGGTCCCTCTTTTCCCCTCACCCATTTCTGTCTTTTCTTCCCCTCCACTCACATCCTTACAATCTTGAAGTGCATTTTCACCGGCTGAACAGCGGTTAGCGTTACATTTCGAGGACCCAGCTGTGTTTGCACGAGCTGTCAGGCCTTGTGACTCACTAAGACAGTCAGAGGCTGTGGTTTGCTGAAGGCCAATGATCACTTTCGTTGCCGCCCTGATCACCTGTTTAACTATGCCGGCAGCCAGCTGGTCCAGTTTGGCAGATTCTGAACTTTGTTTGCTGGATATAATAAGTTCTTGTTCTCCTTTGGCAGCTGGTGGCTTTGTGATGCTGAACTCCACTTGTGGACTCTGTAGCTGCTCATGTTTGAGGAGAAATGAAGACGACAAAGTCCCTTTCCTAGTGTGCGTCCTCATACACCCTGCACAGTGAAGACAATCAGAACGACATAAGCAAACACACAGTACAAAAAGAGGAGGGGGGAGGGGGGTGTAAATACCTTGTTTTGCTGAAATGTTATTATTTTCTTTGTCAAGATGCAAATGTGTTGCTGAAAGGCTGGTTTTGCATGAGTGTCTCTTTTGGTTGCAGACACAAAGGTTTGTGTCCCACTGAGAGAACAACATGGCTAATCTAGGAGGGGGAAAAAAGACACTAGATCAGTTAAAAAACTAAATAAATAAATACACCATATCTGTGTCAATACAACATGTAAACTGTCTGGTGATACATCTGCTGACTCTGGTATGTTGTGTTTCCACACACATTTATTCAAAACACACAGCAAACTATAATAAACTAGTAACACATCACTCCTAAAAACAATCTTTGGTGTGTCACGTGAGGTGAATCTGCCCTACGATTGGATTTTGGAAAACCATGCGATGGTGAACCAATTCTGATTGTACACTCACATTGCTTACGTCATCACACAGCTTCTATGAGGAGTACAGAGATGGTGGACATTGTCTTGAAAGTCCGCTGAGTTAAATTTTCAGAAAAAAAAAAAAGGTCCTTTCTATTTCATATCATTAAAAAGTTATTTATAATTTGGTAAAGCTTGGTCTCAGCCGTCGTATACAACGGCGTTGGCCACAGAGGGTTAAACCCTTAGATTTTTGATTAATTGATTATTTTTTTCGAGCTTTACAAAATAAGCATTTCTTTCACATTTACATTTACCCACATTGGGTTGAAAAGAACAGGAAATACATACGTACATACATACATACATACATACATACACGTGCATTTAGCCCGAAAAGGGGTGGGAAGAAGACGAGCTTCAGAACTTGTATTTTTATAAAGAGAAACTGCATGAACTACAAGTTTTTTTTATTTTCTAATAACAAGTTTATTCAACGAGGAGAAACAAATGCTAAAAAATTATTGTTGTGTCGTAACTTAATTTTTGTTCAGGCTTTGTGACCCATCTTCATGAAGTTAGATGCAAAAATGTTGAAATTGGCCCTATCCTGCAATGATAAAGAATCCTTAAAAAAATTACTGGATCCGGATTGTGCTCCAAATCATTACCAAAATTAAATGACTTCTAAGTTAAGCCAAGATACACTCCTGGTAAAAATTTCATTGAAATCCGTTGAAGATTGTTTGAGTAATCCTGCTAAAAAAAAAACCAACAAACCAACCAAGGGACGCGACCAAAAACATAACCTCCTTGGCGGAGGTAACAACAACAAAAAAAAATTGTAGTGTGACCTTTCATAAGTGTATATTATATGTAATATTAATGATGTGGGGGTTATTACTCAAATTGCTGAATAAATGTTGGAAAATATTTTTTTTTTTGGTGTGTCTATCTGTATTCTGTAAAGTAGTGACTTCAGTTTTACTGCCTGAATGCTTTGTCATGATAAATATCTCGCCATAGTGATTCAATTAGAAGTCTCAGTTTCATCAGTCTCAATTTGTCCCTTTTTAATTAGCTTCGGGGTTTTAATTCACATCAGGTTTTCCATCCTGAGATATTCTCTAAGAGCCAATTCATAGAATAGAAATGCTTTTTCTCTCAGTTTGGTGGGTCACATGACAGTTGCTTTGACATTGTATAGTCTACTAATATAAGAATATACACGAATGAGATTCATTTCTTTGTGATATACTCCATGTAAACAGTGTAGTGCAGATTTCTTTCAACTTGGTCGAGAAATGATTGAATAATCTTACTTTACAGTTAAATGTGGTCTATTAAACATTAGGTCTCTCTCTTCTAAGTCCCTGTTAGTAAATGATATAATAATTGATCAACATATTGATTTATTCTGCCTTACAGAAACCTGGTTACAGCAGGATGAATATGTTAGTTTAAATGAGTCAACACCCCCGAGTCACACTAACTGCCAGAATGCTCGTAGCACGGGCCGAGGTGGAGGATTAGCAGCAATCTTCCATTCCAGCTTATTAATTAATCAAAAACCCAGACAGAGCTTTAATTCATTTGAAAGCTTGACTCTTAGTCTTGTCCATCCAAATTGGAAGTCCCAAAAACCAGTTTTATTTGTTATTATCTATTGTCCACCTGGTCGTTACTGTGAGTTTCTCTGTGAATTTTCAGACCTTTTGTCTGACTTAGTGCTTAGCTCAGATAAGATAATTATAGTGGGCGATTTTAACATCCACACAGATGCTGA
Organism: Thalassophryne amazonica; assembly: GCF_902500255.1. Taxonomy (NCBI): domain Eukaryota; kingdom Metazoa; phylum Chordata; class Actinopteri; order Batrachoidiformes; family Batrachoididae; genus Thalassophryne; species Thalassophryne amazonica. The sequence goes on from NC_047109.1 coordinate 12,357,005, forward strand.
GAATGACAGCCTCAACACTGCATTTAATCTATTATTAGACTCAATTGGGTTTGCTCAAAATGTAAATGAGTCCACCCACCACTTTAATCATATCTTAGCTCTTGTTCTGACTTATGGTACGGAAATTGAAGACTTAACAGTATTCCCTGAAAACCCCCTTCTGTCTGATCATTTCTTAATAACATTTACATTTACTCTGATGGACTACCCAGCAGTGGGGAATAAGTTTCATTATACTAGAAGTCTTTCAGAAAGCACTGTAACTAGGTTTAAGGATATGATTCCTTCTTTATGTTCTCTAATGCCATATACCAACACACTGCAGAGTAGCTACCTAAACTCTGTAAGTGAGATAGAGTATCTCGTCAATAGTTTTACATCCTCATTGAAGACAACTTTGGATGCTGTAGCTCCTCTGAAAAAGAGAGCTTTAAATCAGAAGTGCCTGACTCCATGGTATAACTCACAAACTCGCAGCTTAAAGTAAGTTGGAGAGGAAATGGCGTCTCACTAATTTAGAAGATCTTCACTTAGCCTGGAAAAAGAGTCTGTTGCTCTATAAAAAAGCCCTCCGTAAAGCTAGGACATCTTACTACTCATCACTAATTGAAGAAAATAAGAACAACCCCAGGTTTCTTTTCAGCACTGTAGCCAGGCTGACAAAGAGTCAGAGCTCTATTGAGCCGAGTATTCCTTTAACTTTAACTAGTAATGACTTCATGACTTTCTTTGCTAATAAAATTTTAACTATTAGAGAAAAAATTACTCATAACCATCCCAAAGACGTATCGTTATCTTTGGCTGCTTTCAGTGATGCCGGTATTTGGTTAGACTCTTTCTCTCCGATTGTTCTGTCTGAGTTATTTTCATTAGTTACTTCATCCAAACCATCAACATGTCTATTAGACCCCATTCCTACCAGGCTGCTCAAGGAAGCCCTACCATTATTTAATGCTTCGATCTTAAATATGATCAATCTATCTTTATTAGTTGGCTATGTACCACAGGCTTTTAAGGTGGCAGTAATTAAACCATTACTTAAAAAGCCATCACTTGACCCAGCTATCTTAGCTAATTATAGGCCAATCTCCAACCTTCCTTTTCTCTCAAAAATTCTTGAAAGGGTAGTTGTAAAACAGCTAACTGATCATCTGCAGAGGAATGGTCTATTTGAAGAGTTTCAGTCAGGTTTTAGAATTCATCATAGTACAGAAACAGCATTAGTGAAGGTTACAAATGATCTTCTTATGGCCTCAGACAGTGGACTCATCTCTGTGCTTGTTCTGTTAGACCTCAGTGCTGCTTTTGATACTGTTGACCATAAAATTTTATTACAGAGATTAGAGCATGCCATAGGTATTAAAGGCACTGCGCTGCGGTGGTTTGAATCATATTTATCTAATAGATTACAATTTGTTCATGTAAATGGGGAATCTTCTTCACAGACTAAGGTTAATTATGGAGTTCCACAAGGTTCTGTGCTAGGACCAATTTTATTCACTTTATACATGCTTCCCTTAGGCAGTATTATTAGACGGCATTGCTTAAATTTTCATTGTTACGCAGATGATACCCAGCTTTATCTATCCATGAAGCCAGAGGACACACACCAATTAGCTAAACTGCAGGATTGTCTTACAGACATAAAGACATGGATGACCTCTAATTTCCTGCTTTTAAACTCAGATAAAACTGAAGTTATTGTACTTGGCCCCACAAATCTTAGAAACATGGTGTCTAACCAGATTCTTACTCTGGATGGCATTACCCTGACCTCTAGTAATACTGTGAGAAATCTTGGAGTCATTTTTGATCAGGATATGTCATTCAATGCGCATATTAAACAAATATGTAGGACTGCTTTTTTGCATTTCCGCAATATCTCTAAAATTAGAAAGGTCTTGTCTCAGAGTGATGCTGAAAAACTAATTCATGCATTTATTTCCTCTAGGCTGGACTATTGTAATTCATTATTATCAGGTTGTCCTAAACGTTCCCTGAAAAGCCTTCAGTTAATTCAAAATGCTGCAGCTAGAGTACTAACGGGGACTAGAAGGAGAGAGCATATCTCACCCATATTGGCCTCTCTTCATTGGCTTCCTGTTAATTCTAGAATAGAATTTAAAATTCTTCTTTTTACTTATAAGGTTTTGAATAATCAGGTCCCATCTTATCTTAGGGACCTCATAGTACCATATCACCCCAATAGAGCACTTCGCTCTCAGACTGCAGGCTTACTTGTAGTTCCTAGGGTTTGTAAGAGCAGAATGGGAGGCAGAGCCTTCAGCTTTCAGGCTCCTCTCCTGTGGAACCAGCTCCCAATTCAGATCAGGGAGACAGACACCCTCTCTACTTTTAAGATTAGGCTTAAAACTTTCCTTTTTGCTAAAGCTTATAGTTAGGGCTGGATCAGGTGACCCTGAACCATCCCTTAGTTATGCTGCTATAGACTTAGACTGCTGGGGGGTTCCCATGATACACTGAGTGTTTCTTTCTCTTTTTGCTCTGTATGCACCACTCTGCATTTAATCATTAGTGATTGATCTCTGCTCCCCTCCACAGCATGTCTTTTTCCTGGTTCTCTCCCTCAGCCCCAACCAGTCCTAGCAGAAGACTGCCCCTCCCTGAGCCTGGTTCTGCTGGAGGTTTCTTCCTATTAAAAAGGAGTTTTTCCTTCCCACTGTCCCCAAGTGCTTGCTCACAGGGGGTCGTTTTGACCGTTGGGGTTTTTACGTAATTATTGTATGGCCTTGCCTTACAATATAAAGCGCCTTGGGGCAACTGTTTGTTGTGATTTGGCGCTATATAAATAAAATTGATTGATTGATTGAAATAGTAGCTGTACAAATGTTTGAATAAATGTAACAGCACAGTAAAAGCACGGAAAATGCAGATTTATCCTGAAACTCTCTTAAAAACATTGATCATTTCCACAATGATTTCAATTTATCTTTGGGTGTCAGACGCTAACCAAGATGGCGGCGCTCTGGCAACAGTCTGCGAATGAGTGGTCGGCCCGATCCTCCATCTAATGGGTTAAATAGAAATCAATGATGCGCATATATGCCTTGTGAGGACAACAGCCTTGGTCAAAATCTTGTTGAGTACAATTCTATTTTGAATGACATCATTTGCAATGATATAGATGTGTCTTATGTACTTCTTGTTGGTGATTTTGGTTATAATTCTTATTGTAGCAGTGCCTTGGATAAGTATATTGCTTTGTTTTTCCAAAAATGTAACTATAAACTTTACAAATACCTATCAATGTAAAGGTTTAGGCCGTTGCTCTTTATTGTTATTGAGAATTTATGCTCACATTTATTAAACTATGTTGTTGTTGACAGCCCTCACAATTTTTCTGATCATTTGGCAATTTTGTGTACATTACACTTTCATATTAATTATCATAGCTTTGTCAGTAATACCAGCACTCATTGTAAAAGTAATGTTGTTATGTGGGATAGTGCAACTGATAAGCACTTAGAAGCAGAATGAGTTAGATCATTTGTTAGATGCTTTGTATATACCGAATGGTGCGGTTTTATGTGACAATAAGTTTTGTAATTTACATAGTGAGAGTCAGTAAAATGTATCGCAACATTGTTGATATTCTGTAAGCTAGCAGTAAATGTATACCAGCTTGCAAATGTAAGAGGCATGTCAAGGGAGTACCAGGTTGGAACGAGTATGTCAAAGTATTTTGAACCCTCACTATTCTGTCACCCTGCCTAGGCAAGGTGTGATAGCTGATCTTAGGAGAAAAACAAGAGTAAAGTATCATAGGGCTTCTTATCAATCAATCAATCAATTTTTTTATATAGCGCCAAATCACAACAAACAGTTGCCCCAAGGCGCTTTATATTGTAAGGCAAGGCCATACAATAATTATGTAAAACCCCAACGGTCAAAACGACCCCCTGTGAGAAAGCACTTGGCTACAGTGGGAAGGAAAAACTCCCTTTTAACAGGAAGAAACCTCCAGCAGAACCAGGCTCAGGGAGGGGCAGTCTTCTGCTGGGACTGGTTGGGGCTGAGGGAGAGAACCAGGAAAAAGACATGCTGTGGAGGGGAGCAGAGATCGATCACTAATGATTAAATGCAGAGTGGTGCATACAGAGCAAAAAGAGAAAGAAACAGTGCATCATGGGAACCCCCCAGCAGTCTATGTCTATAGCAGCATAACTAAGGGATGGTTCAGGGTCACCTGATCCAGCCCTAACTATAAGCTTTAGCAAAAAGGAAAGTTTTAAGCCTAATCTTAAAAGTAGAGAGGGTGTCTGTCTCCCTGATCTGAATTGGGAGCTGGTTCCACAGGAGAGGAGCCTGAAAGCTGAAGGCTCTGCCTCCCATTCTACTCTTACAAACCCTAGGAACTACAAGTAAGCCTGCAGTCTGAGAGCGAAGCGCTCTATTGGGGTGATATGGTACTACGAGGTCCCTAAGATAAGATGGGACCTGATTATTCAAAACCTTATAAGTAAGAAGAAGAATTTTAAATTCTATTCTAGAATTAACAGGAAGCCAATGAAGAGAGGCCAATATGGGTGAGATATGCTCTCTCCTTCTAGTCCCCGTCAGTACTCTAGCTGCAGCATTTTGAATTAACTGAAGGCTTTTTAGGGAACTTTTAGGACAACCTGATAATAATGAATTACAATAGTCCAGCCTAGAGGAAATAAATGCATGAATTAGTTTTTCAGCATCACTCTGAGACAAGACCTTTCTGATTTTAGAGATATTGCGTAAATGCAAAAAAGCAGTCCTACATATTTGTTTAATATGCGCTTTGAATGACATATCCTGATCAAAAATGACTCCAAGATTTCTCACAGTATTACTAGAGGTCAGGGTAATGCCATCCAGAGTAAGGATCTGGTTAGACACCATGTTTCTAAGATTTGTGGGGCCAAGTACAATAACTTCAGTTTTATCTGAGTTTAAAAGCAGGAAATTAGAGGTCATCCATGTCTTTATGTCTGTAAGACAATCCTGCAGTTTAGCTAATTGGTGTGTGTCCTCTGGCTTCATGGATAGATAAAGCTGGGTATCATCTGCGTAACAATGAAAATTTAAGCAATACCGTCTAATAATACTGCCTAAGGGAAGCATGTATAAAGTGAATAAAATTGGTCCTAGCACAGAACCTTGTGGAACTCCATAATTAACTTTAGTCTGTGAAGAAGATTCCCCATTTACATGAACAAATTGTAATCTATTAGACAAATATGATTCAAACCACCGCAGCGCAGTGCCTTTAATACCTATGGCATGCTCTAATCTCTGTAATAAAATTTTATGGTCAACAGTATCAAAAGCAGCACTGAGGTCTAACAGAACAAGCACAGAGATGAGTCTACTGTCCGAGGCCATAAGAAGATCATTTGTAACCTTCACTAATGCTGTTTCTGTACTATGATGAATTCTAAAACCTGACTGAAACTCTTCAAATAGACCATTCCTCTGCAGATGATCAGTTAGCTGTTTTACAACTACCCTTTCAAGAATTTTTGAGAGAAAAGGAAGGTTGGAGATTGGCCTATAATTAGCTAAGATAGCTGGGTCAAGTGATGGCTTTTTAAGTAATGGTTTAATTACTGCCACCTTAAAAGCCTGTGGTACATAGCCAACTAACAAAGATAGATTGATCATATTTAAGATCGAAGCATTAAATAATGGTAGGGCTTCCTTGAGCAGCCTGGTAGGAATGGGGTCTAATAAACATGTTGATGGTTTGGATGAAGTAACTAATGAAAATAACTCAGACAGAACAATCGGAGAGAAAGAGTCTAACCAAATACCGGCATCACTGAAAGCAGCCAAAGATAACGATACATCTTTGGGATGGTTATGAGTAATTTTTTCTCTAATAGTTAAAATTTTGTTAGCAAAGAAAGTCATGAAGTCATTACTAGTTAAAGTTAATGGAATACTCAGCTCAATAGAGCTCTGACTCTTTGTCAGCCTGGCTACAGTGCTGAAAAGAAACCTGGGGTTGTTCTTATTTTCTTCAATTAGTGATGAGTAGAAAGATGTCCTAGCTTTACGGAGGGCTTTTTTATAGAGCAACAGACTCTTTTTCCAGGCTAAGTGAAGATCTTCTAAATTAGTGAGACACCATTTCCTCTCCAACTTACGGGTTATCTGCTTTAAGCTACGAGTTTGTGAGTTATACCACGGAGTCAGGCACTTCTGATTTAAAGCTCTCTTTTTTAGAGGAGCTACAGCATCCAAAGTTGTCTTCAATGAGGATGTAAAACTATTGACGAGATACTCTATCTCACTTAGAGTTTAGGTAGCTACTCTGCACTGTGTTGGTATATGGCATTAGAGAACATAAAGAAGGAATCATATCCTTAAACCTAGTTACAGCGCTTTCTGAAAGACTTCTAGTGTAATGAAACTTATTCCCCACTGCTGGGTAGTCCATCAGAGTAAATGTAAATGTTATTAAGAAATGATCAGACAGAAAGGAGTTTTCAGGGAATACTGTTAAGTCTTCTATTTCCATACCATAAGTCAGAACAAGATCTAAGATATGATTAAAGTGGTGGGTGGACTCATTTACTTTTTGAGCAAAGCCAATAGAGTCTAATAATAGATTAAATGCAGTGTTGAGGCTGTCATTCTCAGCATCTGTGTGGATGTTAAAATCGCCCACTATAATTATCTTATCTGAGCTAAGCACTAAGTCAGACAAAAGGTCTGAAAATTCACAGAGAAACTCACAGTAACGACCAGGTGGACGATAGATAATAACAAATAAAACTGGTTTTTGGGACTTCCAATTTGGATGGACAAGACTAAGAGTCAAGCTTTCAAATGAATTAAAGCTCTGTCTGGGTTTTTGATTAATTAATAAGCTGGAATGGAAGATTGCTGCTAATCCTCCGCCCCGGCCCGTGCTACGAGCATTCTGACAGTTAGTGTGACTCGGGGGTGTTGACTCATTTAAACTAACATATTCATCCTGCTGTAACCAGGTTTCTGTAAGGCAGAATAAATCAATATGTTGATCAATTATTATATCATTTACCAACAGGGACTTAGAAGAGAGAGACCTAATGTTTAATAGACCACATTTAACTGTTTTAGTCTGTGGTGCAGTTGAAGGTGCTATATTATTTTTTCTTTTTGAATTTTTATGCTTAAATAGATTTTTGCTGGTTATTGGTAGTCTGGGAGCAGGCACCGTCTCTACGGGGATGGGGTAATGAGGGGATGGCAGGGGGAGAGAAGCTGCAGAGAGCTTCTTAAATGGTTGTTAGGAAAGAGGCTGAGATCAACTGTGATATGATGGCTGATACAGTGGCCAGTAAGTCTATGTCAAATTTGTATAAGCATGCTAGTAGGAGACATTCATATCCAAGTAAGGTTGATCATGCAGTAGGTGTGGAAAATACTGTAGATCTTTTATCCATCAAAGTCAGTGCATTGTAGTTCCATATGACAAAGATAAAATGTGTAACTTACAATCTGAAATTAGTCAGTTAATATGTGCTGTTAGTAATGTAGATGGTACATGTACACATGATGTTCATAGTATCACAGTATCTGAAATTGTTGTGGGTATTAAATAACTTAAATGGAATGAGAGAGAGATGGTACCTCAGAACTTGTAACTGATGGGGGGCGCTAGTGAGCCAAGATGGTGTAAGGACGTTCCTTCCAAGGCTCCTGCAGACTTCTGGACATTTCACCCTCAAAGACGACATACGTATTGTTGACTTTCTGTTTTACAAACTTGCTTCTTAACAACTTGGGTCACCGAAGGATCGCATAACTTAACAGCACCATGACGGAAAACTGCAAAAGTTTAAATACGATGGCGCTGCTGAAAAGCACAACAGATCAAACACGAGGCTGCAGGTGGCAGAGGCTGAGAAAGGAGACGATTCCCAGAGGTTAATTCTGCCTGGGATGGGTAAGGGGGATGTCAGGGCACACATTTTAACATTACTGAGAGACGACATAATTAAATTATAAGAGAAGAACTGAAGAATGCCCTGGCAAGTGATTTCACCGCACTCAAGGCTGAGGTGCAGGCACTTCGCTCTGACATAGCAAATAACTCTGCTGCCGTGAATACACGATGTGACGCTATTGAAGTGGATGTGCAAGAAGTGAAAAATGACATGTCTATTTGGTCAGATGACACGACTGCTCTTCAGTCCATGGTGAAAATGCTCCAAAATGAAGTAAAATCACTACGGGACAAGTATGAAGACATGGAAGGGAGAATGAGGTGAGGAAACATTTGCATCATGGGCATAGGTGAGCAGCCAAACTCCAGCAATCCAAATGAGGTGGGTAGAGTTATTAAACAGGTCTTACAGCTAGACCGTGAAGATCGATCGATCGATACACCGCACACTTGCTCCCAGAAAGCCAGGAGATGACAGACCGAGTGATAGTTGCAAAGTTGAGGCGCACCAGGGATAACGCTCTGCTGATGTACAATGGCAAGAGGATCAGCATTTTTCCGGACTACAATACAGCTGTGGCTAAAGCTCGAGCTGCCTTTTCAGATGCCTGGAAAGCTCTTCGCGGACGACGTGATGTACGTTTTGGACTATTTTAATCCAGCAAGGTTCAGAATTACCTTCAAGAATGAGAATGTGGAGTTTAAAGATCCCGCAAAGGCCATGGACTACATACAGAACACTATCCTCTGTGGCGCCGAAGTCGACCCTTAATGTCAAGGTTTGGTGTGATCGAATACTATATTACTTTATAAACTAACTCTTGGATGAAGAGGTTAGTTGTGTGAAAAGAATCATAGTGTATCGGTAACGATAAGTTTGGCCTTCTTTTTTTTTTTGTCTTTTAAGATATGTCGTGTAATTTACAGAGTTTTTTTTTGTTTCTGTAAAAGGGTATTGTGCATTTTTGGTTGTTTTAAGGTAGTTTATAACAGGTCTGCAGGGGCCTGAGCTTCATTGTTTTTCCCTATTTTTTGTTTTGCTCCCATTCTACGTATTAGTGTACACAGCCCTTCTAGTGGACTGCGTTTTGTGCTGCTTTTATAGTGGCTAGGGACCTAAACCCACCTTTTTGCATTTCAGATGTTCAAGTTATTGTTAATAATTGTGTTTTCTGTGTTCCAATCCCACTGTTCCCCAGGGATCTAATATTGCTTAAAAGAACAACAGAGCTTTTGTTTACTTTGGATTTTATCTCTCCAAGTACAAAGATGTCTTATATTTACAGTTCATATTTGTTTTGGGTAACTTTTCCTTACATATTGCCACTGTTAACTCTCATTCCGCACACCTCTCTTCCACTCTGCTGCCCATTCCCCAAAGCAAGTCATCCAATGCCTGATTATACTCATATAAGGTCTGAGTTATGAGCCCACTGACAATTGTTAGTTACAATGTGAGGGGTTTGAATAACCCAATTAAAAGCTTAAATATTTTAAATGTCAAGTGGCATTATTACAAGAGACACATTTATCAGATATGGAACATCTAAAATTGAAGAAATCCTGGGCAGACAAGGTTTATTACTCATCTCACTGCTCTGGCAAAAGATGAAGTCGCAATACTGATCCATAGACAAGTTAATTTTACCGAAACATTAGTACACAGAGATGCAGAGGGCAGATTTATCCTTTTGAATGGATTGTTAGATGGCATACCTGTCTCCTTTATTAATGTATATGCCCCAAACGAGGATCAACCAGGATTTAAAAGTTAGTATTTAACAAGATTAATGAGTACAGCTCTGGTCTCCTACGTATGGGGGGAGACTTTAATTGTGTAATGTTTCAACAAGACAGGCAACCTCCACCTAAAACACCCATATCTAAAATGGGAAAGATCCTGAAACATTTGTCTACAGAAGCATGTATTGTTGATATCTGGATAACAGAATTCCCAAGACAAAGAAATTTTACATTTTTTTCAAATCAACATGCATCATACTCAAGGATAGATTACCTTTTTACTCCCAAAGCTGAAATACATAGAGTTGAGGATAGAACTTTTATGCCCATTACACTTTCTGATCATGCTCCAGTTGTGCTCCGGTGGGATATAGGTTTGATGCTAGTTTCTAAGCAAATCAAATCAAATCAATTTTATTTATATAGCGCCAAATCACAACAAACAGTTGCCCCAAGGCGCTTTATATTGTAAGGCAAAAGCCATACAATAATTACAGAAAAACCCCAACGGTCAAACGACCCCCTAAGAGCAAGCACTTGGCGACAGTGGGAAGGAAAAACTCCCTTTTAACAGGAAGAAACCTCCAGCAGAACCAGGCTCAGGGAGGGGCAGTCTTCTGCTGGGACTGGTTGGGGCTGAGGGGAGAGAATCAGGAAAAAGACATGCTGTGGAAGAGAGCAGAGATCAATCACTAATGATTAAAAGCAGAGTGGTGCATACAGAGCAAAAAGAGGTGAATAAAAAGAAACACTGGGTGCATCATGGGAAACCCCCCAGCAGTCTAAGTCTATAGCAGCATAACTAAGGGATGGTTCAGGGTCACCTGATCCAGCCCTAACTATAAGCTTTTTCAAAAAGGAAAGTTTTAAGCTTAATCTTAAAAGTAGAGAGGGTGTCGACTTCCGCTTCCGCCTAATGGAGTGAACAGCACGCCGCGGCAGCTCCGCTTGAGAATAACCGATAAAAACACTAAGTAAGAGCAGACAAAGCCTTATTCATAGCCCCGTGGTTTTATATTTCAAAATTTGATATGACACCCAAAAAAGAAACTTGTAAATACATTCAGAAGACCATACAACCAACTCCGACTCCTCCGGCTAGCACCTCGGCTAATGCTAAGCCCAACATGACATTAGAAGCTAGCAGCATGGAGGATCCCAAACAGGTAATTGGAGAGCAGGAGGACGGCGCTGCCCTAACGGTACGAACTTTACAAGAAGAGCTGAGAAGCCTCCAAGAGGGAATATCGACTGATATGAATGCACAAGTGAACAAAATGAAAATGGAGCTTCAAGAGGAAATAGCCCTTCTCCATCAAGAATCCATAGCCGATACTGCTGCACTTAAATCAGAACTTTCTCAACAAATACAAACACTAGGTGATGCGCACTCAAAGACCATTAACACACAGCTAGAAATGGAGAAGGCACTTAATGATTACAGCGACAGAGTGGTCGTATTGGAGAAGGCTCTTGAAACGCTGTCTAAAGAACACAAAAAGACTTGGGAAAAGTGCGTGCAAATTGAAAACCAGAGTCGAAGATGCAACCTCCGCATTACTGGGCTGGCTGAAGGAATTGAGCGAGACAACCCTACACGCTTTATGGCACATTTTCTACAACAAGTACTTGGAGCCGACAACTTCAGCGCTCCCCCGGTAATAGATCGAGCACACCGGATCGGCTCCCAAGAGCACAGACAGGGTGACCGCCCCCGCGCGATGCTGGCCCGTATGCATTACTACGTGGAGAAAGAAAAGATTTTAAAGCTATCCAGGGAGAAAGGCAAGCTTTCATACAATGGTAACATGGTGCACATTTTTCCCAATATCACCCCGGAGGTGGGCCGACTCCGAGCATCATTCAACCAAGTGAAGGCATGGAGAAAAAGTTGGCAGACTCCTAGCATCCCAAATAAAGGCACAAGAGGCATCAAGGTCAGTCTCTGAAATTAGGACTGGATTGGGACAAGTTGTAACAGATCCTAAGGAGATAAATGAGGTGTTTAAACAATTTTACTCTACACTTTATAAGTCTGAATCAAAAGGTGACTCTGAATTAATTGATAATTTTTTTAAAGATTTGAATATCCCACAAATTAAATCGGACCATAAAGCCATTTTGGAAAAACCTATAACACTGGAAGAGATAAAACAGGCAATACTTAAAATGCAGAATTCAAAGTCCCCTGGACCAGACGGTTATACAGTGGAGTTCTACAAAGCCTTTATAGATAAAATAGCTCTGGTATTATTGGTGGTCTTTCATGAAGCACTAGAGAGAGTTTCACTACCTCCATCATTCTACGAAGCCAGTATTTCTCTAATACACAAGCCTGGTAAGGATCCTTTAGAACCTGGCTCATATAGACCCATAAGCTTATTAAACGTTGATTATAAGATATTAGCAAAAATATTGGCAATACTCCTAGAAGATATACTTCCCACAGTGGTGTCTTTAGATTAAACTGGCTTCATGAGAGACCGACATCTGTTCTTTAATATAAGGAGGTTATTGAATATAAATTACACTAATAAACAAAAAAACTGTCAGGAGTTGTTGCTCTGTCTGGACGCAGAGAAAGCCTTTGACAGGGTCGAGTGGGATTTCCTATTCTCGACCCTGTCAAGGTTTGGATTTGGCCCCATATTTGTTGCTTTGATTAAATTATTATATGTTAATCCCAAAGCATCGGTCAGAACAAATAATACATTCAATACAAATAATACATTCAAGTTACTTCTCCTTAGGTCGTTCTACTAGACAGGGCTGTCCTTTATCTCCTTTATTATTTGCAATTGCTATCGAGCCCCTGGCCATTAAACTGAGAACAAATACAAATTTTTCCGGTATCATTAGAGGTGGAATTGAACATAAGGTATCACTTTACGCTGATGACCTACTGATATACGTGTCAAATGCAAAGGACTCCCTGCCAATTATAATGTCAATATTGAAGGTTTTTGGCACAATTTCAGGATATAAAACAAATTTCCTCAAAAGTACTCTCTTCGCAGTAGGATCCAGGATTGGTCCACCTGAGCCCTCTCTTTGCTTATATCCCTTTACAGTCACTGACAGATTTAAATATTTGGGTATTCAAGTGACACAACAGTTTTCTGGTCTTTTTAAACACAATTATTTATCTCTGTTTGAACAAAACAGAACTTGGATAGGTGGACTAACCTTCCAATCTCTCTGGCAGGGAGGATTAACATTATAAAAATGAATGTGTTGCCAAAGTTTTTATTTCTGTTTCAATGTATACCATATTTCATTACCAAAGCATTCTTCTCTAAACTAGATAACTTAATCTCACAATTCATTTGGAACAAAAAGACCCCCCGTATTAAAAAATCATTTTTACAAAGACCTAAAGGGCTCGGGGGGATGGGTCTTCCTAGCTTCAGATTTTATTATTGGTCTTGTAATTTACGAATTATGTCTTTGTGGTGTAATGCTGAGGAGGCTGATTGGGTCAAGATAGAGGAGATGTGTACTCGACCATTTTCTTTACAGGCAATCTTTATGCTTCTGTTAAAGCGACCTTCCCCAAAATTAAGAATCTTGTAGTTTCCCATTCAATAAAAATTCTCCACCAAATCAGAAAACATTTCAAATGGAAAGACATTTCACTGTTGGCTCCGATCATGCATAATCATGAATTTACTCCAACTCTGTCAGGAGTCTCCTTCAATCAGTGGATTAAGACTGGTATAAATTCTATACAAGATCTGTTTATTCAAAATATCTTTGCCACATTTAATCAACTTTGTGAAAAATATAAAATACCGAAAACAGATTTTTTCAAATATTTACAAATTTGTAGTTTTGTGAAATCAGTGTTCCCATCTTTCCCATATCAGCCTCCTGAGTACGAATTGAATACAGTATTCCCAAAAGAACCTTTGAAAAAAGGTTCAATTTCAAAAATATGTAACATGTTGTTTGATACTGAAAATATGCCCACATCGGACCATTTAAAGGAAAAGTGGCAACAAGACATTGGAATTACCATCACTGGCTCTCAATGTACCAAGGCTCAAGACAACGTCCACTCGTCCTCAATCTGCGCCCGACATGGCCTGATTCAATTCAAGATTCTACACAGGTTACACTACTCCAAGATGCGACTTTCCAAACTGTTTCCTGGTGTAAATGCAACATGTGATCGTTGTGGACAAGATCAAAATTCACTTCTCATACCTTTTGGGGATGTCCAATTATATCCACATATTGGATAAAAATATTTACTATGTTGTCAGAAATCTGTCAAATACGAATTTGTCTAGATCCTGTACTTGCGCTGTTTGGTGTACCCTCACCCACTCTTGGTCTTTTGAATAAACACAAAACACTTATCAAATTTATAACTTTGCTGGCCAGAAGGCTAATTCTATTGAACTGGAAACAAAAGAATCCTCCAACCTATTACAATCTACTATTGGACGTTATGAAACCTATTCAATTAGAAGGGATGAAGTTCGAGCTAAGAGGGAAACTAAACACTTTTCACTTAATTTGGGATCCTTTTCTGAAATATTTTGAAAAAAATCAGGGGAAATCTTAGTGCAAGAAAACATAAGATAACATAAAATATAGTAATAACAACACGTAATGAGAAAAATAAAGTAACAAATAAGGTAACATAAAAGTAAACCCTAGGAACTACAAATAAGCCTGCAGTCTGAGAGCGAAGCACTCTATTGCGGTGACATGGTACTAAGAGGACCCTAAGATAAGATGGGACTTGATTATTCAAAACCTTATAAGTAAGAAGAAGAATTTTAAATTCTATTCTGGAATTAACAGGGAGCCAATGAAGAGAGGCCAATATGGGTGAAATATGCTCTCTCCTTCTAGTCCCTGTCAGCACTCTAGCTGCAGCATTTTTAATTAACTGAAGGCTTTTCAGGGAACTTTTAGGACAACCTGATAATAATGAATTACAGTAGCCTAGAATAAATAAATGCATGAATTAGCTTTTCAGCATCACTCTGAGACAAGACCTTTCTAATTTTAGAGATATTGCGCAAATGCAAAAAAGCAGTCCTACATATTTGCTTAATATGCACACTGAAGGACATATCCTGATCAAAAATGACTCCAAGATTTCTCACAGTATTACTAGAGGTCAGGGTAATGCCATCCAGAGTAAGGATCTGGTTAGACACCATGTTTCTAAGATTTGTGGGGCCAAGTACAATAACTTGTTTTATCTGAGTTTAAAAGCAGGAAATTAGAGGTCATCCATGTCTTTATGTCTGAAAGACATTCCTGCAGTTTAACTAATTGGTGTGTGTCCTCTGGCTTCATGGATAGATAAAGCTGGGTATCATCTGCGTAACAATGAAAATTTAAGCAATGCTTTCTAATAACACTGCCTAAGGGAAGCATGTATAAAGTGAATAAAATCGGTCCTAGCACAGAACCTTGTGGAACTCCATAATTAACCTTAGTCTGTGAAGAAGACTCCCCATTTACATGAACAAATTGTAATCTATTAGGTAAATATGATTCAAACCACTGCAGTGCAGTGCCTTTAATACCTATGGCATGCTCTAATCTCTAATAAAATTTTATGGTCAACAGTATCAAAAGCTGCACTGAGGTCTAACAGGACAAGCACAGAGATGAGTCCACTGTCTGAGGCCATAAGAAGATCATTTGTAACCTTCACTAATGCTGTTTCTGTACTATGATGAATTCTGAAACCTGACTGAAACTCTTCAAATAGACCATTCCTCTGCAGATGATCAGTTAGCTGTTTTACAACTACCCTTTCAAGAATTTTTGAGAGAAAAGGAAGGTTGGAGATTGGCCTATAATTAGCTAAGACAGCTGGGTCAAGTGATGGCTTTTTAAGTAATGGTTTAATTACTGCCACCTTAAAAGCCTGTGGTGTACATAGCCAACTAATAAAGATAGATTGATCATATTTCAGATCGAAGCATTAACTAATGGTAGGGCTTCCTTGAGCAGCCTGGTAGGAATGGGGTCTAATAGACATGTTGATGGTTTGAAGGAAGTAACTAATGAAAATAACTCAGACAGAACAATCGGAGAGAAAGAGTCTAACCAAATACCAGCATTACTGAAGGCAGCCGAACATAAAGATATGTCTCTGGGATGGTTATGAATATTTTTTTTCTCTAATAGTTAAAATTTTATTAGCAATGAAGATTGAACGCCTCTCTCCTTAATGACAAAGATTTCATTGCCCTTATCAAAACAGAGCTCAAGAATTATGTTGATACAAACAACACACCTGACATTTCACCTATAGTGCTGTGGGATTGTGCAAAAGCTTATTTAAGGGAGTGCATAATTTCTTATGCTTCAGCAAAAAAGAGGCAAAAGATGCCTAAAAAGGTAGAAATGGAGAATAAAATTAGAGACCAAGAGCAAAAGCATAAACGAGCAATGGCGCCTAATCTTACTGGTGACCTTAATGTGGCCCGTAAGGAGCTCCAAGAGTTGTTATCTGACAAGATAGAAAGAAATTTACGATTTGCTAAACAGCAGTATTATGAGCATGGAAATCGGGCAAGTAGGCTTTTGGCTTTTAAATTACGAAAATGGCAATCTTCTAATATCGTTCATAAATTGAAATTGGGGAATAAATGTATATTTAAACCACATGAAATAGCTGAAGCTTTTGCAAAGTTTTATAAATCTCTCTATCAGGATTCTGATGCCTGTTCTGATGATTCAAAAATAGGGGATTACCTTCAAAGTATTAATGTAACTGAACTATCCAAGACTTATGCTGCGTATTTGGATCAACCAATTCGAGATTATGAAATTAAGCAAACAATTGCACATCTCAAAAACAACAAATGCCCTGTTCTGGATGGATTTATAAATGAATTTTATAAATGTTTCCATGAAGAACTCACTCCACTTCTCTTAAATTCATACCATTATTCACTAAGCATCAAAACAGTGGCTTCAGAAGCAACATTGACAGTGCTACTTAAAGAAGGTAAAGACCCGACAGACTGTAGCTCTTATAGACCATTATCTATGTTAAATGGAGATGTTCGTATTCTGACAGCTATACAGGCACGACGATTGAATGACTTGATACCTAAAATTATTCATCCGGACCAAACAGGTTTTATTGCCGGGAGACATTATGGGAATAACTTAAGACGCCTGCTTAATATTATGTCACATCAAAAACAGAGTCAACTACGGCAACAATTCTATCTTTGGATGCCCAAAAGGCATTTGATCGAGTCTCATAGAAGTACTTAATTCAAACATTAAAAAAGTTTAAATTTGGCCCTAAATTTATAGATTGGACTGAAACAATATATTCTCTACCACAAATGGCTGTTAGAGTTAACGGATTTCAGTCTGCAAGGTTTACTATGGAGCGTTGTTGTTGCCAAGGATGTCTGCTGTCGCCCTTGCTCTTTGCTATTAGTTTTGAGCCACTTGCTCAACTTATAAGAGGTGAGGATAACATCAAAGGAGTATTAATTGGTGATGAAATTCATAAAATATCCCTGTATGCTGATGATGTCCTTCTGTATCTGACAGACCCTTCAACTACAATTCCATGTTTACTGGAAAAAATATCAGTATATGGGTATTTTTCTGGGTATAAACTTAATGTCGATAAAACAGAGGCTATAGATGTTGTCGCTGATATCCCACCAGAGCTAAAACAGCAAAGTGGCTTTCATTGGCCAAAAGAAGGCATAAAGTATTTGGGTATCTCTATTCCCCCCTCACTGGACGCATTATTTGATGCAAATTACGGAAGAATAATTATTACCATAAAAAGGGATTTAGATCGTTGGTCAGCCTTGCCCCTTTCTCTGCTAGGTTGTGTAGAATCCATTCGTATGAATGTCCTTCCGAAATTTCTTTATTTGTTTCAAATGTTACCTGTTGGAATACCCAAAACAACATTTGAAGAAATGGATAAAATAATTTCGAAATTTATTTGGCAAGGTAAGCGCCCCCGGATAAAATATAAAACACTACAAAGACTTAAAGAAGAAAGGGGTGTGAATCTTCCTAATCTCAAATATTACTTTTTGGCAGCACAATTAAAACCCTTGATTTCATGGATTCAAAATGATGATCATACAAGATGGGTGGGTACTGAACAAACAATGTGTTCTGAACCTTTGCAGGCATTATCATTCATTGATGCTCCTGTTAAAGGTTTATCAAGGTGGACCATAATCACTCTTGATATATGGAAGAAAATAAGAATTGCCTTTAAGCTTCCAACTAATGTCTCTATTTTGTCTAATATTGTGTATATAAAATCCTTCACACCAGTTACTTTGGATACAGGCTTCCGGAAATGGGCACATCATGGTCTTACTTATATCTATCAGCTAATAGATAAGGATGGGCTATTGTCATTTGAACAGTTAAGAGAACAGTCAAATCTTCAAAAGAATGATTTTCTTTTTTTTAGATACCTTCAAATAAGGTCCTTTTTGCTATCCCACAAAGACTGGGAAAAAGTGATCGATCCTTCACCTATTGAACATTTTCTAAGTCAAATTCAAAAGCACAAAGGGGATGGGATAAGAAAATAATCACAAAGTTATATAAAATTTTCATTTCTATGGTTCAAAACAAGCCTGTTCAAGCAAAACAAAGATGGGAGACAGAGTTGGGACAAATCATCTCTGATGAAAACTGGAAGATGGTGTGCTGAGTTGCTCATAAAACCACAAACTCAAATATTTGGAGAGAATTCAAATGGAAAATATTCAGCAGATATTTCAGGACCCCAGATATTGTCGCAAAAATGACTCCTAATGTTCCAAGTGCTGGAGAAATTGCAGCACAGAGGTTCCCAATCACACACATATTTTTTGTTCATGTCCCAAATTACAGTGCTTTTGGGATGAGATATATAAGGCAATCAACCAGATCCTCCGTGTTGCAATACCAAGGGTCTTAACAGTGGCAGTACTTGGTGTCACTCCCCCTGGAGTGCAGGGATGAGCTGCAACATACCTCTTACACATTTTGTTTACAACAGCATTAAAATGTATCACCTTGTCTTGGAGGAAAGTGGAACCACCCTCTTTCAACACTTGGGTCCAAAAACCAAGAGAACTTTACCATATGGAGAAGATAACTTAATTATTAAGACTTCAGTTACAAATATTCAAATTGCGATAGCAACCAGTGGAATTTTTATTAATGTGAATGTATAATTTGAAGTGTTTGCCTTGTTTGTACCATTTTGAAGAATGTCATGTGCTAATTGTTCTGTTTTAAAAATCAATAAAATCTAAGTTAAAAAAAAAGAACTTGTAACGGATCACATTATTTACGGTCATTGCAAATTGTATGTTGTACTCTCCATTTTGTATACTGCCATGATTAAGAATGGTTTTACACCTGATGATATGTCACATGGCACTATGGCACCCATCCCAGTGGGTAAGTGGTTAAACTTAACAGTGTCAGATAACTTTCATGCCATAACTTTAGGCAGTGATACTTGTAAATTACTTTATGTTATTATCCTTTTTAAGGAAAGCACTTAAGTATGTACTAGTAATTTGCAATTTAGGTATAAGGATGGTTTGTCAACTGGTATGTGTACTACAATGGTTGTTGAAACAGTTTCAGATTATGTCAATAATGGTTCTCATGTGTATGGTCTTATGTTAGATGCAAGTAAAGCCTTTAACAGGGTTAATTGGTGTTGTTTATTTAGAGTGTTAATAGATAGACGTTTATGTCCCATATATTGTAGGTTTCTATTAAATATGTTCCTCAGTCTAAAGCTGAGGGTTAGATGGGAGAATATACATTCCCCTTATTTTTCAATTTCTAATGGTGTCAAACAAGGTGGAGTCATGTCCCCTACACTGTTTTGTGTGTATATTGATGATCTGATGGACAAGTTGCAAAGTCAGGGTGTTGGCTGTCATATGGGTAGTGTCTATGCTGGTGCATTTAATTATGCAAATTACATCAAATCACTGGCACCTAGTATTAGTGCATTAGAACTTATGATTACTGTTTGTGAAGAGTATGCTAAAAAAAAACTGACATTTTGTTTAGTGGCAAAAAGCGCAAGCTTATTATTCACAAGTGTACTAGGGCTAGACCATCGGATCCTGTTATTTTTGTAAATAATGTTAGAGTACCTCGAATTGATAAAGTTACTTACTTGGGTCATGAACTTCATGAAGATATTTTTAATTTAACTGCTGATTTATATGTCAGTGTAATATATTTTTTGCTCATCTTAAAAATGCTAACTCCATCATCAGGAATGAGTTGTTTCATTTTATGGTTGCGAAATATTCAGACTTGCACAACAAATTCTAGAAATGTATGCAATGAGAGATAATTGTGAGGTAAATTTGCTCAGTGAGCAAGAATGCATGGTTATAATTACACACCTGTGTACAGGGGAAAGGTTTGGTGCTTTGTTTTTTACGTTATTTATTTGTTTTCTGTGTTTTATTCTATTTTATTGTACAGCTTTGTTTTTAAAAGTTTGTGACTAAAGAAAATACTAACTTTCTGAATAAATAGTCACTTATATTGCATTTTGGAGTTATGACTGCCGGAATTATTTATGCACATTGGCACGCTCATAAGTTATTGTCATGGAATTTCTACCTCTATACACACGTATCTACCTCTATACACACGTATATATACACATATACACACACACACACACACACTGCACTCAAAGTATTCACAGCGCTTCACTTTTTCTACATTTTGTTATGTTACAGCCTTAAGGGCCTTTCACATTGAAAGCTTTAGCGCAACGCTTTAACGATTCCCAACGCGTCATAACGCCAGGCCGATGCGTTTCTAAAGCGTCCTGACGTCAGACGCGTCACTTCGGAAGCGGCAAGGGGGCAGAGATAGCGGCTACGTCACACTATGGCTGTTTCCAGCACCTGAAAAAAGTTCAGCGATCGCCATCTTGAATTTGGGTCGCCTGAACCACAAAAAAGCTTTAAAAAACAGCAGTAGAACGATTGTCCCATCACCCTGCTGGGAGAAGCTTTTTTTCAGCTACTTTTCAGAGTGACGCCGACCAAGGGAGGACTGACGACTTGGTGGGATATCGACAGTGGTGGGCACAGACAACCAAAAAATTAACTTCGATAACAGATAATCAGATAACTGAAAAGTTATCTTCGATAAAGATAAAACAATAAACCACCCAAAAATCTATCGGAAGTTACAGATAACCGATAACAGATAAATTCCAATATTGTCTCTGGCACATTTACAACTACTAGTAAAACAAACTGAATAGCTTCTAGTAATATTAAAAGTAACAACAGACACAAACAATGAGACCACACTTTTTTCTTTCAACATTCTGCCCCTGCTGGAAGCTCTTGCTTACTACAGCGCTCCCAGCACAGAGACACCCCAAGAGCAGCCATAAAGCCAGCTCTCTATCAATTACAATGCTCCGGTCAGGCGGAGGTCTTGAAAAATAAAGTCATGCTGAGTTATGATTTTGATTTATAAATAACATTAATACCGATAGAATAACTCCATTAATGTCAATTCTGTCATTTGTACAAAGTTAAAATATAACATATATCTTTTAATGTTGAATAATGCACTAATTCTGAGGGTTTTGTAACAGACAGACAGATCGCAAAGGATTCTGGGTAAAAGTGCCGCTGCTAAACACTGATTGATTCAGTCCTTCATTATGTAAACCAACACGTTAATGTGACGTCTGTCATGTGTTGGTGCTTAAAGATAAATGTGCTTTTGAAAAATATTCCATTTTTTTATTTGTAAAAAAAGGCATTTTTACAGAGCCCTGCATGTCATTGCAAAATGTTTTGCAAGTGGAGAGAATGTGCGCACGTTTTATGATGTTGTAAAACGTGCTTTACACTGTGCAAGATGATTTTTCATGCAGGAATTTTTTGGACCGAGTTTCAGGTTAATCGTGCGTCCTGCATCGTGTACATGGAGTATCAAGCTGCGGTCAACATTTGACGACCACCTTCTGATTGCCGATCGTATGGTCGAATGAGAATCAAACCTGTTTGATATTATTGTGGTCGGCCGTCGTGAGGGTTTCCTGCTGCTGAAAGCTACAAGCATCCAAACGCTTGCACTGTGCCTGTGCGAACACTGCAGAGCTGGCTTGTAATATTATTATTATTATTATTATTATTAACATATATCTGATATTTTCACTTTCTAAAACTTCAGACATGACAGTAATTTAAATAACTTGTCCAAAATTAGTTTGGTTAAAATTTGAACCATAAGTTAAAAATGTATGCCTCTGGATGACTTAGGTGATATTGCCAGCATATCGGTATGGTGTTAAAGGAAATGTTTTTTGTTTTTTTTGGCTGTTTCTCCTTTGTCTGCAGAGGATTGAGATGCTTTTCATACAAGCAGTTGTTTTCTGTTTGCCGAGGTTATAACTGTGCATCTGTTACAAAACTTTTAACAGGTGAGTGCTGAACTGAATTTAAATTTTAAAAATGCTTGTCGCTGTTCAGATTTGTTTTTTTGTTTATCGGTTTAAAAGTTATCAGACAAAAATTCATCGGAAGATAATTGATCCGATAATGGTTTTTAAAGTTATCTAAAAAGATAATCCGATAATGAAAACATTATCTTCGATAATTATCTGTTATCGGAAGTGTGCCCACCACTGGATATCGATCAAATTGCGACAGCGGGCCGACCCGCACGGAGAAGCCGGCCTTCAGGCATCATCACTGGGCAGACTGAGGCAGGCAGCCAGGGTGATGGAGCAAACCCACTCAGTCCGAAATCTCCCACTTTTTGGATATATGCGAAGTCCCAGTTTGCCCAACGGAGTTTACAAGTAGTTCTGCAGCTTTATCGAGGTGAGGATAAAATAAAAGTAAAACCTGACGTTTCTGCACTGCTGTGAAGGTTTATTGATCGGCTAACGTTATCTTAGCTTTTTAGCACAGCTGATCTGAGTGAACGCTTTAATTTGTAGATGCTTCAGTCTTTCTTACTTTTACCAAATAAACCTACAGCTTTTTTCGGGGACCACAAATTTCAACTTTAAATACCTTTTTTTTTCTGGTATTTTTTTTCCCATCTGGTCTTGAGAATCCAGCATAACATCACCTGCTTCTAAATAAAAGGCTCTTTCAATAGCAACTATTTTATTATTTTTTAAAAGCTGTTTCATTTTATATTTTAACAATAAATGAACGGATCATTCAAAAATGTCATTAAGTGACATTAAAAAATTTTGAGGAAAAAAATAAAGTCCAAAGACACAGGTAAAAGCTCTCCACTTATTGCGCTCAAATTCATATTTTAGAAATGACTCTGTCCTGATAACAATATTAAAGGCAATTACATATTTTGGCGAAATTACAAGTTGAAATGACCATTAAAAAAATTCATCATGAGGTTTATGTCACAGAAATCCTACTTTACAATCACACTGCAGTCATTGTTAAATCATTTCCTGTTGCATTTATAATAATCATTTGTATTTATTTACAGTGTCTGTTTTTCTGGTTGAAATAATCTACCAGACTTTAAAAAAATATACAAGTTTCCATGTTATTTTATTTGTCTAAAAATAAATGTCCAAGGTTCCTTATGTTAAACAAGACATTATCTAATCTGAAATAACAGGTGGTTTTAATTTACAGATGAAAGGTTTCTAAAGAACCATTTATTGATTTATTTAGCTATTTTAATTACAAGTGTTCTAAACTTTTTTTTTAACAGTAATCAGAAATCAGGATTTTTCTTCAGAAAACTGCTCTATAAATGAGCAGTCCTGTGACACGTTTGTTTTGTACAGATCAGTGGTTTCTGCACTGATCCATTTTGTACAGATCAGTGGTTTCTGCCACTAGTCTTCTGTGTTTTGGCTCGACGCGTCGTTCCTATTGGACAGCGCAAAGGTATGTCACAGCTCAGCGCGTCAAAAGTTGGATTGAACTTTGACCGCGTCAGCCTGCCGACAAGCGGCAATGCGCACTCCGTCAGAAGCGTCGTTTTAGCTCGGCTTTTGACGCGATGCTTCTGACGCGTCTAAAAAGCAACGCGTCTCTTGAAAATAATGCTTTTTAGATGATTTTTGACGCTTCTGACGCTTTCAGTGTGAAAGGCCCTTTATTCCAAAATGGATTATCGTATTTCCTTGCTTAATAGACCGGGAATTTATTTTTCTCAAACTGAGTGCAGACCTGGCGCCTACATGAGGCAGGCTTTTATTACACATATTCCTTTTTATCACACATATGTCAGGGTGTGGCGAACCAAAGACAACTGCTTTACATCTGCCATGTAGCGTCTAGCTAGTTGTTTTCATTACCTTATCATAGGATGGTAAGAAATCAATGCAGCACTAAATCAAAACCAGACCAGTGCACCACCTACCGTCATTCCTCTGCAACTGACAAGGTGACATGCTGTGTCATTCCTCTGCAACTGACAAGGTGACATGCTGTTTCATCTTAGGATTTTAAGGTACCACTTTGCAGCAGACTTAGAAAAAAGTGACTCGATCAAATGTAATCCTTCTTAATGCACATAACAAAATTTTTTTCATCACACCAGAACCTAAAAATTGTACACGAAGCCTAATTTAAAGAAGGGGACACCCGTGACTGCTCATACAGACAATCAGCCAGGCAGAGATATCTGGTGGCTAACATAAGTGACCCAGCCTTTAAACAAGACAGGCATTTATTTAAGGCAGGTGGGTTTTTTTTTTTGTCTGGCGGAGGTTTGCCCCGACAATTAAATGAGGCAGGCCACTATTTAAGGTCAGGCGTTTAATCAACGAAATACAGTAAATTCATTTTTCCCCCCTCAAAATTCTGCTCATGGCACCCTATAATGACAACATGAAAAAAGTTTTTCTTTTCTTTTTTTTTTTTTTCCAATTTCTTATAAATTAAATAACTACAATATCACATATACATAAGTATTCACACCCTTTGCTCAGTACTTGGGCAGCAATTACAGCCTCAAGTCTTCTTGAATATGATGCCACAAGCTTGGTGCACCTATCTTTGGGCAGTTTTGTCCATTCCTCTTTGCAGCACCTCTCAAGCCCCATCAGGTTGGATGGGGAGTGTTGGTGCACAGCCATTTTCAGATCTCTCCAGAGATGTTCAATCAGATTCAGGTCTGGGCTCTGGCAGGGTCACTCAAGGACATTCACAGGGTTGTCCTGAAGCCACTCCTTTGATATCTTAGCTGTGTGCTTAAGGTCACTGTCCTGCTGAAAGATGAGCCGTCGCCCCAGTTTGAAGCCAGGAGCGGTCTGGAGCAGGTTTTCATCCAGGATGTCAATTTTGTTGCAGTCATCTTTCCCTCAATCCTGACTACTCTCCCAGTTCCTGCTGCTGAAAAACATTCCCACAGCGTGATGCTGCCACCACCATGTTCTGACTCATGGTATGGAAATTGAAGACTTAACAGTATTCCCTGAAAACTCCCTTCTGTCTGATCATTTCTTAATAACATTTACATTTACTCTGATGGACTACCCAGCAGTGGGGAATAAGTTTCATTACACTAGAAGTCTTTCAGAAAGCGCTGTAACTAGGTTTAAGGATATGATTCCTTCTTTATGTTCTCTAATGCCATATACCAACAGAGTGCAGAGTAGCTACCTAAACTCTGTAAGTGAGATCGAGTATCTCGTCAATAGTTTTACATCTTCGTTGAAGACAACTTTGGATGCTGTAGCTCCTCTGAAAAAGAGAGCTTTAAATCAGAAGTGCCTGACTCTGTGGTATAACTCACAAACTCGCAGCTTAAAGCAAATAACCCGTAAATTGGAGAGGAAATGGCGTCTCACTAATTTAGAAGATCTTCACTTAGCCTGGACAAAGAGTCTGTTGCTCTATAAAAAAGGCCTCCGTAAAAGCTAGGACATCATACTACTCATCACTAATTGAAGAAAATAAGAACAACCCCAGGTTTCTTTTCAGCACTGTAGCCAGGCTGACAAAGAGTCAGAGCTCTATTGAGCCGAGTATTCCTTTAACTAGTAATGACTTCATGACTTTCTTTGCTAATAAAATTTTAACTATTAAAGAAAAAATTACTCATAACCATCCCAAAGACGTATCGTTATATTTGGCTGCTTTCAGTGATGCCGGTATTTGGTTAGACTCTTTCGCTCCGATTGTTCTGTCTGAGTTATTTTCATTAGTTACTTCCTCCAAACCATCAACATGTCTATTAGACCCCATTCCTACCAGGCTGCTCAAGGAAGCCCTACCATTATTTAATGCTTCGATCTTAAATATGATCAATCTATCTTTATTAGTTGGCTATGTACCACAGGCTTTTAAGGTGGCAGTAATTAAACCATTACTTAAAAAGCCATCACTTGACCCAGCTATCTTAGCTAATTTCCCTCAGCCCCAACCACTCCCAGCAGAAGACTGCCCCTCCCTGAGCCTGGTTCTGCTGGAGGTTTCTTCCTGTTAAAAGGGAGTTTTTCCTTCCCACTGTAGCCAAGTGCTTGCTCACAGGGGGTCGTTTTGACCGTTGGGGTTTTACATAATTGTTGTATGGCCTTGCCTTACAATATAAAGCGCCTTGGGGCAACTGTTTGTTGTGATTTGGCGCTATATAAAAAAAAATTGATTGATTGATTGAATTATAGGCCAATCTCCAACCTTCCTTTTCTCTCAAAAATTCTTGAAAGGGTAGTTGTAAAACAGCTAACTGATCATCTGCAGATGAATGGTCTATTTGAAGAGTTTCATTCAGGTTTTACAATTCATCGTAGTACAGAAACAGCATTAGTGAAGGTTACAAATGATCTTCTTATGGCCTCAGACAGTGGACTCATCTCTGTGCTTGTTCTGTTAGACCTCAGTGCTGCTTTTGATACTGTTGACCATAAAATTTTATTACAGAGATTAGAGCATGCCATAGGTATTAAAGGCACTGCGCTGCGGTGGTTTGAATCATATTTATCTAATAGATTACAATTTGTTCATGTAAATGGGGAATCTTCTTCACAGACTAAAGTTAATTATGGAGTTCCACAAGGTTCTGTGCTAGGACCAATTTTATTCACTTTATACATGCTTCCCTTAGGCAGTATTATTAGACGGCATTGCTTAAATTTTCATTGTTACGCAGATGATACCCAGCTTTATCTATCCATGAAGCCAGAGGACACACACCAATTAGCTAAACTGCAGGATTGTCTTACAGACATAAAGACATGGATGACCTCTAATTTCCTGCTTTTAAACTCAGATAAAACTGAAGTTATTGTACTTGGCCCCACAAATCTTAGAAACATGGTGTCTAACCAGATCCTTACTCTGGATGGCATTACCCTGACCTCTAGTAATACTGTGAGAAATCTTGGAGTCATTTTTGATCAGGATATGTCATTCAAAGCGCATATTAAACAAATATGTAGGACTGCTTTTTTGCATTTACGCAATATCTCTAAAATCAGAAAGGTCTTGTCTCAGAGTGATGCTGAAAAACTAATTCATGCATTTATTTCCTCTAGGCTGGACTATTGTAATTCATTATTATCAGGTTGTCCTAAAAGTTCCCTAAAAAGCCTTCAGTTAATTCAAAATGCTGCAGCTAGAGTACTGACGGGGACTAGAAGGAGAGAGCATATCTCACCCATATTGGCCTCTCTTCATTGGCTTCCTGTTAATTCTAGAATAGAATTTAAAATGCTTCTTCTTACTTATAAGGTTTTGAATAATCAGGTCCCATCTTATCTTAGGGACCTCGTAGTACCATATCACCCCAATAGAGCGCTTCGCTCTCAGACTGCAGGCTTACTTGTAGTTCCTAGGGTTTGTAAGAGTAGAATGTGAGGCAGAGCCTTCAGCTTTCAGGCTCCTCTCCTGTGGAACCAGCTCCCAATTCAGATCAGGGAGACAGACACCCTCTCTACTTTTAAGATTAGGCTTAAAACTTTCCTTTTTGCTAAAGCTTATAGTTAGGGCTGGATCAGGTGACCCTGAACCATCCCTTAGTTATGCTGCTATAGACGTAGACTGCTGGGGGGTTCCCATGATGCACTGTTTCTTTCTCTTTTTGCTCTGTATGCACCACTCTGCATTTAATCATTAGTGATCGATCTCTGCTCCCCTCCACAGCATGTCTTTTTCCTGGTTCTCTCCCTCAGCCCCAACCAGTCCCAGCAGAAGACTGCCCCTCCCTGAGCCTGGTTCTGCTGGAGGTTTCTTCCTGTTAAAAGGGAGTTTTTCCTTCCCACTGTAGCCAAGTGCTTGCTCACAGGGGGTCGTTTTGACCGTTGGGGTTTTACATAATTATTGTATGGCCTTGCCTTACAATATAAAGCGCCTTGGGGCAACTGTTTGTTGTGATTTGGCGCTATATAAAAAAAATTGATTGATTGATTGATTGAAGACATGGATGACCTCTAATTTCTTGCTTTTAAACTCAGATAAAACTGAAGTTATTGTACTTGGCCCCACAAATCTTAGAAACATGGTGTCTAACCAGATCCTTACTCTGGATGGCATTACCCTGACCTCTAGTAATACTGTGAGAAATCTTGGAGTCATTTTTGATCAGGATATGTCATTCAATGCGCATATTAAACAAATTTGTAGGACTGCTTTTTTGCATTTACGCAATATCTCTAAAATTAGAAAGGTCTTGTCTCAGAGTGATGCTGAAAAACTAATTCATGCATTTATTTCCTCTAGGCTGGACTATTGTAATTCATTATTATCAGGTTGTCCTAAAGGTTCCCTGAAAAGCCTTCAGTTAATTCAAAATGCTGCAGCTAGAGTACTAACGGGGACTAGAAGGAGAGAGCATATCTCACCCATATTGGCCTCTCTTCATTGGCTTCCTGTTAATTCTAGAATAGAATTTAAAATTCTTCTTCTTACTTATAAGGTTTTGAATAATCAGGTCCCATCTTATCTTAGGGACCTCATAGTACCATATCACCCCAATAGAGCGCTTCGCTCTCAGACTGCAGGCTTACTTGTAGTTCCTAGGGTTTGTAAGAGTAGAATGGGAGGCAGAGCCTTCAGCTTTCAGGCTCCTCTCCTGTGGAACCAGCTCCCAATTCAGATCAGGGAGACAGACACCCTCTCTACTTTTAAGATTAGGCTTAAAACTTTCCTTTTTGCTAAAGCTTATAGTTAGGGCTGGATCAGGTGACCCTGAACCATCCCTTAGTTATGCTACTATAGACTTAGACTGCTGGGGGGTTCCCATGATGCACTGAGTGTTTCTTTCTCTTTTTGCTCTGTATGCACCACTCTGCATTTAATCATTAGTGATTGATCTCTGCTCCCCTCCACAGCATGTCTTTTTCCTGGTTCTCTCCCTCAGCCCCAACCAGTCCCAGCAGAAGACTGCCCCTCCCTGAGCCTGGTTCTGCTGGAGGTTTCTTCCTGTTAAAAGGGAGTTTTTCCTTCCCACTGTCGCCAAGTGCTTGCTCACAGGGGGTCGTTTTGACCGTTGGGGTTTTTACGTAATTATTGTATGGCCTTGCCTTACAATATAAAGCGCCTTGGGGCAACTGTTTGTTGTGATTTGGCGCTATATAAATAAAATTGATTGATTGACCATGCTTCACTGTAGGGATGGTGCCTGGTTTCCTCCAAACATGATCTCTGGCATTCACGCAGAAGAGTTCAATCTTTGTCTCATCAGACCAGAGAATTTTATTTCTCATGGTTTGAGAGTCCTTCAGGCAGGCTGCCATGTGGCTTTTACTAAGGAGTGGCTTCCGTCTGGTCACTCTACCATACAGGCCGGACTGGTGGACTGCTGCAGAGACTGTTGTCCTTCTGGAAGGTTCTCCTCTCTCCACAGAGGAATGCTGGAGCTCTGACAGAGTAACCACTGGGTTCTTGATCACCTCCCAGCCTAAGACCCTTCACCCCCATTGCTTAATTTAGACAGGCAGCCAGCTCTAGGAAGAGTTCTGGTGGATCAAAACTTCTTTCATTTACAGGTGATGGATGCCGCTGTGCTCAATGGGACCTTCAAAGCAGCAGAAATGTTTCTGTACCCTCCGCCAAATTTTTCCTAAAGACAATCCTGTCTCAGAGATCAATCAATCAATCAACTTTTTTTTTATATAGCGCCAAATCACAACAAACAGTTGCCCCAAGGCGCTTTATATTGTAAGGCAAGGCCATACAATAATTATGAAAAACCCCAACGGTCAAAACGACCCCCTGTGAGCAAGCACTTGGCAACAGTGGGAAGGAAAAACTCCCTCTTAACAGGAAGAAACCTCCAGCAGAACCAGGCTCAGGGAGGGGCAGTCTTCTGCTGAGACTGGTTGGGGCTGAGGGAAAGAACCAGGAAAAAGACATGCTGTGGAGGGGGGCAGAGATCGATCACAAATGATTAAATGCGGAGTGATGCATACAGAGCAAAAAGAGAAAGAAACAGTGCATCATGGGAACCCCCCCACAGTCTACGTCTAAAGCAGCATAACCAAGGGATAGTCCAGGGTCACCCGATCCAGCCCTAACTATAAGCCTTAGCGAAAAGGAAAGTTTTAAGCCTAATCTTAAAAGTAGAGAGGGTATCTGTCTCCCTGATCTGAATTGGGAGCTGGTTCCACAGGAGAGGAGCCTGAAAGCTGAAGGCTCTGCCTCACATTCTACTCTTACAAACCCTAGGAACTACAAGTAAGCCTGCAGTCTGAGAGTGAAGCGCTCTATTAGGGTGATATGGTACTACGAGGTCCCTAAGATAAGATGGGACCTGATTATTCAAAACCTTATAAGTAAGAAGAAGAATTTTAAATTCTATTCTAGAATTAACAGGAAGCCAATGAAGAGAGGCCAACACGGGTGAGATATGCTCTCTCCTGCTAGTCCCCGTCAGTACTCTAGCTGCAGCATTTTGAATTAACTGAAGGCTTTTTAGGGAACTTTTAGGACAACCTGATAATAAAGAATTACAATAGTCCAGCCTAGAGGAAATAAATGCATGAATTAGTTTTTCAGCATCACTCTGAGACAAGACCTTTCTGATTTTAGAGATATTGCGTAAATGCAAAAAGGCAGTCCTACATATTTGTTTAATATGCGCTTTGAATGACATATCCTGATCAAAAATGACTCCAAGATTTCTCACAGTATTACTAGAGGTCAGGGAAATGCCATCCAGAGTAAAGATCTGGTTAGACACCATGCTTCTAAGATTTGTGGGGCCAAGTACAATAACTTCAGTTTTATCTGAGTTTAAAAGCAGGAAATTAGAGGTCATCCATGTCTTTATGTCTGTAAGACAATCCTGCAGTTTAGCTAATTGGTGTGTGTCCTCTGGCTTCATGGATAGATAAAGCTGGGTATCATCTGCGTAACAATGAAAATTTAAGCAATACCGTCTAATAATACTGCCTAAGGGAAGCATGTATAAAGTGAATAAAATTGGTCCTAGCACAGAACCTTGTGGAACTCCATAATTAACTTTAGTCTGTGAAGAAGATTCCCCATTTACATGAACAAACTGTAATCTATTAGACAAATATGATTCAAACCACCGCAGCGCAGTGCCTTTAATACCTATGACATGCTCTAATCTCTGTAATAAAATTTTATGGTCAACAGTATCAAAAGCAGCACTGAGGTCCAACAGAACAAGCACAGAGATAAGTCCACTGTCCGAAGCCATAAGAAGATCATTTGTAACCTTCACTAATGCTGTTTCTGTACTATGATGAATTCTAAAACCTGACTGAACCTCTTCAAATAGACCATTCCTCTGCAGGTGATCAGTTAGCTGTTTTACAACTACCCTCTCAAGAATCTTTGAGAGAAAAGGAAGGTTGGAGATTGGCCTATAATTAGCTAAAATAGCTGGGTCAAGTGATGGCTTTTTAAGTAATGGTTTAATTACTGCCACCTTAAAAGCCTGTGGTACATAGCCAACTAACAAAGATAAGTTGATCATATTTAAGATTGAAGCATTAAATAATGGTAGGACTTCCTTAAGCAGCCTGGCAGGAATGGGGTCTAATAAACATGTTGATGGTTTGGATGAAGTAACTAATGAAAATAACTCAGACAGAACAATCGGAGAGAAAGAGTCTAACCAAATACCGGCATCACTGAAAGCAGCCAAAGATAACGATACATCTTTGGGATGGTTATGAGTAATTTTTTCTCTAATAGTCAAAATTTTGTTAGCAAAGAAAGTCATGAAGTCATTACTAGTTAAAGTTAATGGAATACTCAGCTCAATAGAGCTCTGACTCTTTGTCAGCCTGGCTACAGTGCTGAAAAGAAACATGAGGTTGTTCTTATTTTCTTCAATTAGTGATGAGTAGAAAGATGTCCTAGCTTTACGGAGGGCTTTTTTATAGAGCAACAAACTCTTTTTCCAGGCTAAGTGAAGATCTTCTAAATTAGTGAGACGCCATTTCCTCTCCAACTTACGGGTTATCTGCTTTAAGCTACGAGTTTGTGAGTTATACCACAGAGTCAGACACTTCTGATTTAAAGCTCTCTTTTTCAGAGGAGCTACAGCATCCAAAGTTGTCTTCAATGAGGATGTAAAACTATTGACGAGATACTCTAACTCTCTTACAGAGTTTAGGTAGCTACTCTGCTCTGTGTTGGTATATGACAATAGAGAACATAAAGAAGGAATCATATCCTTAAACCTAGTTACAGCGCTTTCTGAAAGACTTCTAGTGTAATGAAACTTATTCCCCACTGCAGGGTAGTCCATCAGGGTAAATGTAAATGTTATTAAAAAATGATCAGACAGAAGGGAGTTTTCAGGGAATACTGTTAAGTCTTCTATTTCCATACCATAAGTCAAAACAAGATCTAAGATATGATTAAAGTGGTGGGTGGACTCATTTACTTTTTGAGCAAAGCCAATAGAGTCTAATAATAGATTAAATGCAGTGTTGAGGCTGTCATTCTCAGCATCTGTGTGGATGTTAAAATCGCCCACTATAAGTATCTTATCTGAGCTAAGCACTAAGTCAGACAGAAGGTCTGAAAATTCACAGAGAAACTCACAGTAACGACCAGGTGGACGATAGATAATAACAAATAAAACTGGTTTTTGGGACTTCCAATTTGGATGGAAAAGACTAAGAGACAAGCTTTCAAATGAATTAAAGCTCTGTCTAGGTTAAATTCCTTTGACTTTATACTTCATTTGTGCTCTGATATGTACCATATCACCATATGTAGACAAGTGTGTGCCCTTCTAAATCATGTCCAGTTAACTGAATTCCAATTAAGCTGTAGAAAGATCTCTAGGGTGATCAGTGGAAACAGAATGCACCTGAGCTTAATTTTGAGCTTCATGGCAAAGGGTGTGAAGACTTATGTACATGTGATTTCTTAGCTGTTTTTTATGTTTAGTAAATTTGCAAAGATCTAAAGAAAAAAAAAACTTTCACATTGTCATTATGGGGTATTGTGTGCAGAATGTTGAGGAAAAAATAAATTTCATCCATTTTGGAATAAGGCTGTAACATAACAAAATGTGGAAAAAGTGAAGCGCTGACATTTACCGTTTGGTATGCTTATGTAATTTGGGTTGTAACTGGGAACATTGTGAAAACAGAAAGTTGATAGGACTAATATTTTTAAAGAAATTAGCTAACAACAGTGAACAATGGACGTTGTGCTGCAATTCACCATGGGAGTTCAGGGTTTTGAATGTTATTATGGTTCCTGTTAGTTTAACAGTGTTGTTAGTGTTATTGATTTAGTGTTTTTGTAGTTCAATCGTTTTAGTCATCATGAGTGAGCTAAGTGTCATGTTGCCGTTACTGTTGGGGTTTTGCCCTGGCTCTGTTGGGTCTGTCTGGTTGTTGCTCTGTCTCTCTCCAGGTGAAGCTGCTGTGGCAATTTTTGGTTCGGACTGTGCATCAGCTGCTGGTGATGTCATGGCTCATCTCCCAGCAGTCAAGACAGCACATGGGAGCTGTTTGAGCGGCATCTTTACGTCAGGGCTCCTGTCAAGACTGGTTGTGGAAATGTCAGAGCGGCATCTCACAGCTGATAATCATTTCCTGCTGAACGGACGTTCACAGCTGTCAGTCATTTCATCACCGTTCAAGATTTAACCTCGGACCTTCTATTGGTTCGGGGCCAGAATCTTTGCTTACCGACCTCCAATAGAACCCCTGAGTTCCTCGGGTTGAAACCAGGATGTCTCCAGGTTCCAGCTGTGCTCCTACATCGCACCCAGTCAGTAACCTGGTCTTGTCCGTATCAGTTATTCTGGAGCTAATGTCACTTCTCGTGTTTTTCCTGCAGTGAGTCTCTGGGCTCAGTACGTACCTGCTCTCATCTCTTCGCAGGGAGCCTCTGCACTTCGCATGTTCTGTCATGACTTTTCTGCTGTGAGCTTCCAGGCTCACGAACGTAACTTATTGTGTTTTTCCCCGCTGTTGCTTCCAGGCTCAGTGTGTAACTTGGTGTGTTTTTTCCTACAGTAATGTTCCAGGCTTAAAGTGCAACCTGTTTGAGTTAAGCTTCCATTCCCTGAATGCAATCTGTTGTGTTTTTCCTGTTACAAGCCTCCAGGCTTAATCTGCTGTATTTTATTTCCTCTGCAACTTTTCTAGTTCAGACATAACCACCCATGTATTTCTCTGTGAGCTTTTAGGTTTATCATGTTAAATTATCATTTGTGTTTTTCCACAGTCACGCCTTCATGCCTCTTGCTTTAACCCTGACGCACACTGTTGGCCGCCTGTGGGTTATCACACGTAGCACTTCGCGCTAATCAGCTGTTAATTTGTCCGTTCTTTCCCACGCTGCTTAGTGATCAGCTGTTACTCAGTTCTCTGAGTCCGTGTCTCTCCACGTAGTTCAGCTTAATCAGCCGTAATTCAGTTCCCAAAGTTTGTGCGTCCGCACTATTCAGTAACTACGTGCACAGTCTCTAGTTTCACAGCTGGCTTAACAGCTAAGTTACTTTGTATCATTGGTGATCAGATCTACTAACAGTCTGGAGTGGGTCCGCACACAGTGGCTAAGTTATTTCAGTGAATGTAACTGTGGGTTTCTGAGTGCAATCACCCAGAGAACTCTGCTGTCTTGCTGCACATTTCTGAGCCTGGCACCTGGAGCAGTCTTCTGACTCCATCTGTCTGCCACATGTGCACACCTTTGGGGTGTGTCATGTAGAACTGAAATCCTGAACGAACAAAGACTTTGATCCTGAACTTTGATATGAACTCCTAAATGAACTGAACTTTGATTTGAACTGAACTCCTGTATGAAGTGAAACTTTGATCCTGAACTTTCATCTAAACCTAATCTGGAATGAACCGAGAGAGATTTTTGAACTGAACTCCTGAATGAACTGAACGTTGATTTGAACTGGAACTCAGAATGAGCTATTTGTGTTCAGCGTTGACTTTTATTTCTAGATGT
The DNA here is from genome assembly GCF_902500255.1 of Thalassophryne amazonica. NCBI lineage: Eukaryota > Metazoa > Chordata > Actinopteri > Batrachoidiformes > Batrachoididae > Thalassophryne > Thalassophryne amazonica. Next base: position 12,392,045 of record NC_047109.1, read on the forward strand.
GTGTGCCTGCACTACCTCACCTGCCCTTTCATTCACCCCAGCAGTTCCGCAGGCTTGCTTCCCTGTTTCTTGTCCTTGTCCTGTTGCCCTGTCTGTCCCATCCGTCAGGTTCCCCTCATCCTTCCTGTCTGTTCTGTCAGTCAAGTCCTCGTGGTCCGGTCCTCCTGGTTTTTGTCCTTCTACTGCGCAGTTTCTTGTTTTAGTTCAATAAACTCTTGTTTAATTAATTCTGTCTGCCTTACTGCTCCCTTCATTTGGGTCAGACATCTAAACCCAGTCCTCAACCACAACGGTTACCATGAGTGGGAAATGTAATGCGTTTGATGTCTTCCTCCACCATCTGTTTGTGGGTGTGTAAAAATAAAAGCACCTGATTGCGGCAGAATGCAGAACAGACAAAAACCTCTGTGTGCGTGCATGCAACTTCGATCACGCTGACATTTATGGATTTGTTGGGCATATTGGCCAAAGGTGCTCTCACCTTGGCCCATGCAGTGAAACACCGGTGGAGGGGGAGACGCGCTGGAGCACTAGTACGGCTTTGCCAGCGTGGCACCGTACACCGCTACCAGGAATATTCCTCTCCAACGTGCACGCTCTGCAAAATAAAATGGATGATCTCCAGCTACTGGTGAGGAAAAGCAGAGATTTCACCACATCTGCTGTTTTGTGCAGATGTGGATCGATACTTGACTCTGCACTGCAGCTGGCAGGCTTCCAACTTTTCAGAGAGGACCAAGACATCCCACCACCAACTAATGTGCACGAGGCGCAACGCAAGCACGCCGACCAGATACTGCATGTGGAGCAGACTAATATGGACACTTTATTGATGGTCCTGGGAGACTTTAAGAAAGGTAATCTCTCCCATGAACTTCCCAAATACAGACATCTCATCAAATGTCCAACCAGAGAGGACAGAACTCTGGATCACTGTTACATAACTATGAACAATGCTTATCATCCCGTCCCACGTGCTACACTGGGACACTCTATCCATGAAATGGTCCACCTGATTCCCATCTACAGGCAGAAACTAAAGTTCTGCAAACCTGCAGTGAGAGGACATCTAAACTACAGAGCAGTGCGGCTGTGGAGGATCTTCAGGCATGTTTAGAAAAAAAAAACAAAACGGACTGTTCAAGACTGCCACCAACAGTCTGGATGACTGTTAAGATTAGGCTTAAAACTTTCCTTTTTGCTAAAGCTTATAGTTAGGGCTGGATCAGGTGACCCTGAACCATCCCTTAGTTATGCTACTATAGACTTAGACTGCTGGGGGGTTCCCATGATGCACTGAGTGTTTCTTTCTCTTTTTGCTCTGTATGCACCACTCTGCATTTAATCATTAGTGATTGATCTCTGCTCCCCTCCACAGCATGTCTTTTTCCTGGTTCTCTCCCTCAGCCCCAACCAGTCCCAGCAGAAGACTGCCCCTCCCTGAGCCTGGTTCTGCTGGAGGTTTCTTCCTGTTAAAAGGGAGTTTTTCCTTCCCACTGTAGCCAAGTGCTTGCTCACAGGGGGTCGTTTTGACCGTTGGGGTTTTACATAATTATTGTATGGCCTTGCCTTACAATATAAAGCGCCTTGGGGCAACTGTTTGTTGTGATTTGGCGCTATATAAAAAAATTGATTGATTGATTGATTGATGAGTACACAGATGCTGTGACTTCATATATCAGCTTCTGTGAGGACTGCTGCATTCCATCACGAACCACAGTGAGGTATAATAATGACCAACCCTGGTTCAGTCCTAAATTCAAACAGTTGAGAATGCAGAAGGAGGTGACTTTCAAGAGCAGGGACAAGGTCAGGTTTAAAGAGTCAAGTACACGTTTGGGCAGGCGGTCAGGGAAGCTAAACAGCTGCACTCTGAGAAACTCCAACATCAGTTCTCAGCCAATGACTCCACTTCTGTCTAGAAAGGTCTCAGACAAATCATCACCTACAAAGAGACTGAACATGAGAGGGGCGCCGGTGTGTGCAATTACGCAAAGAGAATTTTGAAGTGTTCAAAAAAATCTTTCACGCATAAATGTCATGCAACAAACGTGATGTGGTAGTGAATATTGTGCGATCTACTTGCCAACACTACGTGCAGCTCATCAAGTCGAGTAACGAAGAAGTGAACAGTGTGAGTGGTTGCGTCAGCGCACTGCATCACAGGCAGCTCATCTAAACGATTATAATTAGAAGTTAAATCTATCATAAACATACTTTTACAGCTGCATACAAGAAGGAAAGAACATGCAACTGTTTTACCAAGCCATTACAAAATAAACACTAGGACTGCAAGCAGCCATATACAGGCCCTCGTGTCCGCACCACCGCCTCCCCGGGCCAAAGCGATTTCTGTGCAGGGGCCGACCCTCATCACACATGTGACCTTTCAAGTCAATCAGACAAACCATGAAGGAGTTATCATGAATTGATATTCCATGGTGAAGGGTCAAAATGGCTGCACCATAGCAGCCACACCCTTTGACATAGAAAAAAAGCTTTTGATATCTTTTGATCAGTATAGTCTCTGGATGATCTGAAAGAAATTTGAAGTGCATTGGACAAAATCCCTAGGAGGAGTTCGTTCAAATACAACCTGTGGAAATCACGCCAAAATGACACAAAAATTCAAAATGGCCAACTTCCTGTTTGGAGAAGACCAACGGTGCAAGAGACGTTTTTGTATGTCTATGCAAGTCACAGATGTGTACCAATTTTCATCTCCCTACTCCAAAAAAAAAAAACCCTATGGGGAGGAGTTTTTGAAAGTTGCAAGGGGGTGCTATAGAGGCATTTTGCCCCGCCCATGGGCGACGCCCCATGACATGCAAGAGGTTGTCATTCTTGACTTGTGTATCAATTTTCATGATGATATGACAAAATTAAACCCATCAAAAGGAAGAACGTATTTTCATGGCGAAGGGTCGATATTCTGCATGCCGCCACAAGGACGCCATTACTCATAGCTTCACAGTGATCATTGTGTACATTCACCAACTTGTTCTGCATGTTTTAGAAGTGGAATGAAGTTGATGGTGTTGACTGTGACATCAGTACCTATTTAAAGTATAAATAGGACATTTCCTCTTACCACCGGTGGCGCTATGAGTTTAGGTGGGAAGTTAATGTATGCGGATATTCAGGACGGAGCCCTCATCATGTCCAGCAAGTTTGAAGGATCTACAACGAAGTATGTGGGTGGGACAGCCGTTCGAAGTGAAACGGCATGCTCTGAAATGCTCACCAAAGTTTGACAAACCCCCTCGCTCAGCGCGCACAAGAAAAGCTGTGGCTGGAGCGCTGCTCTGTGATTCAGGAAGTGATTTGAGCTGTTTTCAACAGCCAACTCAAAGAAAAAATGATTAATCCGCTACAAAATAATTATTTTACAGATGCAGCGTCCAGCATACAGTATGTGGCAGCCAGTGGAACAAAGCATGGCGTTCAGCTGGGAACACAGCGGGTGGGATCGTCACTAAGATGTGCGTGCAAGTACCATCCCAATGACAACCACCAGCTCCAACCCACCAGCACCTCCTCCCCACCACGCCTCTCTCCATTCATGAGAGAGATCAATCAATCAATTTTTTTACATAGCGCCAAATCACAACAAACAGTTGCCCCAAGGCGCTTTATATTGTAAGGCAAGGCCATACAATAATAATGTAAAACCCCAACGGTCAAAACGACCCCCTGTGAGCAAGCACTTGGCTACAGTGGGAAGGAAAAACTCCCTTTTAACAGGAAGAAACCTCCAGCAGAACCAGGCTCAGGGAGGGGCAGTCTTCTGCTGGGACTGGTTGGGGCTGAGGGAGAGAACCAGGAAAAAGACATGCTGTGGAGGGGAGCAGAGATCGATCACTAATGATTAAATGCAGAGTGGTGCATACAGAGCAAAAAGAGAAAGAAACAGTGCATCATGGGAACCCCCCAGCAGTCTACGTCTATAGCAGCATAACTAAGGGATGGTTCAGGGTCACCTGATCCAGCCCTAACTATAAGCTTTAGCAAAAAGGAAAGTTTTAAGCCTAATCTTAAAAGTAGAGAGGGTGTCTGTCTCCCTGATCTGAATTGGGAGCTGGTTCCACAGGAGAGGAGCCTGAAAGCTGAAGGCTCTGCCTCCCATTCTACTCTTACAAACCCTAGGAACTACAAGTAAGCCTGCAGTCTGAGAGCGAAGCGCTCTATTGGGGTGATATGGTACTACGAGGTCCCTAAGATAAGATGGGACCTGATTATTCAAAACCTTATAAGTAAGAAGAAGAATTTTAAATTCTATTCTAGAATTAACAGGAAGCCAATGAAGAGAGGCCAATATGGGTGAGATATGCTCTCTCCTTCTAGTCCCCGTCAGTACTCTAGCTGCAGCATTTTGAATTAACTGAAGGCTTTTTAGGGAACTTTTAGGACAACCTGATATTAATGAATTACAATAGTCCAGCCTAGAGGAAATAAATGCATGAATTAGTTTTTCAGCATCACTCTGAGACAAGACCTTTCTGATTTTAGAGATATTGCGTAAATGCAAAAAAGCAGTCCTACATATTTGTTTAATATGCGCTTTGAATGACATATCCTGATCAAAAATGACTCCAAGATTTCTCACAGTATTACTAGAGGTCAGGGTAATGCCATCCAGAGTAAGGATCTGGTTAGACACCATGTTTCTAAGATTTGTGGGGCCAAGTACAATAACTTCAGTTTTATCTGAGTTTAAAAGCAAGAGGCAAAACCCACACAAAGCAGATGGACCTGACTAACTCTATCTCCCCATCCATGTTGAAGAATTGTGCAGACCAACTGTCCCCAGTGTTCAGAAATCTTGAACACCTCAGTGGAGACATGCCAGGTGCCAGCATGCTTCAAGATCTTCAAGAAATTCAGTGCTCCCCCTGAATCCATGATATGTGAGTTTTCTGTCCATGATTCTTGAAGAGAATTATGTGAGGAACACCACATTAATAAATAAATTTAGCAAGAGAAATACTAAATGAGATGAACGCATATGAAATGATTTAATGTGTTACTGAGATCGTACTGGTTCCGGTACAGCAAAACACGTATCAAATTATTTAATGTGGTACCCAGATCGTAGTGGTTCAGAGATCTTATCGGTACCACTGTTACAGAGGTCGTTTGGTTCCGAGGTCTCCAGTTACCTTGGAAAGGGCTATGTTTGTGGTTTGCACCACAGTGTGGCAGTGTTGTGCCATTCTGCTGCTTTATGCAGGACGCAGGCTAGTCTAGCTGAAGAAGCCACGTCTATGATCACAGAGTAGGGACAGAAAGACGATGAAGAATGGCTGCTTGTAACAAGATAGCCATTATGTGAACCAGCTCCCAGCCTTTTTAGTTACTGGCTATGCTGAACTAAACTGATGGCTAAGCTAAGCGCTACCGGGAGCTCCCAGTGACACTGGATCCACCGTCTGGAGAAGGCTGACAAAGGGACTTTTTTCTGTGGAGTGCCACACAGTGGAACAGTAATTCTACATGGCTCTGTGTGAACACAGGAGGAGTGAAATCAGACACCACTTATTCATTATTATTCAGTCTTATTGAGACATAGGAATTTTTTCTGAATACACCGCAGGTTAAAAAGAGGCAGAGATGGCCATTTGTTGATTGCACAATACACTAATTTGATTTAAAAGCCATGTTAAACTTACATTACATTTGGAGACACAAAACAGCCCAGACTGACAGTGTGTCCGGGAGTAAATCATGAAGTGGACACAGGTGGACTGACCTTCAGGCGGCCCCTGAGGTCACATCACTTTTATGGTTAAAAATAGCTCTGAATCTGTGTGCTTTTTTCAGATGCTGTATGGCTATTTTTTTTAATGAGCTACATCAGGACTTGCACAAGTTACAGAGTTGGAAGTAATGATTCATAATCTGGTATATCACTTTTTTAAAAGATTCTGTTGATTGGAGTGTGATATGCCCATTAAGTTCACTTGTCGCAGCAAATCTCTCTTTGTATATACAACTTCATAAATGCTTATGTGCATGTATTTTGTTGTACCTGTACTTGTAGTAGTAATCACTCTGAAGGAAATAAGGTAATCTTTCCTTCATAATCCACTGAATTCCTTCGTTTCTGTCCAGACACTGAAAGTAAAGAGGGATTCCTCATGTTAACTCAGTATGAACAGCTACTACCAGGATTTCTGTTCATGATTTTCAAACAGAGACATCATTTGACACTCACACAGACTGTGTAAGTGTTGTCCATCAGAGGACTTCTGGCTAGTGCTGTGGGGTCGTCAGCGGCGAGCTGTGATTTACTGTGATGGAGAACTGATCGGATTCTTTTGGAGATCACCTCTGCTTCTTCACTCATCACCTCAAATAGTCCTGTATCCCGATTATACAACAAAGCCTCTGGGAAAGACTGAAGGGGGAAGAAAAAAAAATAACTAGAGAACTAAACCAATTCAATGAGCTGTCTCTTAGAAAAATCAGGCTGATGGCCATGTAGGTGTCCGGATGGCCCAACTCAGATTTTGATGACATTTTCACCAATTACCCTTCAAATAGATTAGGCATGGTAAAATTTGTTTTTTAATCAGACCAAATTTTACCCCATTTTTGGTCAATTCAAAATTTGATGTCAAAACACCCAGAGAATCCGTTACATTAAAATATATAGTAAAAACGGCAACTTTGACAAAGCAATTTTCAAATCCGTGCACCGGCCTTGACCTTTGTCAATGACCTTGACCTCTGATCATAAAACTAACTGCATAAATGCACTCCCCATATTGGAAAACATATGAAATGATGCCTTATTTACTGAAACAGGCAAAATATTGAGTAATATATGAGGAATTTTAAATTTCCCCACTCACCAGGTTTTGGCCCTAAAAGCGTCCGCCTATAAAATTCAAAAGGTGTTGATTATAGAAATATAAGGAAAAGTTCCATCAAATGGACAATGGTTTACAGAGGTTCAGGGCATCCCTGATGCTTCATGCTCAGTTTTTGTAACCATGCGCTACAATTTGAAAATTGTTTTGTGTCAGTTGCCAATTTTTACTATATATTTGAATGTAACCTATTCTCGGTGGTGTTTTGACATCAAATTTTGAATTGACCAAAAAGTGGGGTAAAATTTGGTCTGATGAAAAAGAAACTTTACCATGCCTAAGCAGTCCATTTGAAGGGTAATTGGTGAAAACTGCATCAAAATCCGAGTTGAGCCATCCGGACACCCCCGCCTGATTTTCTCAGACAGCTCGTTAAATCCTGACATTTATCATTCTTTTCATTCAAAATCTCGTAAATAAGAACTCTCAGGCCTACAGTACCGGCAGACTTAAGAACTTGTTGAAAAAGTGAACCAACGTGTCATCAGAGGACAGAGTATTGACCTGTATAAAAATAAGAACATTAGTTTGCACCAATACATGAAGGTTTTAAACATTGTCGGTAATTAAACTTCATACTCACAAAACTGTCCTCACTGAGATGAGGCGGCTCTTAAACACAGCAAAACTTTAGTTATCACACTGCTCTGAAAGTAAATCTGAAGTAATTCGACTGTTGGTTCTTACCTGATAAGAGGACTCCACGCATTTTTTTAAACCTTTAATAATATAAACAAGTTTCCAGCTCAGGATTTTGACCCAGATTTGAAGACATTTGATCGGTAACTACAGACGCAGCTGAGGTTGCTATGGAAGTGTGTCCTTCTCAAAACACGCGAGATGGGGGTGGGGGTAACTAGAAAATACAACTATGTCCTGAAATAGCAGCAGAACACCTAAAAACTGGCTGCTTTCTTTGTTATAGTCATCTGTAAAAATTGTAAAAGTAGATTCAACCAAATAAAGTGTAAAGTCAACGATGTGAATGTTAAACAATGATTTAAATTCCCAGGATTGGAACTTAATTTATTGTGAGAAAGAGGTGGACAGGGCTTATAGTAAGTTTATGGAGATATTTATGGAATTATATGACACACACTGTCCAATTAAGAAATATAGTTGTAAAAAAAGATTTGTAGAACGTCCTTGGATGACCAAAAGTCTACAGAATGCTTGTAGAATGAAAAATAGTCTTTACAAAATATTTATTAAATTGAAAACTAAGGAAGCTGAAAGAAAATATAAGCTATATAAGAATAAACTAACAGAGCTATTAAGAACTAGTAAAAAATTATATTATAGAAAACAACTGGAAAGGAATAAACGTGATACAAAAAAGGTTTGGGGAATATTAAAAGATCTTATGCAGCATGGAAGGAGAAAAACGATATATCCAGATTATTTTATTGAGAAGGATAAAGATAACTATGAGATGAGTGAAAATGTAAATCATTTTAATGATTTTTTTTGTTAATATTGGCCCGGATTTGGCCAATAAAATTTCTGGTAAAGGTCCTGATTCTCCAATACTTATTAAGAGAAATAGAAATTCATTTTTTCCTCTCTCCTGTAGATGAACTTGAAATTATTACTATTGTTAGAAAATTTTAAAGTAAATCTTCAACTGATTTTCAAGATATTAATATGATACTGGTTAAAAAAGTAATAGAAAGTATTGTCAAACCACTTGTATATATTTGTAACTTATCTTTTATAACAGGAAAATTTCCAAGCAAAATGAAAATGGCTAAAGTTGTCCCTCTATTTAAAAGTGGAGATAAACACATTTTTACAAACTATAGACCAGTTTCTTTACTCCCACAATTCTCTAAAATTGTGGAAAAGCTATATGATAATAGATTAGAGTCATTTATTGGAAAGTATGAAATTCTTAATGAATGCCAATATGGTTTTAGGAGTAAGCGGTCCACTTCAATGACAGTAATTGAAACCATAGAGGAGATAACCAATACTATAGAAAGAAATATGCAGTTGGCATTTTTATAGACTTAAAGAAAGCTTTTGATACTCTTAATCATTCAATTTTGATTAAAAAATTAGAAATGTATGGTGTTAGGGGAGTTGCACTGCAATGGATACAGTTACTTAAGGGAGAGAAAGCAGTTTGTGAAAATGGGTGAGTTTACATCAAATAACTTGGAGATTTTATGCGGAGTACCCCAAGGTTCAATTTTGGGAGCAAAGTTATTTAATTTATATATAAATGACATATTTAATATATCCAAAGTGATGAGAATGATTTTATTTACAGATGACACAAACATATTTTATGCAAATGAAAATTATAGTGAACTTACCCGTATTATTAATGAGGAATTGAATAAACTAAAAAGTTGGATGGACACAAATAAATTATCTTTAAATCTAGATAAAACTAAAATAATGTTTTTTGGAAATTACAAAGTAAACTCTGAGATAAAGATATGTATAAATGGTGTTCAATTTGAAAGAGTATCAGAATGTAAATTTATTGGTGTAATAATAGATGAAAAAATAAGTTGGAAAAAAGCACATTAGATATATACAGAGTAAAGTTTCCAAAGGTCTCGCAGTTATTAATAAAGTTAAATATTTGTTGGAGCATGATGCCCTTCGAGTGTTATATTGTACATTGATTTTGCCTTATTTAACTTACTGTATAGAAGTATGGGGTAACAACTATAAGAGTTCACTTCATCCCCTCGTTATATTACAAAAACGCGCAGTCAGAATTTTGCATAAAGTAGGATATCTAGACCACACAAATGAATTGTTTCAGGTCAAAATTATTAAAAATGACTGATTTGGTAAAGTTTCATACTGCATTACTAATGTTTAAAGCCAATAAAAATGAACTGCCATGTAATATACAGAAACTGTTCTGTAAGAGCGAAGGACAGTATGGATTGAGGGGATGTGGTAACTTTATAGTAAATTATGTAAGAACTGCTCTGAAAAGTTGGTGTGTGTCAGTATGTGGAGTTAAATTATGGAATCATTTGGATAACCACATTAAATTGTGTGGAAACATTTATAAGTTCAAAAAGAAATATAAAGAAATTATGTTAGCACAGTACACAAACGAGTAAAAATGTTAATAGAGTTAGTAAGAAGTGTAGACGATTGCATAGACATTGAACAGTACTTGGTGTATGACATTATGTCAGTAATGATCAGGGTGCAAGACTATTTGTAATTGCTTAGAAGGTAAAAATGTGTTAAACTTTAAATGAATTGAAAATAATGGAATGCCATTGATGCAATTGTTAGTACCTAACCATATTCTAATGTAGATATAAAATGTAAATGTAAATATGAAATTGTTCTATTCTGTTTAGTTATGTTATTTTCTGATTTCTATCTTATTTGAGTGTATTTAACTGTGGATGGTAACGGGTGTACGGTGTATGGGGTGGGCGTTTACAAGCTTTTGCTTCAGCCCATGCCCTTTCGGCTGCACCTAATTTGAGAAACTGAGTTATTGTTGTATTTTTCTTTTGTTTGTTTTTTATGTATGTTAATAAGAGTTTATGTTGGTATTTTGTTTTGTTTATGTGCGTGCTGAATAAATTCATTCATTCATTCATTCAATGTTACCACTAGATGGCGCCAAACACTAACCAATAGCGCTTTCAAACAGACCGTTTAAAGACAAAACTTTTACAAATGAGACACAGGCGTGTTAAAAAGAAAACGGCTTTATTTTAAAACTATCTATAAACAGATTGGTAAAACTGGAAAATCTCTTACAGGAATTCAAAAAAACAGTTGATCAATGTGCAGGAAAGAGAGTACCTTCATCTCTGTTGGTCCTCCTCATTCATAATTAAAAACAAGTAGGACTGATGAAAAAAATTACAAAAAAAAAAATTATACACATTACATAAATATGCACAGGTATAAAGACATTCATGAGGAAAAGCACATTGTGGCTACAGACCGGTGTCTTGACCATCAGCATTTGCACCAAAATGTATCCAAATAAGCAGCTCACAGTCTCCTTACATTTCTCTTGCTTTCAGCACTCCCAGGAAGACGTGTGTCCTTTTTGCGGTGGCCTGCAGACTGGCTGCCACAGTCTTTAGAGCCGTGGAAGGCACAGAAGCAGGATGTGCAAAACCGGAAAGCACAGTCAGATCTGCTGCACACACCCTCTCTTTTCACCAAGTGACACCTGGCAGGATGCTGACATCGAGGGCAAGGCTTCAGACACTCATCACTGAAGAGCGTTTTAGCAATCTGGAACACCACCACATAAAACAGGAGTGAAAAATATAGTTCAGCCTGCAGCCAACAGTTTCAGGAAGATGTTATGGTGAAAATATTCAACCAAATTCAGTCTTATTGAGAAGTTCACCATTTGAACAGTTGTTTTGGAATATTTCTAATGTTTATCCATGTATATATTCATTTTCATTACAATTACAGAAAATGAACAGATTTTCAGGAAAGTTGGCAGACGGATCTGGTCCAACTTGGAATAAATAATATCGAACTTGAAGATGATATGCATTCTTAGGAAATTACCAAAGTACCCGTCCTTCGGACGGTGAAGAAAGAGTGTACTAATTGTGGGTCACTGGGAAAGTGTGCAACAGAATACTGAGACAACGTATTAGCTTCCAAAAGAAAGCTTTCAAAGCATTTTGAAGTAACAACTATAACAGACACACTGTGCCCTTATTTCAGAAGGTTAAACTTCATCTTTTTAAAAGTCCTAATAATTATGAAACGACTGACTCTGCAGTGTAATGAAAATGGATGTACCTTATTTTTTTCTGATTATGTTATGTTGTCAAAATTTATCTATCACACCAGGTGGCAGTAAAAGACATTTGCAGCAGTAACAGCGCCACCTAGTGAATACTGAAGTATGATGGGAATTACAGATTATACAACCCCAATTTCAATGAAGTTGGGACGTTATATGAAATCTAAATAAAAACAGAATACATTGAATTACAAATCAATTGAATATAGTATGTGAAATGTTTAGTTATTCCTCGGCCTCCTTTAGCAGTAATGGTACTTGTAATAAGTGTAGCTTATTCGTAGCTTTGGAGACCAGGCTGGGCGAACTGGAGACTCAGCTCCGCACCGTGGAAAATTCTACAGCTAGCCAGGCCCCTGTAGTCGGTGCGGACCAAGGTAGCTTAGCCGCCGTTAGTTCCCTTCCAGCAGATCCCGAGCAGCCGGGAAAGCAGGCCGACTGGGTGATTGTGAGGAGGAAGCGCAGCCCTAAACAGAAGCCCTGTGTACACCGCCAACCCGTTCACATTTCTAACCGTTTTTCCCCACTCGGCGACACACCCGCCAAGGATCAAACTCTGGTTATTGGCGACTGTTTTGAGAAATGTGAAGTTAGCGACACCAGCAACCATAGTCAGTTGTCTTCCGGGGGCCAGAGCAGGCAACATTGAAGGAAATTTGCAACGGCTGGCTAAGGCTAAGCGTAAATTTGGTAAGATTGTAATTCACGTCGGCAGTAATGACACCCGGTTACGCCAATCGGAGGTCACTAAAATTAACATTGAATCGGTGTGTAACTTTGCAAAAACAATGTCAGACTCTGTAGTTTTCTCTGGGCCCCTCCCCAATCGGACCGGGAGTGACATGTTTAGCCGCATGTTCTCCTTGAATTGCTGGCTGTCTGAGTGGTGTCCAAAAAATGAGGTGGGCTTCATAGATAATTGGCAAAGCTTCTAGGGAAAACCTGGTCTTGTTAGGAGAGACGGCATCCATCCCACTTTGGATGGAGCAGCTCTCATTTCTAGAAATCTGGCCAATTTTCTTAAATCCTCCAAACCATGAATATCCAGGGTTGGGACCAGGAAGCAGAGTTGTAGTCTTACACACCTCTCTGCAGCTTCTCTCCCCCTGCCATCCCCTCATTACCCCATCCCCGTAGAGACGGTGCCTGCTCCCAGACCAGCAATAACCAGTAAAAATCTATTTAAGCATAAAAATTCAAAAAGAAAAAAATAATATAGCACCTTCAACTGCACCACAGACTAAAACAGTTAAATGTGGTCTATTAAACATTAGGTCTCTCTCTTCTAAGTCCCTGTTGGTAAATGATATAATAATTGATCAACATATTGATTTATTCTGCCTTACAGAAACCTGGTTACAGCAGGATAATTGTGTTAGTTTAAATGAGTCAACACCCCTGAGTGACACTAACTGCCAGAACGCTCGTAGCACGGGCCGAGACGGAGGATTAGCAGCAATCTTCCATTCCAGCTTATTAATTAATCCAAAACCCAGACAGAGCTTTAATTCATTTGAAAGCTTGACTCTTAGTCTTGTCCATCCAAATTGGAAGTCCCAAAAACCAGTTTTATTTGTTATTATCTATCGTCCACCTGGTCGTTACTGTGAGTTTCTCTGTGAATTTTCAGACCTTTTGTCTGACTTAGTGCTTAGCTCAGATAAGATAATTATAGTGGGCGATTTTAACATCCACACAGATGCTGAGAATGACAGCCTAAACACTGCATTTAATCTATTATTAGACTCAGTTGGCTTTGCTCAAAATGTAAATGAGTCCACCCACCACTTTAATCATATATTAGATCTTGTTCTGACTTATGGTATGGAAATTGAAGACTTAACAGTATTCCCTGAAAACTCCCTTCTGTCTGATCATTTCTTAATAACATTTACATTTGCTCTGATGGACTACCCAGCAGTGGGGAATAAGTTTCATTACACTAGAAGTCTTTCAGAAAGCGCTGTAACTAGGTTTAAGGATATGATTCCTTCTTTATGTTCTCCAATGCCATATACCAACACAGTGCAGAGTAGCTACCTAAACTTTGTGAGTGAGATAGAGTATCTCGTCAATAGTTTTACATCCTCATTGAAGACAACTTTGGATGCTGTAGCTCCTCTGAAAAAGAGAGCCTTAAATCAGAAGTGCCTGACTCCGTGGTATAACTCACAAACTCGCAGCTTAAAGCAGATAACCCGTAAGTTGGAGAGGAAATGGCGTCTCACTAATTTAGAAGATCTTCACCATTTTATGTGGTCTGGAAACCAGTTTCTAGCTATGTGTGGCCCTTTAACAGGTCAGACAGTTTAAACCAGATTTCAGTGGGCTAATGTTGAGTATCTTTTGGTTTTGGACAGTGAGTTGGTCAATGCAAACAGCTTGGCGATGAAAATATGGTTGTTTTTTACTATTTGAGACATAGAGAAAATGGCGTCTCACTAATTTAGAAGATCTTCACTTAGCCTGGAAAAAGAGTCTGTTGCTCTATAAAGAAGCCCTTCGTAAAGCTAGGACATCTTACTACTCATCACTAATTGAAGAAAATAAGAACAACCCCAGGTTTCTTTTCAGCACTGTAGCCAGGCTGACAAAGAGTCAGAGCTCTATTGAGCCGAGTATTCCTTTAACTTTAACTAGTAATGACTTCATGACTTTCTTTGCTAACAAAATTTTAACTATTAGAGAAAAAATTACTCATAACCATCCCAAAGACGTATCGTTATCTTTGGCTGCTTTCAGTGATGCCGGTATTTGGTTAGACTCTTTCTCTACGATTGTTTTGTCTGAGTTATTTTCATTAGTTACTTCCTCCAAACCATCAACATGTCTATTAGACCCCATTCCTACCAGGCTGCTCAAGGAAGCCCTACCATTAATTAATGCTTCGATCTTAAATATGATCAATCTATCTTTATTAGTTGGCTATGTACCACAGGCTTTTAAGGTGGCAGTAATTAAACCATTACTTAAAAAGCCATCACTTGACCCAGCTATCTTAGCTAATTATAGGCCAATCTCCAACCTTCCTTTTCTCTCAAAAATTCTTGAAAGGGTAGTTGTAAAACAGCTAACTGATCATCTGCAGAGGAATGGTCTATTTGAAGAGTTTCAGTCAGGTTTTAGAATTCATCATAGTACAGAAACAGCATTAGTGAAGGTTACAAATGATCTTATGGCCTCAGACAGTGGACTCATCTCTGTGCTTGTTCTGTTAGACCTCAGTGCTGCTTTTGATACTGTTGACCATAAAATTTTATTACAGAGATTAGAGCATGCCAGAGGTATTAAAGGCACTGCGCTGCGGTGGTTTGAATCATATTTATCTAATAGATTACAATTTGTTCATGTAAATGGGGAATCTTCTTCACAGACTAAGGTTAACTATGGAGTTCCACAAGGATCTGTGCTAGGACCAATTTTATTCACTTTATACATGTTTCCCTTAGGCAGTATTATTAGACAGCATTGCTTAAATTTTCATTGTTACGCAGATGATACCCAGCTTTATCTATCCATGAAGCCAGAGGACACACACCAATTAGCTAAACTGCAGGATTGTCTTACAGACATAAAGACATAGATGACCTCTAATTTCCTGCTTTTAAATTCAGATAAAACTGAAGTTATTGTACATGGCCCCACAAATCTTAGAAACATGGTGTCTAACCAGATCCTTACTCTGGATGGCATTACCCTGACCTCTAGTAATACTGTGAGAAATCTTGGAGTCATTTTTGATCAGGATATGTCATTCAATGCGCATATTAAACAAATATGTAGGACTGCTTTTTTGCATTTGCGCAATATCTCTAAAATTAATTCATGCATTTATTTCCTCTAGGCTGGACTATTGTAATTCATTATTATCAGGTTGTCCTAAAAGTTCCCTGAAAAGCCTTCAGTTAATTCAAAATGCTGCAGCTAGAGTACTGACAGGGACTAGAAGGAAGAGCATACCTCACCCATATTGGCCTCTCTTCATTGGCTTCCTGTTAATTCTAGAATAGAATTTACAATTCTTCTTCTTACTTATAAGGTTTTGAATAATCAGGTCCCATCTTATCTTATGGACCTCATAAGTACCATATCACCCCAATAGAGCGCTTCGCTCTCAGACTGCAGGCTTACTTGTAGTTCCTAGGGTTTGTAAGAGTAGAATGGGAGGCAGAGCCTTCAGCTTTCAGGCTCCTCTCCTCTGGAACCAGCTCCCAATTCAGATCAGGGAGACAGACACCCTCTCTACTTTTAAGATTAGGCTTAAAACTTTCCTTTTTGCTAAAGCTTATAGTTAGGGCTGGATCAGGTGACCCTGAACCATCCCTTAGTTATGCTGCTATAGACTTAGACTGCTGGGGGGTTCCCATGATGCACTGAGTGTTTCTTTCTCTTTTTGCTCTGTATGCACCACTCTGCATTTAATCATTAGTGATTGATCTCTGCTCCCCTCCACAACATGTCTTTTTCCTGGTTCTCTCCCTCAGCCCCAACCAGTCCCAGCAGAGGACCGCCCCTCCCTGAGCCTGGTTCTGCTGGAGATTTCTTCCTGTTAAAAGGGAGTTTTTCCTTCCCACTGTCGCCAAGTGCTTGCTCACAGGGGGTCGTTTTGACCGTTGGGGTTTTTCCGTAATTATTGTATGGCCTTGCCTTACAATATAAAGCGCCTTGGGGCAACTGTTTGTTGTGATTTGGCGCTATATAAATAAAACTGATTTGATTTGAAAACACCACAAAGAAAGGATATTTAAAGTTCAAACTTATAAACTTTTTGTTTTTGTGCAAATATTTTCTCATATTGAAATGGATATTGAAACGTTTCAAAAAGTTGGAACGGGGCAACAAAATACTGGGAAAGTTGATGAATGCTCAAAGAACACCTAATTGGAAACAGGTGAGTTGTCATGATTGAGTATAAAAGGAGCATCCCCAAAAGGCTCAGCTGTTCATAAGCAAAGATGGGGTGAACAAATGCGTGAAAAAATAGTCCAACAGTTTAAGAGCAATGTTTCCCAATGTTTCATTGCAAGAAACTTAGGGATTCCATCATCTACAGTCCATAAAATAATCAGAAGATTCAGAGAATCTGGAGAACTTTCTACACGTAAGCAGCAAGGCCGAAAACCAACATTGAATGCCCGTGACCTTCGATCCCTCAGGCAGGCGGCACTGCATTAAAAACAGTCATCATTGTGTAAAGGATCTTACCACGTGGGCTCAGGAACAATTCAGAAAACCATTGTCACTTAACACAGTTCGTCGCTACATCTACAAGTGCAAGTTAAAACTCTACCATGCAAAGCGAAAGCCATACATCAATAACATCCAGAAACACCACCACCTTCTCTGGGCCCAGGCTCATTTGAAATGGACAGACGCAAAGTGTGCTGTCGTCTGATGAGTCCACATTTCAAATTGTTTTTGGAAATCATGGACTTCGTGTCCTCCGAACAAAAGAGGAAAAAGACCATCCAGACTGTTACCAGCGCAAAGTTCAAAAGGCAGCATCTGTGATGGTATGGGGTGTGTTAGTGCCCATGGCATGGGCAAATTACACATCTGTGATGGCACCATCAGTGCTGAAAGGTACATCCAGGTTTTGGAGCAACACATGCTGCCATCCAAGCAACGTCTTTTTCAGAGACGTCCCTGCTTATTTCAGCAAGACAATGCCAAGCCACATTCTGCACGTTACAACAGCGTGGCTTTGTAGGAAAAGAGTGCGAGTCTAGACTGGCTTACCTGCAGTCCAGACCTGTTACCCATTGAAAATGTGTGGCGCATTATAAGGCGCAAAATACAACAACGGAGCCCCGGACTGTTGAACAACTTAAGTCGTACATCAAGCAAGAATGGGAAAGAATTCCACCTACAAAGCTTCAATGATTGGTGTCCTCAGTTCCCAAACATTTATTGAGTGTTGTTAGAAGGAAAGGTGATGTAACACAGTTGTAAACATACCACTGTCCCAGCTTTTTTGAAATGTGTTGCAGGCATACATTTCAAAATGAGCACAAAATTTGCACAAAAACAAAGTTTATCAGTTTGAACAGTAAATATCTTGTCTTTGTGGTGTATTCAGTTGAATATAGGTTGAAGAGGATTTGCAAATCATTGTATTCTGTTTTTATTTACATTTTACACAATGTCCCAACTTCATTGGAATTGGGGTTGTAATAAAGTATGAGAATGCATGAAATTCAAGGCAAGACTGGAAAGAAAATGTAATAAAAACATGCTGACATTTGTTTGCAATAATTAAGAAGCAATGCTTTCCCCAAACTATGCTGTTTTTATGCATTTGTTTTGGGGGGGGGGGGGGGGGGGGAGCACGCCAGAGCGCCATTTTTGGTGTCACAATGGGGCCCGTAGCGCCCGAACCATAATAGCTGGTGCAAATGTGATGGCAGATTTGGAATTTGTAGATGTTTTTGCCCTAGAAAACATCTTCAAATAATTTTCAATGACCTACCTTGATGAAATACGGAAGAAATAAAGCAGTGCTCAGTGACAATACATTGAATGTCATATACATGGAATCTGGACAAATTCATACTTGCTAGGCGAAAACGCCATCTGTCAGAAATTGGCGGTATATCATGGATCGACGGTTGTAATTAACCGCAAAATGTGGGCAATTAAGGGGATTTGTGAAAGACGATGTGCATCCATAACTAACAGAGGATATGGGAAGATCGAGAGCGTAGAGATGATGTGTGAGGTGAGCCCATCCAGTTTTTTTTTTTTTTTTTTTTTGTTTTTTTTTATTGTAACTAAGTTATGCATTCTCATGAATGTTCTTTGATGTAATCCCTGACTGCGTGCATGCACACAAACAAATTTCCCTATTCTCAGTGAACTGATCCATTACAAACGTGTTTAAAGTCTCTGGGTTTGACCAGGTTCACAATGACCTGAAATGGCCAGTAACAATATAGCTGTTATAGAAACACCTCCAAACAACACATTTCAAAAATTCAAATGTTACACGTGACTAGGTTTAGAAATACTAGTCTTTTCTAAAAATGTAATATTTTAAACATGAAATCTGAAGATATTTTCTTGAGTTCAATCAAACTGATGGACATTTTCACTATTATTTGACAAATTGAGAAAACAAACAAAACAAACAAAAAACAACAACACTGTAGGGGGTTTTCTGCCTGCCTGAACCCAACCCGACAGTGCTGAGATCTTGAAGCAAACGTCACATGCACTGTTGCAAAACAAGAGCCTCGACATTAGGGCTCAGCTGTTCTTATTCTTGCCTCGACCTGCCCCCAGGTTGGCGGTCTTTGCACTGCTGTGTGTATCAGTAGAGCTATGTGATTGGCTGCAAATACTGATGCGTCGACATGGTAAGCGGGTGACTTGATCGTTTTTTTGTTTTTTTTTTCCCCCCCCAAGCAGTACGTGTCAGATCAAAACTTTGTGATGAATGTTTTTGTCAGAATGGTAGCGTGATAAGCAATAAAGGAATGTTATTGCTTATCACGCTACCATTCTTATTCCAAGGCGCTGAGGTTTGTCCCAGAGAGATATGAAGCACTTGGTTTTGTCAGTTTAGACTGCACGTAAATGATGACATTTGGGCATGTGTCATGACTGAACATAAAGCAGTCCGGTCAAATCAAGTGTGCAATATTAAGTGATCTGAGGACATTTGGACATGCATCAGAAAACATTATAGCCCTGAACAAAAATATAAATGCAACACATTTGTTTTTGCTCCCATTTTTCATGAGCTGAACTCAAAGATCTAAAATATTTTCTATATACTCAAAAGACCTATTTCTCTCAAATATTGTTCACAAATCTGTCTAAATCTGTTAGTGAGCATTTCTCCTTCGCAGAGATAATCCATCAGTTTTGCTTTATTGGGGGAATCGGGGGTCAGAAAACCAGTCAGTATCTGGTGTGACCACCATTTGCCTCACACAATGCAACATCTACTTCACATAGTTGATCAAATCAATTTCATTTATATAGCGCCAAATCACAACAAACACTTGCCCCAAGGCGCTTCATATTGCAAGGCAAAGCCATACAATAATTACAGAAAAACCCCAACTGTCAAAACGACCCCCTGTGAGCAAGCACTTGGCGATAGTGGGAAGGAAAAACTCCCTTTTAACAGGAAGAAACCTCCAGCAGAACCAGGCTCAGGGAGGGGCAGTCTTCTGCTGGGACTGGTTGGGGCTGAGGGAGAGAACCAGGAAAAAGACATGCTGTGGAGGGGAGCAGAGATCAGTCACTAATGATTAAATGCAGAGTGGTGCATACAGAGCAAAAAGAGAAAAAACACTCAGTGCATCATGGGAACCCCCCAGCAGTCTAAGTCTATAGCAGCATAACTAAGGGATGGTTCAGGGTCACCTGATCCAGCCCTAACTATAAGCTTTAGCAAAAAGGAAAGTTTTAAGCCTAATCTTAAAAGTAGAGAGGGTGTCTGTCTCCCTGATCTGAATTGGGAGATGGTTCCAGAGGAGAGGAGCCTGAAAGCTGAAGGCTCTGCCTCCCATTCTACTCTTACAAACCCTAGGAACTACAAGTAAGCCTGCAGTCTGAGAGCGAAGCGCTCTATTGGGGTGATATGGTACTATGAGGTCCCTAAGATAAGATGGGACCTGATTATTCAAAACCTTATAAGTAAGAAGAAGAATTTTAAATTCTATTCTAGAATTAACAGGAAGCCAATGAAGAGAGGCCAATATGGGTGAGATATGCTTTCTCCTTCTAGTCCCTGTCAGTACTCTAGCTGCAGCATTTTGAATTAACTGAAGGCTTTTCAGGGAACTTTTAGGACAACCTGATAATAATGAATTACAATAGTCCAGCCTAGAGGAAATAAATGCATGAATTAGTTTTTCAGCATCACTCTGAGACAAGACCTTTCTAATTTTAGAGATATTGCGCAAATGCAAAAAAGCAGTCCTACATATTTGTTTAATATGCGCATTGAATGACATATCCTGATCAAAAATGACTCCAAGATTTCTCACAGTATTACTAGAGGTCAGGGTAATGCCATCCAGAGTAAGGATCTGGTTAGACACCATGTTTCTAAGATTTGTGGGGCCAAGTACAATAACTTCATTTTTATCTGAGTTTAAAATCAGGAAATTAGAGGTCATCTATGTCTTTATGTCTGTAAGACAATCCTGCAGTTTAGCTAATTGGTGTGTGTCCTCTGGCTTCATGGATAGATAAAGCTGAGTATCATCTGCGTAACAATGAAAATTTAAGCAATGCTGTCTAATAATACTGCCTAAGGGAAGCATGTATAAAGTGAATAAAATTGGTCCTAGCACAGAACCTTGTGGAACTCCATAATTAACCTTAGTCTGTGAAGAAGATTCCCCATTTACATGAACAAATTGTAATCTATTAGATAAATATGATTCAAACCACCGCAGCGCAGTGCCTTTAGTACCTATGGCATGCTCTAATCTCTGTAATAAAAGTTTATGCAGCAATGATCAAGATCAGCAGACAGGCACCATCGAATGTGAGCATTTGCCCACTCAAGTTGGTTACAAGGACAAATTGCAGTCAGGTCAAGACCCTGCTGAGGATGACGAGCATGCAGATGTGCTTCGCTGAGATTGTTTCTGACAGTTTGTGTAGAAATTTTTTGGTTCTACAAACTGATTGTTGCAGCACCTGTCTGGGTGGCTGGTCCAAGACAATCTTGGAGGTGAACATGCTGGATGTGGAGGTCCTGGGCTGGTGTGGTTACACGTGGTCTGTGGTTGTGTGACCAGTTGGATGTACTGCCAAATTCTCTGAAACGCCTTTGGAGATGGCTTATTCACGGAATTCACGGATGCCAATTGCATGCTCAAAAATTACGACATTATGCTGTGTGATAAAACTGAACATTTCAGAGTGGCCTTTTATTGTAGACAGCCTAAGGCACATGTGTGCAATAATCATACTGTTTAATCAGCATCTTGATATACCACACCTGTGAGGTGGGATGGATTATCTTGGCAAAAGAGAAGTGCTCATTAACAGAGTTAGACTTGTCAGCAATATTTGAGAGAAACAGACCTTTAGTGTATAGAAAATATTTTAGATCTGAGTTCAGCTCATGAAAAATGGGAGCAAAAACAAGTGTTGCATTTATATTTTTGTTCAGTGTACATATTGCTAATGCAAATAAGTGCTGCCCAAGTCTTGCAAATTTTTAACTCACTTCTAAAAACTTCTCCCGTTTGCTGCTGCTGCCAGAATGTGAAGTGTTGTCCTGTAATGAGGACAGACTCTTTTTTCCTGACTGAGGGGTGCAGAAGCCAGATGTTCTGGACTGAGCCTGAACCAACTTGAGGGCTGATCTCTTTGACAAAGTCAGCCTGGTCTCTGCATCAGGGATGTGGACAGCGCTCCCAAGCTGGAACACAGGAGCACACAGCTTGAACAGTTCTCCTGAAGCAACTAGATTGACTGGAGTTTAAACTTGTCCTCAGTCATGCCAGCAATCCTACCTCAAGAGCAGCCTCAACTTCATGTAAGTATGCTGTTCTTCTAAAGCGAGCTCGCTTGTCCTGCTTAATGATTTCATTCCAGTTCTGGCACACCTGACCAAACCTTAAAATAAATAAAACATGCATGAGTATCTAACGAAAATTATAATTTATTCATTGTGCCTACAAAAACTTGCACTGTACATCCACACACTTCATTTTGAATTGCGTTAAAATTAATACTGCACAAAAGCAGATCTGGAATATGTTAGTGTTGCAAACCTAAGAAACAGTACTGCTTTGCTTTTTAAAACCAATAACTTTGGTTGTATTCATATGGTCAAAGCATTTTAAATGATTGAACTAATATATATATATATATATATATATATATATATATATACATACATACATACATATATACATACATACATACATATATACATACATACATACATATATACATACATACATACATATATACATACATACATTCTGGACAATTGTCAGAACCTGTGCTCCAATTTGAAAGCACAAGGTTCAAAATAAATGGATAAATGAACACAAAAGCCATTACCAGACCTACAGTAGGTTTGTTTAAAACAATAACTCCACACCTGTAAATGCACTCAGACGGCAGGTGGCCGAGTATGACAGCCAGGACGTGGCCAAGGTTCCTCTTCTTCAGTTCCGTCAGTATGTCGACCTTCTTCAGGCCCATCTTCCTGCCGATCAGCCCTGACAGTGGCATCGTGGTCCTAAACGTCACCGGGGTCCCAGCCAGTGCTGCTGCAGACCTGAGTTGCTCCTGCAGACAAGGACTCTGTGCAACAAACATCTGTGCCTTCTTCTGGCTCATGGCATGAACCAGCTGCAAAGCTGGTGTCAGAGAGAGATTGACTGATGCCGTGCAGAGAAGAGTGGCATCTGTACTGGCTGGAGCTGTGCATAAAGGTGTCGTGGCTTCTAGTTTTGCAACTGCTTCCCTGTGTGGGGTTGCATAGTCTGGTACGGCAGAAGCTAGGCTGTTACTACGCTGGACTAAAACGATGCTGCTTGGTGTGGTATCGTCAACAAACACTCCATCTTCATTAGAGTGACTGCAGCGCTGATGAAGATGCCCATGCTTTCTATCAGCCGAGTCCTCCTCAGATTGAGACCCTCCTTCTTTAAGCGTGGAAAGTCTGTGCTGACGCTGAAAACGGGAGCGCCTTTTCACCTCTGGCAGATATGGGGTTCCATTGTTTCCTTTGGAGACGGAAGGCAGAAGTTCCTGGAATGAGCCATCGTGGTCCTCAGAGGAGTCCCGAGATTTGTCGAGCGTCAGAGAACTGAACCCGCTGTCTTCACACACTGACCTGTCAAGAGTGATGAATGCGGTTAACGACTGGCACTTTTCCCCAGTTAAACCTAACATCTGCATTTAACATGTCTCTAATGACACCTGCTGTCTGTCCAACTTCTGAAATCAACCTCAGAAATTATTTCTCCTCAGGATCACTTTTAAGTATTACTGAATTAATAAGCTCAAAGATTGCACCCGTATCAATTTGAGCACTCCACCCTCCAATTCAAAATACACCAGTAGGTCACAAGTGTGAACTGCTGGCTTTTTTCTTATAACTTCATTTTGCAATTCACACATGATCTAGGCAAGTCAAAGGCTCAGATGACGGTATAAGAACACCTGAGCCATTGCACATTAAAATTACAAAATAAATAAAAATATAAAACAATCCAGGCTTCTGTATAGAAAAATAATGCCCTTTAAACACAATGAAAGCTAATCTCTTCAACATGACATAAATAAAATAACACAAAAACCAAAATGATGGGTTGCATAAGTAATTGCAACCTTTAGTGTAGCAAGTAAATCATCACTTTTGCAGCCAGTTCTCTTAAGACAAGACAGGGGATGAACACAAGAAAATGTCGGAGTTTATTTACATCTTTAGGACAAATAGTTCAGTATATCTGTCTGGAAGAGGCAGTTCTCAAAAACTGTGTTCATGCAAGAAGAAGAGTGAGCAAAGCCACCAAGACCCCCAGACAACCTTGAAGAAGTTATATGTTACGAGATTAGTTTACACTGTGAGTTGAAAGAACATCATTTTAGAAATTTTTATATACACAAAACTGATTTTTTTTTATTTTTATGTTATTCCAACATTCAGGCATCTAACAGCTCCAGGGTTCACAAATTTTTGGTCACCACTGTATATAACATAATGCAGAATGGGGTGGTGGGATAGCAAGATCTGAACCTCATCATGTGGGGTAACTAAGGTCTATATCTAAAACTCAAAACAATTGACAAGCACTTACCTGATGCATTTGGGTATACGTGTGGTTGACGGCGTACTCTCAATGCTTGAGATTTCATATGGGCTATTTGTCACATCTCTGAGGGGTGACTGAGAACGGTCCTTAGAGGCACCTACAGTAAGCTGATCAGCAACTGTAATGCTCTCATTCATATCTGCATCCAAGAGTGAAATACTGCTTTCACTGATGCTCTGCTTGCCATCTTCAAGAGTGGAGGTCCTTACATTTGAAAAGAAGAGACGTCCTATCCTCCCAGATAAGGACAAGTCCGGCTCCAGTTTTAAAGTGTTTGTCAACATAGGCCCTGACAACACAGAGTCTAGGGAGTCAAATGATGCACTGAACCAGGTTTCAGAAGTATCACTCAAAGAGGATTTTGTCCTGTTGGTCCATGGTGATCTATTGCTGACAGCTGTCTCATCTGTGGCAGGTTTACTCATGAGAAGTCTACGTCGTAATATCGTGTCTTTCTTGTATCCTTGAGGTGTTTCACACCTGCAAGCTGCAGCTGCCTGTGAAACCCGCTTTGAATCTGTGTCCAAATGCAGCGCCGAATCTTTACTCCTCCCCTTCTTCGGTGAGACAGACAGCTGGAAGTTTTCTTTGGGAGATTCACTGAATTCTGCTGAAGATAAACTTCTACAGGTGTCGTGTGTAACCCTGGTGTCCTTCCACGGACTGCGGAGGACACTGGAGTAGCCGCTGTCAGACAAGCTGCCATGACAGCGCTGATCTTTGCAGCTCTTGACATAGACACTGTGATCAGGAGTGCACTGCATTTTTCTTCCTCTACACAGTCTCTGCTACAATCACAGTGTTGACAAAAAGGTGATGAACCCAAATGACCTGTGGGGTGGGGGGGCAGAGAGAGAGAGAAAAAAGCAAGTGAAGCTACTTGGGGATGAAAGACCTACATGACACACTGAAAAACTAAGACAAGAAAAAGTGTGACCATCTGTTAGTTTATTCACTCAATCAATTTTACTGCCATTCTAAAAACAGGCAACACACACACACAGGAAAGAAATGTGTTACGCAGGTTCGAGTCAGTGCAGATAAATAGAAAAAAAAAGCGAATAAAAAATGTTATATTTAATATAAACACAATAAATATTGTCCAGCTCCGACAGGCATTATTGCTGCTATTGATGTTTTGTAGCCGTGAATGGCTTCAGTATTAAATCGTGACTAATAGTGCTCAAATGGCAATGAACAGATGTGACATTTAACAAATACATATATTGATACTTAGTCATTTTGGTCTACAGCCCAAATAATATGGATTTTATGGAACTTTGAAGCTATAGGGCCTTTAAAATTTCACAAAACTGAGAAAATTCAGTTTCTACCAAAATCCAAACATAATGTAGGTTTATTTTTGTAACATGTTGTATAATTACAGCTCATTTTAATGAACAGGACATATTTATCGAGGGGGAAATTCCATAGTGAATATTGTCTTTTCCTTCATTTCAGTCATGCAGACTAACTACAGCAGGAAGCACATGTGCACATGCGTGAGGTTTTGAGATTACCTGTGACACATCTTATGTCAACATCCAGAAGATTTCTTGTAAATCACTTCCAAATGTTGGTCATAGCATCTGATCCCTTGAATTTCTCCCCCCTCAGGGGTTGAAATTCTAAATTATTTCCATACAGCATGAATTTTGATCACATTGGCAATATTATCAATCCCTTATTTAAATGCTAAGGAATTAAATTTCAAAAATGTAATTCCTTAAAATTTGTGGTGTCAAAGAAAATGCTTTTTATGGACTTAAATCTTAAAAAACCCAGTGGCACTGTTTTTTTTTTTTTTGATACACTGCACTGGTTTGAGTTTGTACAGGGGTCAACCTGTACAAACTCAAATTGACCTGTGTCACCATTTTTGCTGTTTTTACCCATAACATTCAGTTATCCATAGTCCAAACAATACCTTTTTGAAATCTTTATGATCAAACAAATAATGTGGCACACTTTTCAATATGATTGGAGCATTTTATTTGATTTTTTACTGCTGTGTAATCCTTCATTGACCCCAACCTGGCTACCATACATTTTGTGTCGGCCATGTTATACTGAGGCTGAATTGTAAGTGCTGTTTTGCCATATTAGGTGGCTGATTAGGTCAAAACTGTCTCATGGCTCCTGGGCTATATGAGAGCTGTGAATTAATCAGTATTGTGGCAATTGTACAGCTGCAGCCTTCATTATCAAATCAAGTAATCCATTTAGTGTTGATTAAAGCAGTGGTCGTCAGAGACCTTTGTCCTACACATTTTTCATTTCCCCCTGCTCCAACCTACCAGATTCAGGCAATCAGGTGTTGGTACAGCAGGAAAGAGATGGAAAGTGTGCAGTACAGCAGTGTCACACAAAGCCAGGACAGATGATTGCAGGCACAAAGGACAGTTTCTGGATTTTTGAAGTTTAGCTAAATTTGTAACTGGACTGCATTTATATAGCACTTTTCCATCTATATCAGAAGCTCAAAGAGCTTTACAGTAATGCCTCACATTCACCTAGTCACACACTGATGTCATGGTGCTGCCATGCAAGGCGCTCACTACACAATGGGAGCAACTTTGGATTTGTATTAAAATGTTTGTATACAGCTTAGAACAGCTGTAGTAATTCATTAAATGTGTCAGATCTCAATTCATACTAAAGAATTACTATGCAAATAATAATAATCCCATGACGTTAATGTCATACATCTTCTTCAGGATCTAAAAATAAATAAATAAAAATACAGACGCTGTCTTTTCAAATAACATGATCAGTCTACAACGCAAAAAAGACGAACTTACAATTAAATAAAACAAGGAACACGAGACATTTATTTAGCATAAATCAGATAAACTAATGTACGTCGCCCGTCTTAAAAATCTATTTTCCATTAAATATTCGTTTCTCTGCGAGACTCACTTTGTGGTAAAAAGGAAGAATATACTTATTTTGTGAAATAAAGGCGAGGAGTAAGTCTTCCGCTGGCAATAAGTGAATAAAATAGATAACAGTTTGTCAAATTACTAATCGTTAAACTCATTCGCCGTCGTCAGGAGGCGCGCGAGCCATTTAAATGCCCCGCGGATGGTCTTTGTGATCCCGCGATAACGCGAGCTGTGACCGCCAAAACCACGGAAAAGCGACAGCCAATTCTGTGACCCATAATAGTCTGTGACCGGATATGTTTTACAGAACCCCAGAAACTAGTTTCATGAGCGTTTTGAAACACAATCATGAACTACACGAAGTATTAATTTGATTAATCGATCAACAAATATATTTAACAAGGATTCTGATAACAACAACAACAAAAAAACAACCATTTTTAGACCATTAGACACTTTTTTTTTTTAAAAGAATTTGCTTTTTTCATATTCATAATGTAAATTTAATGTCTTTGGATTGATGTTGGACAAGCAGTAATTTGAAAACAACCACCTGCAGGATTGTACAAGTTTTTTAAACATTCCATCATTTTAAATAATAAGTTAATAAATCCAAGCAAACCAGACGTTTTTTTGTTGTTTTTTTTTTTTTTTTTTTTTTGAACTTCTGGAAGGGCACTGCGTGCTTCCATTGTGTAAATCTGGCGCATCAGCTGCCTAGCAACCTTGCAAATTAGTTTATCATGAATTGTTTAGAGTTTAATTTATTTTTTCCCTCCAAACATATAAAGGTTTTGACACTTGAGCAACACATCTACTTGCTTCTGGACCACAGCTACATGCACTTCTGGGAGTCTTGCACAGTAGCAGAATTCTGAACTGATCCAGCTCTAAATCCAGAATATTTCCAATTTGCAAAATGTGCAGAAGATCTAAACATGGAAGGGTGTCTTCGTCAGTGAAGGTTCCACACAACAAAGGCTTTATATGCACACTGTCAAATGGTACAGATGTCCTTCTGTGCTTTGCAGTTATAGTGTGTATAGAAAAAGGGATGAAACAAAAAAATTAAATTGAAAAACTGCAGTATAATTGTCATGTTCACTTTTAACGTGATTATACAAAATGCAACATAAGAACTTTAGGGAAGGTGATGGTCTAGTGGTTAAGCATTGAGCTTCAGACCAGAGGATCCTTGGTTCAAATCCCAGCCTGACCAGAAAATCACTAAGGGCCCTTGGGCAAGGTCCTTAATCCCCTTGTTGCTCCCGGTGTGTAGTGGGCACCTTGCATGGCAGCAGCTTGACATCGGGGTGAATGTGAGGCATTTCATGTGTAAAGCGCTTTGAGCGTCTGATGCAGATGGAAAAGCACTATAAATGCAGTCCATTTACCATAAGAATTTCAGGCAAAATGTTCAGAATGTGAAAACTGTAGATTTTCAAACTGTGTCAACCGTTGAACACGTCGAGCAGTAATATTTTATCTTTTTAATTTTCTGAAAGGCTTTTGTTCTAAACCTGCATGAGGAAATATAACATGAGTGTACTGTGACTTGATTAAAACCGTGACTCATATAGTTGGCTTCCAGGGGAAGGATCAGATCAAATCTGCATTAGTAAGTTGGTGTGTGTTGGTTTAGGTTTTCTGTACTTGCTTTTGATATTTATTTTCTGACTACCAAATGCATAAAGAATAGAATTTAAAATTCTTCTTCTTACTTATAAGGTTTTGAATAATCAGGTCCCATCTTATCGGACCTCATAGTACCATATCACCCCAATAGAGCGCTTCGCTCTGAGACTGCAGGCTTACTTGTAGTTCCTAGGGTTTGTAAGAGTACAATGGGAGGCACAGCATTCAGCTTTCAGGCTCCTCTCCTGTGGAACCAGCTCCCAATTCAGATCAGGGAGACAGACACCCTCTCTACTTTTAAGATTAGGCTTAAAACTTTCCTTTTTGCTAAAGCTTATAGTTAGGGCTGGATCAGGTGACCCTGAACCATCCCTTAGTTATGCTGCTATAGACAGACTGCTGGGGGGTTCCCATGATGCACTGAGTGTTTCTTTCTCTTTTTGCTCTGTATGCACCACTCTGCATTTAATCATTAGTGATTGATCTCTGCTCCCCTCCACAGCATGTCTTTTTCCTGGTTCTCTCCCTCAGCCCCAACCAGTCCCAGCAGAAGACTGCCCCTCCCTGAGCCTGGTTCTGCTGGAGGTTTCTTCCTGTTAAAAGGGAGTTTTTCCTTCCCACTGTCGCCAAGTGTTTGCTCACAGGGGGTTGTTTTGACCGTTGGGGTTTTTCCGTAATTATTGTATGGCCCTGCCTTACAATATAAAGCGCCTTGGGGCAACTGTTTGTGATTTGGCGCTATATAAATAAAATTGATTTGATTTAATAAATGTAATCAGTTATAGGTTTGGTGTGGTATTTGATCTACCACAACAGTCTGTTGTCTATGATCCAGACCAACATTTTATAAACAAGGCTTTCATGTTACTTCTTATTTAATTTGACTTCATGCATTTGGAAATTCAACATGTATACAGAACAGAAAGTGTGGGAACACACACATATGTAAAATTTCAAAGATAACACAAAAACAGCATTATGGTCAAAAAAAAAAAAAAAAAAAAATTTAATGGTTATGTAAAATACCGAGAATTCAGCTCCTTATGTGCAAAGCTATTTTTAAGACATTTATTGCTTTGCTAAATGCAGTAGTTCTGTTACGTTTTAGTAATCATTTATGTATATGTATAGTCAAAGACACATACTAAAGCGTACATGAAAGATCTTTAATCTGGAGGAAGCCACTGAAACGTAACCAAACACACGGAGTCAAAATTAGCTCATGCAAACCACAAACAGCTGTGTCTACGAGCTTTTAAAGGAGATAAAACCACTTACCTCTGCATTAAAAACAAGGCTCCAACATAACCCTTCCTCCAGGGCGGTTGTGGTGTTTCCTTAGGCCTAATTTTAGGCCTCAGCCTGCATCAGAACCTCCTTTTTGGTTCTGGTTTTCAGAAAACCTGCAGCCACGTTTCAAATTTGGAGCCCAAATGCATATGTGATCACGTGATGCCTCTTGGTGAGGACAGAGAGTCGTGTTGGGATAAGATAGTTACATGGCCGACGACCTTCAAAAAAGTACTAACGCTACATTATATTTAAAAACACAACATTATATAAACAAAATTACCAGTGGAGACATATATTGTATAAACTGTATGTGACGATGTTTGCTTGAGCCTTTGGCTTTCGGATTAAAACTGTACACAGTTTATAGTTAGTTTAGACTTAGTAACTTTTACTTTTCCTTCGGAAGTGTCTGCGTTTTGCGCATGCATTCTGAGTCCTGTAACAGCACAGACAGACAAAATTTTATGTTATTGTTGTTTTGTTTTTAAGCCTAAGGTTGTTGTGATGGTTACTTATCTTGATCAAGCGAAGATGCTCTGTGACTGGCTTCGCTGACGTGTAACCATAGCAACACAATTGCTTCAGCCAAACACTGACGC
Source organism: Thalassophryne amazonica (assembly GCF_902500255.1). Taxonomy (NCBI): domain Eukaryota; kingdom Metazoa; phylum Chordata; class Actinopteri; order Batrachoidiformes; family Batrachoididae; genus Thalassophryne; species Thalassophryne amazonica. The sequence goes on from NC_047109.1 coordinate 12,422,903, forward strand.
AGGTATGCTCACGTTTGTATTTTTTAAAAACATGTAAGCATTTAAATTTCTAAACAAAAATTGTGCCAAGTGTGACAATTTGATAAAGTTACATGATAGTCCGAACGTTTAGCATTAGTTCGCAAATGTTGAATCCGACAGTCTGTTGTTGACTCAAGATAGTCCGTTGGGGAAGCCTGGGGCTTTAGTGCCCCCCCCCCCCAGTCAATACTACAAATATTGATTATTAGCAAAATAATTTTTTGGGTTAGCTTCGTATGTCAGTTTGTTGCTTTATATTGCTCAGTTAGCGTTATATTGCGTGGAATTTGCGTATTCTCTTTGTCCATGTGGGCTTCCTTCCACTAAAAGACGTGCTTTAGGTTCATCTCCACACAGGGTTGCTTGCTGGCAGTGTTAGAAGTCACCCATCAAGACTGAAACCACATGATGGTAGAGGCTGGCACAGCCAGACAGTGAATTATGGGTCTGGTTTTACAGGTTAGGTGGAGGCTGGTGTGAAGCAAAGATGTAATAACTGGAAGTGTATGGTCCTCAGTGTGATTTGGTGTATGTCAGTGCACCAGAACCACATCCAGCACAATTTTTCCAGGAGTCTGAGATGATGTTTTTCATGATTATTAAATATTTGTCTTACAGTAATTTAAAAAAAAAAAAAAAAAAAACGAAGGAAAATCTCCATATTTGAAAAGGTGAGCCTGAACAAATTTGAAACCACATCTCATTTTGCAGAATGGTACTAAGCCTTATGTGAGATTAATTATGGCAGATTGATTAAACGATTGTGTCTAATAATCTTCTCACAGTTGTGTTCCCTTTGAAATATTAGTTTGTTCACTCACAAGAAGCCTTGATTAACTATCCGAATTTTGGTGGATTCAAGTTCTATCAAACCAGTTAAGAAATAACCCTGTTGTGTAACAAGGGGGTTATTCTCATTCTAATCCAGTTCCATCGTTTGCACGGTTTATTTTTATGTAAGTAATTCGACCTGGACAAGATGCCTCTCCGCCTGACCACTTTCCAAATCATTGTCAAAGGGTGCGGTTGGCTCATCAAAGCTTACCGTAACAACAGCGTCTTCATGCCAAACTGGAAATTCTGTGAGCAGACCCACAGATTTCTCCATATCGTCAACTGCATTGAGTAATTCTGTATCAGAATCCATACTTTCGTATGACATTGTAAATTAATCCATTTCGGCATCCTCGTCCCTGCACTAGTTTCTCTCACTCTCAGCTGACAGCGCCATTATTGACATCTGCATAGCAACGTGGTCAGAGCGCGCAGTAATACATCAAATGTGAAACGGTCACATATTTTGCTGCCATCAACGCTATATTTTATCGTCTGAAATTTCACATGATTAACCAATCAGATTTGCGGAACAAATGTAATTGGATGAGAATAATTATTAATTAATTTCTCTCATCAGTACAATACTGTCTTTGAGCACAGTTCAGCATGTGCCTGTTTTCATTATTTGTGAAGAATACATATGTACTGTTATAATTTCATGTCTGAATTATTTAAATATGAAACCATACTTTAAAAAGACAGCAAATGTTAATGACTCTTAAAGAACAGTGTCTGTGTGGCGCTTAGTGTGGGTTTGAATTTGGAAATACAGTTAAATAAATGTAGAGACTCCACATTAATGTGTGATAATGTGTCTGTGTCCCCAGCCATGAGTTCAGAACAACTGTTTCCTCTATTAAATCAATCTGTCACCAGTGACTATAGTGGGAAGGTTCCTGTGGAGCACCTCGACTACAGCTTCATTGAAAAATGCAAAGATGTGAAATACTTGGAGAAGATCTTGAGAGTTCTGAGGTACTAAACAACAACAGGAGGAATATTCATTATTATAGCTTTTTTAATGAGCTGTCATTCATTTAAATAACACAGCCAACTACTATTTACCAAAGTGGAACAACCCATTACAGCTCAGTCCAGCCTTGTCACAATTCCGTTTTCTTTAAATATTCCTAAAGATGATCAAACTGTATATGCTCTGTTGCACAGTCAGTGCACACAAATGTTTTTTTTTATATTTCAGGTGGGGGGAGGAGGGCATTTACCCTCACCTGATCCAGTTCTGTGAGAGTCACCTGGAGAAACTGGACCCAAGGAGCCGAGCTCTGAGAAAGGAAGGCCCTGTTGCCACAGCAGCTAGCTTTTCTGAAGAGGAATGGAGAGAAATTACTGATGATTTGAAGGTCTGTCACACCCCGTGAGGGGCAAGAGGGTAGTGAGAACTAGGATCCCTTTATTCAGAGAGTAGCATCAACTGAGAACATGGTGCCATTTTGGGGCCAATTGGGCCAAACTACTGAATGACCCTTTTATATTTTCAACTTTTTTATCAGTTAACCACATACAGCAACACATCCAGGTACAGGTACTATCAAAATAAATCTAAAAATAGTCAAGATATCAAATTTACATGAATTTACAATTTAGGATGATTTATTTAATTAATTTAAAGCCTAATTTATGCTTCTGCAGCTGTAACTCCGTGTTATGACACAGACGTGCGTGACACTTTTAAAGTTCTCCATCTCTGGATTATGTTTTACTCTGGATTAATTTGTCCCTCAGCAAGCCTGTCTTTCTACAATCATCACCTCTAATTCAAAAGTAAGGTGTACAATTTCCTCTTTTTCCTACTCTGTGTTGTAAATTTGTGGACTTTTCTGATCCATTTGTAATCAGCGTGCACAATGCAAAAACTATTAAAATATGAGAGGAAAGAGTGAAAGCAGAAAAGTGTCAAATCATAGCCTTTTGTGTCTGATTTAACAGGTGCACGTTAGGCTGTGGGTCCGTGTCTGAGTGTTAAAAAATAAACGGTTGGGCTTTTAATCACGGAAATGACTCCGGTCCCACGTTCTTAAAATCAGTGTGTCAGTGCTTTGTACCTCTGTTACTGTGCATGTCTAGACTGCTCAGGGTTTTTAGTGGAACTACATTGTGATCGGACAGGACATTTTTTCCAGATGTAAGCAAAAATCTGTTATATACAAAATGTGTTATATATGTTTATATGTTTATGTTCCTGTTTATACGATGATGGTTTAGGTGAGTTTTACTGTACATGGGACTGAACACTAAATTTACCTACCTTGCAAAGCTTTGACGATGAAGTCACTTCCATCTCACACAGCTGACTTTATTTTCCCAAATTTTTCTTCTGTTCGGATCTGAAGGGAATCTGTACATCTTGAACCCTTGTTGTATCTACAACCCCAATTCCAATGAAGTTGGGACGTTGTGTAAAATGTAAAAAACAGAATACAATGATTTGCAAATCCTCTTCAACCTATATTCAATTGAATACACCACAAAGACAAGATATTTAATGTTCAAACTGATAGACTTTATTGTTTTTGTGCAAATATTTGCTCATTTTGAAATGGATGCCTGCAACACGCTTCAAAAAAGCTGGACAGTGGTATGTTTACCATTGTGTTACATCACCTTTACTTCAACAACACTCAATAAGAGTTTGGAAACTGAGGACACTAATTGTTGAAGCTTTGTAGGTGGAATTCTTTCCCATTCTTGCTTGATGTACGACTTCAGTTGTTCAACAGTCCGGGGTCTCCGTTGTCGTATTTTGTGCTTCATAATGCGCCACACATTTTCAAAGGGCGACAGGTCTGGATGCAGGCAGGCCAGTCTAGTACCCGCACACTTTTACTATGAAGCCACGCTGTTGTAACATGTGCAGAATGTGGCTTGGCATTGTCTTGCTGAAATAAGCAGGAGCGTCCTTGAAAAGACGTTGCTTGGATGGCAGCGTGTGTTGCTCCAAAACCTGGATGTACCTTTCACCATTGATGGTGCCATCACAGATGTGTAAGTTGCCCATGCCATGGCCACTAACACACCCCATACCATCACAGATGCTGGCTTTTTCCTCTTTTGTCTGGAGGACACGACATCCATGATTTCCAAAACAATTTGAAATGTGGACTCATCAGACCTCAACACACTTTTCCACTTTGTGTCTGTCCATTTCAAATGCGCTCGGGCCCAGAGAAGGCGGTGGTGTTTCTGGATGTTGTTGATGTATGGCTTTCGCTTTAACTTGCACTTGTAGATGTAGCGACAAAGTGTATTAACTGACAATGGTTTTCTGAAGTGTTCCTGAGCCCAACGCGGTAAGATCCTTTACACAATGATGTCGGTTTTTAATGCAGTGCCGCCTGAGGGATCGAAGGTCATGGGCATTCAATGTTTTCGTTCAATGTTGGTTGTCTTTTTTGAAATGTGTTGCAGGCATCTGTTTCAAAATTAGCAAATATTTGCACAAAACAACCAAGTTTATCAGTTTGAACATTAAATAGCTTGTCTTTGTGGTGTATTCAATTGAATATAGGTTGTAGAGGATTTGCAAATCATTGTATTCTGTTTTTATAACATTTCACACAATGTCCCAACTTCATTGGAATTGGGGTTGTATTTGTGCATCCAAACGCACAACAACCCAGCATTTTCAGTGAATAAATAAATAAAATAGCTGGATTTACATGCAGACAGATTAACAGTGAATGCTATTTTGGCCACAAGATGGCACCATGAGTGATCATTTATTTATATTTTTTTTTCAGCTCATCATGTCGCTACTCTCTGAATAAAGGGTCTCCAGTGAGAACAGTCCTGTGCGTCTGTTTTGATGTCTACTTTCATTATAAAAAGTGAAACCTTTACACAGAATGCAGTGTGACCTTTTTCCAAGAGCAGCTATACACAGGTCTAAACTTTACTCAAAAATTCTTTATTATTGAAAAATGACCTTTATTTTTTTGATATACTCAAATGATTTAAAAACTGACATATGTTAGGAAGTCTCTGTGACTCAGTCTTGTGATCAGGTGGACCCAGATTTGAAATTACAATTCTAGAATTCTTGAAATTTCAACACAGCCCTTTCTGTACTTTTTACAAAATCCACCAACAGCCGCCTTTTCACATTCCTCTCCTTGACATCATACTTCCCTTTTGCGTCATCATCACTGTTTGCTTCACCAACATTTACACTGAGGTCTGTTGGAACTGACACTTTTTCCTTGGGTACATGTTCCTTCACTTCACCTAGCATACAACAGAAATCTTCTTTTCTCCATCTCACATGCCACTTACAGGGCTTATGTGCTGATGACATTCATCATCACCCCTTCACTTTCCAGCTTGACAATCATTCCATTGTCAGACAGTCTCGCCATCTCCAGTTACAGCTTCAGTGATTAATCAGTTAATTATTAATCAATTATTAATTGATTAATAATTAGCTGATGCTATCAATTATTAAATTAGCTGATGGCTATTTTGATAATCAGTCAATGATTTGAGCCTTTTTCTGATTTCAGCTTCTTAACAGGAATACTTTCTGGTTTATTTTACTTGTTTCTTTGCTCCTATCCATCAGTGAACTGAATATCTCTGGGTTGTGGACAAAGCAAGACATTTGAAGGCATCATCTTGAGCTATGGAAAATGTTGATAGACATTTTTCACCATTTTCTGACACTTAAATGATTAAACAACCCATTGATTAATTGGTTGATTAATATATCATGAAAATAATTGCTTGTTGCAGCCCTACCTAATTCCAGTGAAGTTGGGACGTTGTGTAAAATGTAAATAAAAACAGAACAGGATCATGGTCCTGTTCTGGGGCAGTTTGTCCAGTGGTGCGAGGACAATTACCTTGATCTGAATGTTTTAAAAACCAAAGACATGGTGATTGATTTTAGACGTGCTTCACCTCACAGTGTTAGTGTCATTAGCGGGGAAAATGTAGAGATTGTCAGTAGCTACAAGTACCTGGGCACTGTGATTGATGATAAATTGAAGTTTGACCTGAACACTGATAGCATTGTTAAAAAAGGGCAGCAAATAACTTACCTTCTGAGGAAGCTGAACTCTTTTAATGTGAGTAAAACTATTTTAATCAATTTGTTTTGTTCCTTTATTGAAAGTTTATTGATGTTTTCTTTTATCTGCTGGTTTCAATCCCTGTCTGTGAAGGACAAAAACAAACTGCAGGGCATTGTCAAAACCTGTTCTAAAATCACAGGCATTAAATTGAGAGACTTGCAGTCACTGTGGGAGCAACAGGTGCTGAGTAAAGCAAAGTGTCTCCTGGCTCAGCCGCTCCGTCCTTTGACTCCAGAATTCATCTTGATGCCTTAAGGGTGTCGTTTTTATGTTCCAGCTCGGAAAACTAATCGTTTCTCAAATTCCTTTGTGCCTTCTGCTATTAAATTGATGAACTCTAAGGGGACTGGGTTTTTTAAAATGTCGTATAACTTTTATTGTTCCACCAGAGTTCCACTTGTAATTGAAATGGATGGTAGTATGTTGTGTGTATGCGAGAACTGTTCTGGAATGCTGCAAACGAAGTGCCCTCTGGGATCAGTAAAGTTTTCTGAATCTGAATCTGAATACAATGATTTGCAAATCCTCTTCAACCTATATTCAATTGAATACACCACAAAGACAAGATATTTAATGTTCAAACTGAAAACCATTATTGTTTTTGTGCAAATATTTGCTCATTTTGAAATGATGCCTGCAACACATTTCAAAAAAGCTGGGACAGTGGTATGTTTACCACTGTGTTACATCACCTTTCCTTCTAACACTCAGTAAGCGTTTGGAAACTGAGGACACTAATTGTTGAAACTTTGTAGGTGGAATTCTTTCCCGTTCTTGCTTGATGTACGACTTCAGTTGTTCAACAGTCCAGGGTCTCCGTTGTCGTATTTTGGGCTTTATAATGCGTTACACATTTTCAATGAGCGACAGGTCTGGACTGCAGGCAGGCCAGTCTAGTACCCGCACTCCTTTACTACAAAGCCACGCTGTTGTAACACATGCAGGATGTGGCTTGGCATTGTCTTGCTGAAATAAGCAGGGCATGAACACACCCCCATAATCTGGATGGTCTTTTTCCTCTTTTGTCTGGAGGACACAATGTCCATCATTTCCAAAAACAATTTGAAACATGGACTCATCAGACCACAGCACACTTACCCACTTTTCGTCTGTCCTTTTCAAATGAGCTCGGGCCCAGAAAAGGCGGCAGTATTTCTGGATGTTGTTTATGTATGGCTTTCGCTTTGCATGGTAGAGTTTTAACTTGCACTTGTAGCGGCGAACTATGTTAATTGACAATGGTTTTCTGACGTGTTCCTGAGCCCATGCGGTAAGATCCTTTACACAATGATGTCGGTTTTTAATGCAGTGCCGCCTGAGGGATCGAAGGTCATGGGCATTCAATGTTTTCGTTCAGTGTTGGTTGTCTTTTTTGAAATGTGTTGCAGGCATCTATTTCAAAATTAGCAAATATTTGCACAAAACAACCAAGTTTATCAGTTTGAACATTAAATAGCTTGTCTTTGTGGTGTATTCAATTGAATATAGGTTGTAGAGGATTTGCAAATCATTGTATTCTGTTTTTATTAACATTTCACACAATGTCCCAACTTCATTGGAATTGGGGTTGTATTTGTGCATCCAAACGCACAACAACCCAGCATTTTCAGTGAATAAATAAATAAAATAGCTGGATTTACATGCAGACAGATTAACAGTGAATGCTATTTTGGCCACAAGATGGCACCATGAGTGATCATTTATTTATATATTTTTTTTTCAGCTCATCATGTCGCTACTCTCTGAATAAAGGGTGTCCAGTGAGAACAGTCCTGTGCGTCTGTTTTGATGTGTACTTTCATTATAAAAAGTGAAACCTTTACACAGAATGCAGTGTGACCTTTTTCCAAGAGCAGCTATACACAGGTCTAAACTTTACTCAAAAATTCTTTATTATTTATTTATTATTTATTTATTTTTTTGATATACTCAAATGATTTAAAAACTGACATATGTTAGGAAGTCTCTGTGACTCAGTCTTGTGATCAGGTGGACCCAGATTTGAAATTACAATTCTAGAATTCTTGAAATTTCAACACAGCCCTTTCTGTACTTTTTACAAAATCCACCAACAGCCGCCTTTTCACATTCCTCTCCTTGACATCATACTTCCCTTTTGCGTCATCATCACTGTTTGCTTCACCAACATTTACACTGAGGTCTGTTGCAACTGACACTTTTTCCTTGGGTACATGTTCCTTCACTTCACCTAGCATACAACAGAAATCTTCTTTTCTCCATCTCACATGCCACTTACAGGGCTTATGTGCTGATGACATTCATCATCACCCCTTCACTTTCCAGCTTGACAATCATTCCATTGTCAGACAGTCTCGCCATCTCCAGTTACAGCTTCAGTGATTAATCAGTTAATTATTAATCAATTATTAATTGATTAATAATTAGCTGATGCTATCAATTATTAAATTAGCTGATGGCTATTTTGATAATCAGTCAATGATTTGAGCCTTTTTCTGATTTCAGCTTCTTAAACAGGAATACTTTCTGGTTTATTTTACTTGTTTCTTTGCTCCTATCCATCAGTGAACTGAATATCTCTGGGTTGTGGACAAAGCAAGACATTTGAAGGCATCATCTTGAGCTATGGAAAATGTTGATAGACATTTTTCACCATTTTCTGACACTTAAATGATTAAACAACCCATTGATTAATTGGTTGATTAATATATCATGAAAATAATTGCTTGTTGCAGCCCTACCTAATTCCAGTGAAGTTGGGACGTTGTGTAAAATGTAAATAAAAACAGAACAGGATCATGGTCCTGTTCTGGGGCAGTTTGTCCAGTGGTGCGAGGACAATTACCTTGATCTGAATGTTTTAAAAACCAAAGACATGGTGATTGATTTTAGACGTGCTTCACCTCACAGTGTTAGTGTCATTAGCGGGGAAAATGTAGAGATTGTCAGTAGCTACAAGTACCTGGGCACTGTGATTGATGATAAATTGAAGTTTGACCTGAACACTGATAGCATTGTTAAAAAAGGGCAGCAAAGAACTTACCTTCTGAGGAAGCTGAACTCTTTTAATGTGAGTAAAACTATTTTAATCAATTTTTTTTGTTCCTTTATTGAAAGTTTATTGACGTTTTCTTTTATCTGCTGGTTTCAATCCCTGTCTGTGAAGGACAAAAACAAACTGCAGGGCATTGTCAAAACCTGTTCTAAAATCACAGGCATTAAATTGAGAGACTTGCAGTCGCTGTGGGAGCAACAGGTGCTGAGTAAAGCAAAGTGTCGAAGGTCACGGGCATTCATTGTTGGTTTTCGGCCTTGGCGCTTACTTGTAGAAAGTTCTCCAGATTCTCTGAATCTTCTGATTATATTATGGACTGTAGATGATGGAATCCCTAAATTCCTTGCAATTGAATGTTGAGAAACATTGTTCTGAAACTGTTGGACTATTTTTTTCATGCAGTTGTTCACAAAGTGGTGATCCTCGCCCTATCTTTGCTTGTGAACGGCTGAGCCTTTTGGGGAAGCTCCTTTAATACCTAATCATGACACTCACCTGTTTCCAATTAAGTGTTCTTTGAGCATTCATCAACTTTCTCAGTCTTTTATTGCCCCGTCCCAACTTTTTTGAAACATGTTGGTCATCTATTTCAAAATCAATCAATCAATCAATTTTTTTTTATATAGCGCCAAATCACAACAAACAGTTGCCCCAAGGCGCTTTATATTGTAAGGCAAGGCCATACAATAATTATGTAAAACCCCAACGGTCAAAACGACCCCCTGTGAGCAAGCACTTGGCTACAGTGGGAAGGAAAAACTCCCTTTTAACAGGAAGAAACCTCCAGCAGAACCAGGCTCAGGGAGGGGCAGTCTTCTGCTGGGACTGGTTGGGGCTGAGAGCAAAAATGAGCAAATATTTGCACAAAAACAACAGTCTGACATCAAGAGCACTCTGGAGCAGGTTTTCTTCAAGGGTGTCTCTGTACATTGCTGCATTCATCTTTTCCTCAATCCTGACTAGTCTCCCAGTTCCTGCTGCTGAAAAACATCCCCACAGCATGATGCTGCCACCACCATGCTTCACTATAAGGACGGTGCCTGGTTTCCTCCAAACATGACGCCCGGCATTCACACCAAAGAGTTCAATTTTTGTCTCATTAGACAAGAGAATTTTGTTGTCTCATTTTCTGAGAGTCCCTCAGGTGCCTTTTGGCAAACTCCAGGTGTGCTGCCATGTGCTTTTTACTAAGGAGTGGCTTCCGTCTGGCCACTCTACCATACAGGCCTGATTGGTGGATTGATGCAGAGATGGTTGTCCTTCTGGAACGTTCTCCTCTCTCCACAAAAGAATGCTGGAGCTCTGACAATGTGACCATTGGGTTCTTGGTCACCTTCCCGACTAAGGTGCTTCTCCCCTGATCGCTCAGTTTAGACAGGCGGCCAGCTGTAGGAAGAGTCCTGGTGGATCTGAACTTCTTCCATTTTCAAATGATGGAGGTCACTGTGTTCATTGGGACCTTCAAAGCAGCAGAAATGGTTCTGTACCCTTCCCTAGATTTGTGCCTCGAGACAGTCCTGTCTCGGAGGTCTACAAACAAATTCAAATTTATTAATTTATATAGCTGCAATTCATGACAGGGTCACCTCAAGGTGCTTCACACAACACAACTTAAAAAAGCAAAGCAAAATAAAATGAATTAAAAGATTTAAAAAACACAGTAAAAGAATAAAAACATGAGTAAAAAGAATAAAAGAACACACACAATAACAAAAAATACTAGCGATAAAACAGGAAAAAGATGTCTTCAATTTCGATTTAAAATCTCCACAGAGTTCGACTGCCATATGTGCATGGGTAGATCATTCCACAGAGCATTGCAATAGTCCAATCTGGAAGCGATAAATGCATGTATCAGAGTCTCAGCATCAGCCATAGACAGGATGGGACGAATCTTCGCTATATTTTCCAGATAGAAGAAAGCAGTCCTCCTACTGTCTCTAATGTGGAGGTCAAAGGACAACGTAGGATCAAGAATTACCCCAGTGTTCCTCACTTTGTCCATATGATGTATCACACACAAACCTTCTCGGCTTATGCTAAGCGCTAGCTGGTCAAATTGTTGCCGATGTCTTGCTGCACCAAGAACCACCATTTCAGTCTTATCAGAGTTTAAAAGTAGGAAGTTACTAGACATTAGACAGACACTAGGGGAGGTGATGGTCTAGTGGTTAAGGTGTTGGGCTTGAGTCCAGAAGATCATGGGTTCAAATCCCCGCCTGACTGTAAAATCACTAAGGGCCCTTGGGCAAGGCCTTTAATACCCTATTGCTCCCGGTGTGTAGTGAGCGCCTTGTATGGCAGCACCCTGACATCGGGGTGAATGTGAGGCATAATTGTGAAGCACTTTGAGCGTCTGAATCAGATGGAAAAGCGCTATATAAATGCAGTCCATTTTAGACATGCAACTTCTCACTGATGCAAGGCAATTTTCTAAAGATTTTATGTGAGTAACATTACCAGCAGTTATTGGCATGTACAGTTGAGTATCATCAGCATAGCAATGAAAGGCAATCCCAAAATGCCAAAGTATATTCCCAAGGGGTGCTACATAAAGGGAAAAAAGCAGGGGGCCTAAAACGGATCCCTGCAGAACCCCAAACTTCATGTCCCTAAGATCAGAGGAAGTGATTTTGTACAAAATACAATGAGAACGACTGAACAGATATGATGTCAACCCTGCAAGGGCAGTTCCAGTAATCCCAAAGTGATTCTCCAGCCTATCGGGTAAAATATGATGAGTCACAGTATCAAACGCAGCACTAAGATTCAACAGCACCAAAACCGTACTGGTGTCCGCGTCCATTGCTCGCAGAAGGTCATTCACTACTTTAGTGAGAGCTGTCTCTGTGGAATGTTATTTTCTAAAAGCAGACTGCAGTGGCTCAAAAAAGATTATTCTCAGTAAGGTGGTCCATGAGCTGCCGCAAAGCCACTTTTTCCAGGATTTTAGAACAAAATGATAGATTTTATATCGGCCTATAATTTTTTGTACACTAGGGTTAAGATTAGATTTCTTAAGTAATGGTTTAATCACTGCAGACTTGAAACTTTTAGGAAGAGATCCGGAAGTTAGTGAGAGATTTATAATTTTCAGCACAGTCGGCCCAAGAGTGGGCCACAGATCCTTACACAGTTTTGTTGGTATGGGATCAAATAAGCAGGTGGTGCTTTTTGTCGACGGCACAAGCTTTGTCAATGTGCCTAGCAAGACACCATCAAAATCTGTAAATCTAGGTAATACCTCAGTGGTAGCATCCACCTCCATAGCAGGATGCAATGGTTGAACCAAGGCATGCTGAGTATGCTCAATCTAATGTATCTTCAATTTTATTCTCGAAATAGTCCAAGACGTCCTGTGCTGAAAAGAGAGAGTGAATAACAGGTGGTCGTCCATGAATGAGAAATGCTGCTGTGTCAAACACAAACATTGAGTTATGCTTGTTTTTATTGATCAAATCAGAATAATCGGTCCGCTTTGTAGCCAGTAGTGCATGCTTATAGTCTAAGACAGCATCACGCTATGCAAGGTGGAACACCTCTAATTTGGAACTACGCCATTACACTTTTTATACTATACATTCTTTGTTAAGGATTACTACTGCTACAGTTCCCCTTCCATCCACTGCAGGGTAGAACAGTTTGAACCCACCTGTGATGTGTCTGCTAACCCTGCCACACAGTGTCTTATACACACACAGTCTACTTTAACACTCTGGGTCAAGCTCTTTCCTTTTTTCCTATCATTGTACCAATATTTAAATTTACACCATTCACCACCATGCTTCTTCCTCATGTCCTGGAACCTCTGGAGATGTTTTCCCCTTCTCTTTCTTCTCTTTTCTTTCTTACAACAGCAGCATAATTTCGAAAAGCACTCTGCTTACCAGTAGTACAGGTGCCAATAGTGACTGTCTGCTATGAAAACCTAATTTATGATCCACATATTTGACTTCAGACAGGATTTATGCTGCATGTCTTTCCTGACACAACCCTCCTTCATTAATTGAGGCTTGAGACCAGCAATAAGAATGTACCGGTTTGTACAACCTCAGTGTCTGGGTTTAATGTAATTTAAATGCAAAAATGAGTGCCTGTTTAGATCTTTATCTCTCTTGATTATATTGTTTCATTGCCAGTTTGAGTGAAAATGTGTTATTTATTTACTGTGTCTTTTGTAGAGGTGGCAAAAAGAAACCAAAGAGACTGAGACTTCACTCAGACAGCAGTCAATCTTTGATGATATAGTGAATGAAAATATGCCTCCTGTGAGAGGATCCAGTTGCTCTGTTCCACTGAGTCAGGTAAAACTCCTCTGGAATACTGCACCTGAAATGATCACACACAAAATATAGAAATGAATTCCTGTTTGTTTACAGAATTCAACTCCAAAGCAAAAGAAGAATTCCTCAAAACATCCTGTTCCATGTGATGACCGAGACTGGGACAAGTGAGCGTGCTTGTTGTTTTGTGTGTATTTTGGGCCCACACTTGGTTGTCTATTAATTATATGGTTGTGAAATGCAGATGTAGTTTATTGACAAGGAACTTTATGTTCTGCATTTAACCCACCCTAATCTCATTATACACAACCTGACCACTAGGAGCAGTGGCCAGCCACAGTACATTATGCAGAGACCAGTTCATGTTCTCCAGGCGGCTTTGGTCAAAGCATCACACAGCTAATTTGCATGTTTTAACAATGGAAGGAAACACAACAAATGGGGAAAGCGCTGAACCTCCACACAGAGAGGATGTGGACTTTGGTGGGAAATCACTGACATCCTATGAAAACACTGTAGTGCTTCATGGAAATAGACAATGTGGCCTTCGTGCTCAGTCAAAAAAATACTTTGAATTGTCATTTTGGCCATGTGGGACAGCTCTCTCTTTGGGCGCGATGCAGGTCACCAGTGCCTCAGTGTTACCGACCCCAACAACTGGAAAAGGCCAACGGAATGCCCACATGTTACCTGGCTGGAGTGGATACATGCAACTTTTGAGAGGTAGAGATGGAGTTATCTGTCGGCATAGGTGTCATCCAAAACCTAATAATAATAATAATAATAATAATAATAATAATAACTACAAGCATTCAGAGAGTGCAAACCTCCGCCAAGGCCATGGGGTCACTGACGCCATAACTCTACTAGTGGTTGGCTCTCACTGCGGTATTGTATCACTTCCTGTTCCGGAGCACAGTGGTGTTTTTCTGTATCTGTTAGCTGTTTAATCTGCGCAGTTAGATTGATCTAGTTATCTAGATTACGATTTGTTTCCCAGTGTAATCTTTATGTGCCTTAACTAAAGCACTCCTTCTGCTGAATCACCTCTAAATTATTTACACATTATTCACTTTGCGTGTTTTTAGGAATCCGCTAGCTTAGCATAGCTACTAGCTCTTAGCCGATTTAGCATGGCGGCTTCTCCTGTCTCTCCCGCACTTTTCTGCTCTGGGTGTGAAATGTTTAGTTATTCCTCGGCCTCCTTTAGCAGTAACGGTACTTGTAATAAGTGTAGCTTATTCGTAGCTTTGGAGGCCAGGCTGGGCGAATTGGAGACTCGGCTCCGCACCGTGGAAAATTCTACAGCTAGCCAGGCCCCTGTAGTCGGTGCGGACCAAGGTAGCTTAGCCGCCGTTAGTTACCCCCTGGCAGATCCCGAGCAGCCGGGAAAGCAGGCTGACTGGGTGACTGTGAGGAGGAAGCGTAGCCCTAAACAGAAGCCCCGTGTACACCGCCAACCCGTTCACATCTCTAACCGTTTTTCCCCACTCGACGACACACCCGCCGAGGATCAAACTCTGGTTATTGGCGACTCTGTTTTGCGAAATGTGAAGTTAGCGACACCAGCAACCATAGTCAGTTGTCTTCCGGGGGCCAGAGCAGGCGACATTGAAGGAAATTTGAAACTGCTGGCTAAGGCTAAGCGTAAATTTGGTAAGATTGTAATTCACATCGGCAGTAATGACACCCGGTTACGCCAATCGGAGGTCACTAAAATTAACATTAAATCGGTGTGTAACTTTGCAAAAACAATGTCGGACTCTGTAGTTTTCTCTGGGCCCCTCCCCAATCAGACCGGGAGTGACATGTTTGGCCGCATGTTCTCCTTGAATTGCTGGCTGTCTGAGTGGTGTCCAAAAAATGAGGTGGGCTTCATAGATAATTGGCAAAGCTTCTGGGGAAAACCTGGTCTTGTTAGGAGAGACGGCATCCATCCCACTTTGGATGGAGCAGCTCTCATTTCTAGAAATCTGGCCAATTTTCTTAAATCCTCCAAACCGTGACTATCCAGGGTTGGGACCAGGAAGCAGAGTTGTAGTCTTACACACCTCTCTGCAGCTTCTCTCCCCCTGCCATCCCCTCATTACCCCATCCCCGTAGAGACGGTGCCTGCTCCCAGACTACCAATAACCAGCAAAAATCTATTTAAGCATAAAAATTCAAAAAGAAAAAATAATATAGCACCTTCAACTGCACCACAGACTAAAACAGTTAAATGTGGTCTATTTAACATTAGGTCTCTCTCTTCTAAGTCCCTGTTGGTAAATGATATAATAATTGATCAACATATTGATTTATTCTGCCTTACAGAAACCTGGTTACAGCAGGATGAATATGTTAGTTTAAATGAGTCAACACCCCCGAGTCACACTAACTGTCAGAATGCTCGTAGCACGGGCCGGGGCGGAGGATTAGCAGCAATCTTCCATTCCAGCTTATTAATTAATCAAAAACCCAGACAGTGCTTTAATTCATTTGAAAGCTTGACTCTTAGTCTTGTCCATCCAAATTGGAAGTCCCAAAAACCAGTTTTATTTGTTATTATCTATCGTCCACCTGGTCGTTACTGTGAGTTTCTCTGTGAATTTTCAGACCTTTTGTCTGACTTAGTGCTTAGCTCAGATAAGATAATTATAGTGGGCGATTTTAACATCCACACAGATGCTGAGAATGACAGCCTCAACACTGCATTTAATCTATTATTAGACTCTATTGGCTTTGCTCAAAAAGTAAATGAGTCCACCCACCACTTTAATCATATCTTAGATCTTGTTCTGACTTATGGTATGGAAATAGAAGACTTAACAGTATTCCCTGAAAACTCCCTTCTGTCTGATCATTTCTTAATAACATTTACATTTACTCTGATGGACTACCCAGCAGTGGGGAATAAGTTTCATTACACTAGAAGTCTTTCAGAAAGCGCTGTAACTAGGTTTAAGGATATGATTCCTTCTTTATGTTCTCTAATGCCATATACCAACACAGTGCAGAGTAGCTACCTAAACTCTGTAAGTGAGATAGAGTATCTCGTCAATAGTTTTACATCCTCATTGAAGACAACTTTGGATGCTGTAGCTCCTCTAAAAAAGAGAGCTTTAAATCAGAAGTGCCTGACTCCGTGGTATAACTCACAAACTCATAGCTTAAAGCAGATAACCCGTAAGTTGGAGAGGAAATGGCGTCTCACTAATTTAGAAGATCTTCACTTAGCCTGGAAAAAGAGTCTGTTGCTCTATAAAAAAGCCCTCCGTAAAGCTAGGACATCTTTCTACTCATCACTAATTGAAGAAAATAAGAACAACCCCAGGTTTCTTTTCAGCACTGTAGCCATGCTGACAAAGAGTCAGAGCTCTATTGAGCTGAGTATTCCATTAACTTTAACTAGTAATGACTTCATGACTTTCTTTGCTAACAAAATTTTAACTATTAGAGAAAAAATTACTCATAACCATCCCAAAGACGTATCGTTATCTTTGGCTGCTTTCAGTGATGCCGGTATTTGGTTAGACTCTTTCTCTCCGATTGTTTTGTCTGAGTTATTTTCATTAGTTACTTCATCCAAACCATCAACATGTTTATTAGACCCCATTCCTACAAGGCTGCTCAAGGAAGCCCTACCATTATTTAATGCTTCGATCTTAAATATGATCAATCTATCTTTGTTAGTTGGCTATGTACCGCAGGCTTTTAAGGTGGCAGTAATTAAACCATTACTTAAAAAGCCATCACTTGACCCAGCTATCTTAGCTAATTATAGGACAATCTCCAACCTTCCTTTTCTCTCAAAAATTCTTGAAAGGGTAGTTGTAAAACAGCTAACTGATCATCTGCAGAGGAATGGTCTATTTGAAGAGTTTCAGTCAGGTTTTAGAATTCATCATAGTACAGAAACAGCATTAGTGAAGGTTACAAATGATCTTCTTATGGCCTCGGACAGTGGACTCATCTCTGTGCTTGTTCTGTTAGACCTCAGTGCTGCTTTTGATACTGTTGACCATAAAATTTTATTACAGAGATTAGAGCATGCCATAGGTATTAAAGGCACTGCGCTGCGGTGGTTTGAATCATATTTGTCTAATAGATTACAATTTGTTTCTGTAAATGGGGAATCTTCTTCACAGACTAAAGTTAATTATGGAGTTCCACAAGGTTCTGTGCTAGGACCAATTTTATTCACTTTATACATGCTTCCCTTAGGCAGTATTATTAGACGGTATTGCTTAAATTTTCATTGTTACACAGATGATACCCAGCTTTATCTATCCATGAAGCCAGAGGACACACACCAATTAGCTAAACTGCAGGATTGTCTTACAGACATAAAGACATGGATGACCTCTAATTTCCTGCTTTTAAACTCAGATAAAACTGAAGTTATTGTACTTGGCCCCACAAATCTTAGAAACATGGTGTCTAACCAGATCCTTACTCTGGATGGCATTACCCTGACCTCTAGTAATACTGTGAGAAATCTTGGAGTCATTTTTGATCAGGATATGTCATTCAAAGCGCATATTAAACAAATATGTAGGACTGCTTTTTTGCATTTACGCAATATCTCTAAAATCAGAAAGGTCTTGTCTCAGAGTGATGCTGAAAAACTAATTCATGCATTTATTTCCTCTAGGCTGGACTATTGTAATTCATTATTATCAGGTTGTCCTAAAAGTTCCCTAAAAAGCCTTCAGTTAATTCAAAATGCTGCAGCTAGAGTACTGACGGGGACTAGAAGGAGAGAGCATATCTCACCCATATTGGCCTCTCTTCATTGGCTTCCTGTTAATTCTAGAATAGAATTTAAAATTCTTCTTCTTACTTATAAGGTTTTGAATAATCAGGTCCCATCTTATCTTAGGGACCTCGTAGTACCATATCACCCCAATAGAGCGCTTCGCTCTCAGACTGCAGGCTTACTTGTAGTTCCTAGGGTTTGTAAGAGTAGAATGGGAGGCAGAGCCTTCAGCTTTCAGGCTCCTCTCCTGTGGAACCAGCTCCCAATTCAGATCAGGGAGACAGACACTTTCTCTACTTTTAAGATTAGGCTTAAAACTTTCCTTTTTGCTAAAGCTTATAGTTAGGGCTGGATCAGGTGACCCTGAACCATCCCTTAGTTATGCTGCTATAGACTTAGACTGCTGGGGGGTTCCCATGATGCACTGAGTGTTTCTTTGTCCTTTTGCTCTGTATGCACCACTCTGCATTTAATCATTAGTGATCGATCTCTGCTCCCCTCCACAGCATGTCTTTTTCCTGGTTCTCTCCCTCAGCCCCAACCAGTCCCAGCAGAAGACTGCCCCTCCCTGAGCCTGGTTCTGCTGGAGGTTTCTTCCTGTTAAAAGGGAGTTTTTCCTTCCCACTGTAGCCAAGTGCTTGCTCACAGGGGGTCGTTTTGACCGTTGGGGTTTTACATAATTATTGTATGGCCTTGCCTTACAATATAAAGCGCCTTGGGGCAACTGTTTGTTGTGATTTGGCGCTATATAAAAAAAATTGATTGATTGATTGATAACATGTACACGCCGTGGAATCGTTGAACCTAAAAAAGTCCAATGATGTTTGCTCAGTAGTAAAAAGTTTCATCTGCTGTGACTGGATAGCATGTATCCTTAGCGCTTGGCATCACAATTTATTGCAGCTTGCACCTTTCCCAGAAGCGACTGTCATCTGAGCACTGATATTGATATTGCATGTGCTTATAGACAAAAACAAATAAGAGACAAAATTCAATTTATTATTCAACTAAACTGCAAATATATGAAGTTTTTAACATTTATGAAACACTTCTCTAAACAAGGCCATAGGGTCAATGACCCTAAAGAGATTCCCTCCTTGGCACAGTGATCTATTCAACAATTCAGTGTTACAACCAAAACTATGATCCATACACTTTTCTTTCCTTTATATTTGATATCCTTGACCATGAAAACATACCACTAGAACTTGGAATCACTTTTATGTCTTTATTAGTTCAAAAGTTATTGTACGAGGTCTATTAGAAAAGTATCCTACCTTATTATTTTTTTCAAAAACCATATGGATTTGATTCATATGTTTTTACATCAGCCAAGCTTGAACCTTCGTGTGCATGCGTGAGTTTTTCCACGCCTGTCGGTTGCGTCATTCGCCTGTGAGCACGCCTTGTGGGAGGAGTGGTCCAGCCCCCTCGTCAGATTTTCATTGTCAAGAAATGGCGGAATGATTTGAGCTTTTTTCTATCAGAATTTTTTCAGAAACTGTTAGAGACAAGCAGCTGGAAACCATTCGAAAAATTTACCTGGCTTTCGGTGAAAATTTTACGGGCTTCATAGAGAATAAGGACTGTTACTACAGCTTTAAGGACGCTCCACAATGGCGCACGGCATGCTGCGCTCCGAGTCGCCATCGAGAGGCAGAAAACACCACATCATTTCTAAACGGATCGCTGTGTGGAGCTGGGACCGTTGTGAGCAATTTCTCTGGTTATCACAAGAGCTGGACATCAGCCATTTTCTGGCAGATTTCACTTTTAACAAGAGATTTTGTCATGGCAAGCCGCGCGGAGGCTTCGCGCATCAGGACCAGTTCGCTGATCGAGCGAGACAAAGGAACACCTCCGTTTCGGAGTGCCAGGGGATAAGTTGGGACATGCCCAGCTCTCCACAATTTCTCTTATACTCACTGGGCTGGTAAGTATTGAAAGCCGAGATATGCATGTCCCAACTTGTCCACTGGCACTCCTAAACGGAGGTGTTCCTTTGTCTCGCTCGATCAGCGAATCGGTCGTGACGCGCAAAGCCTCCGCGCGGCTTTCCATGACAAAATCTCTTGTTAAAAGTGAAATCTGCCGGAAAATGGCTGATGTCCAGCTCTTGTGATAAGCAGAGAAATTGCTCACGACGGTCCCAGCTCCACACAGCCATCCGTTTAGAAATGATGTGGTGTTTTCTGCCTCTTGATGGCGGCTTGGAGCGCGGCACGCCGTGCGCCATTGTGGGGCGTCCTTAAAGTTGTAGTAACAGTCCTTATTCTCTGTGAAGCCTGTAAAATTTTCACCGAAAGCCAGATAAATTTTTCGAATGGTTTCCAGCTGTTTGTCTCTAACAGTTTCTGAAAAAATTCTGATGGAAAAAAAGCTCAAATCATTCGGCCATTTCCTGACAATGAAAATCCGACGAGGGGGCTGGACCACTCCTCCCATAAGGCGTGCTCACAGGCGAATGACGCAACCGACAGGCGTGGAAAAACTCACGCATGCGCACAAAGGTTCAAGCTTGGCTGACGTAAAAACATATGAATCAAATCCATATGGTTTTTGAAAAAAATAATAAGGTCGGATACTTTTCTAATAGACCTCGTATAAAAACGATTTTTTGGTAATGGTGGTTTTCTTCTGAATCTAGCTCCATAACATTTGAAGCTACATCAAATCTGATGACACCTTACTGAATCAGTACAGATTCAGCTACAATTTGGTGTTAGTTGTGCATCTCTAGCTTCATCTGTCACCTCACACTAACACATTCTCTATTTTCCCTATATTTTTGCATATTCTGGATCACCAGATCCGGAATCCGGATCCGATCATCACCAAACTTTGTTGTTTGATAGAACATTTGACTATGTTACACCCTAATTTTTTTCCAAGCCTTTCTGCCTTGTTTTTGTGGAGTTAGAAACTAGAATGTCAAAATTCTCCCTATCCCACAATGGTGAAGAATCCTTTAAAAAATTCCTGGATCCGGATCACCACAAAAATTTAATCACTTGTTCCTCTTGTCATTTCCAACCACTCCACAAAATTTCATCAAAATCCGTTCAAAACTTTTTGAGTTATCCTGCTGACAAACAGACAAACAAACAAACGCGACCGAAAACATAACATCCTTGGCGGAGGTAATAATAATATAGCCTTTATTGTCATTGTACATATACATACATACATACAGCAAAATCAGGTATTTATGAAGTTTGGTGAATGTAGCAAAGCACAGCATGAGCATGCTCCCACACCTGACCTGACCTGAAAACAGAGCAATAATTGAAAAATGATGGTGGTGTCATATCTCTTATTCACATAATGATTAGGTTGAATTTCCTGGAAGCCCCATGAGCATGGGTTCATGATCCAGCAGCGTTGCATGTAACATTGTGTAATATCTAGTCATCATATGCGTTTTGACTTACTGTGACAGACACGGTCCTTCATTTAGATCTGTGTCAAACAGTCAGACATTGAGAGACTTCTGTTTGGAATTAGAGCACTGGAATACCCGCAGATCTCAGACTGTTGCAATTTTACACAAATTGTGGTGTCACTGGCGACACGATGACTTAGTGGTTAGCACTGTTGCATGACTGCAAGAAAGTTCTGAGGTTGCTTTCCCACCTGGGCCTTTCTGTGTGGCGTTTGCATGTTCTCCCCCTGTTTGTGTGTTACCTCTGGGTACTTTGGCTTCTTCCCACTTCCCAAAACATGCAGTTTAGGTGAATTGGTGACTCTAAATTGACTGTAGGTGTGACTGAGTTTATCTGTATGTACTCCTGTGATGGAATGGTGTCCTGTTCAGGGTGAACCCCATCTCTCGATATTTGAGTGCTGGGATAGGCTCCAGCGCCCCTGTGACCATTGATTGGAGTGAGTGGATGTTGAATGCTTTGTTACTTTTGGAGTAATCCTGCTAACAAAACTGATCAATTGAGTCCAAAAAAATATATATATATAACTTTTGACAGTGGAAAAAATGTTGATATTGTAGAGCATCCCAGTTTAATCTTTTTTTTCTCCCCTCAGGTCTGATGTTGAGAAGAAATGTGACAGAATTGAAGAATCTATGCCCCAAAATGAGCTTCCCGCAAACATTAACACTATGCATCACAAAATCAAGACTACAGTAAATGCAAGATGTAATGTATTATTGTAACTATAAATGTAGATATTTTGTTATTATTGAAGAGAATTGTGTGCGTTTATGTTATATGACTGTCGTCTCTTTACATCCAGCACTGATGCCCCAGGAGAAGCTCATCCTGGCAACACGTGAAAAGGAGAAAGGCAACGAGGCTTTCAGAGCCAAAGACTATGAAGAGGCAGTTGTGTACTACTCAAGGTTAAAGCATTAATTATGACAAAACATCCTCCTGTGTGGCATTTAATTATCAAAATCAGATTTCATCTCTATTGTCCAAACCACTAAGTGATGTCCATTAGCCTCCCTGTGAAGACAGACCTATTTATTTTCATTCCATTATAGGAGCCTTTCCATTATGCCGACTGTGGCTGCGTTCAACAACAGAGCTCAAACATACATCAATCTCAAACAGTGGCACAGTGCCATAGGAGACTGCCAGAGAGTCCTCGAGCTGGAACCAGGCAACTTGAAAGGTGTTTTACTTGTTTTGACATACCTGTGATTGGAAAAAAAAAAGATACGATTATGTGTAATACTGTGAGATCTACTGTATATAGAACAGAACAAAACAGGTAGTCCAGTGGGATAGGAACTGGGCTATTAGTATGTAGACCTGGGTTTGACTCCCTGTTGTGCTTCCTGTTTGTGTCCTTGGATAAGATACTTAATCTGCATTATTCCACTCCATTCAGCTAATATGTACAGTGGCTTGCAACCCATTATCTTGGCTTTTATATTTTTTATTAATTTATATCAAGTTGAAGAAATTTACTTTCAGTTTGAGTCTAAGGATGATCATTTTAGAAATTTTAATTTGAGAAGCCTGGTTTACGTCTTGTATTTGAAATGCCATAAACAAATTAAAATGAGTGAAATACCAAGGGGTATTTGGTATTTGGCTTTTTTTGCCTTTCAGCTTCTGGGGGGCTCCACCCCACAGACCCCCTAATTACAGCCCTCTTAACCCCCTGCCACTTTAAGCATTTTTTTAAAATGTAGATGTAAATTGATATTCAAAGTTTTCAGCTAGTTGACAGTAGGGCTGTACAATATGGCCAAATTATTGTATCTCAATTTTGTCATATCAATATAATATACGATATGACTATGATTTCACACAAATTGCAGCAACAGTGAAAATTAAACATTCTTAAAACAGTAATAATACCACACTCATTTTGCACTCATCATAAGGTTAGGATATTGTGTCCTCCAAAAGCATTGGAACACTTGGTATTTCACACATTTTAACTTGTTTAAGCCATTTTGAATACAAGAAATACAAAAATATATATATAAAGAATAAAAATTTCTAAAATTATCTTCCTCAAACTCAGACTGAAAACAAATCTCTAAAACTTGATATAAATTAATTAAAAATATAAAATCCAGCTTCCTGATGAAGTGGTGTAGAGGAGGATTTTCTTAAAAAGAAGACCTGAAAGTTCAGCTCCAATTTACCAGAAAGTGACTTGGAAATGTTCATGTTTCCATCCTCTGACTTGTCTGAAGAAAACTGGCAATACAACTGATTATTATTTACAGATATGATCAAGTTGTAGAGATTTGCTTTCAGTTTCAGTTTAAGGAAGATAACTTTAGATATATTTATCTAAAGTTGTCACTGGTATGTCACTCAGACAGCAAAATTAAGAGGTTATTTAATCAACAGCTGCCTGCTCCTTTAAAAATCACTGGAAAGACGTGTGTATATATAAGGCAACCTGAATTAACAACCGGGACCTCATTTCTGGCATAAAATACGGTCATTTACTCACCAATATAAGTTTGGTGTCATTATTAGTCCATGGTTCAAATGACGTGTTCATTTCAAATCTGAGGCAAACATTTTTCTTCTTCTATCAATCAATCAATCAATCAATTTTATTTATATAGCGCCAAATCACAACAAACAGTTGCCCCAAGGCGCTTTATATTGTAAGGCAAGGCCATACAATAATTACGTAAAACCCCAACGGTCAAAATGACCCCCTGTGAGCAAGCACTTGGCTACAGTGGGAAGGAAAAACTCCTTTTTAACAGGAAGAAACCTCCAGCAGAACCAGGCTCAGGGAGCAGTCTAAGTCTATAGCAGCATAACTAAGGGATGGTTCAGGGTCACCTGATCCAGCCCTAACTATAAGCTTTAGCAAAAAGGAAAGTTTTAAGCCTAATCTTAAAAGTAGAGAGGATGTCTGTCTCCCTGATCCGAATTGGGAGCTGGTTCCACAGGAGAGGAGCCTGAAAGCTGAAGGCTCTGCCTCCCATTCTACTCTTCCAAACCCTAGGAACTACAAGTAAGCCTGCAGTCTGAGAGCGAAGTGCTCTATTGGGGTGATATGGTACTACGAGGTCCCTAAGATAAGATGGGACCTGATTATTCAAAACCTTATAAGTAAGAAGAAGAATTTTAAATTCTATTCTAGAATTAACAGGAAGCCAATGAAGAGAGGCCAATATGGGTGAGATATGCTCTCTCCTTCTAGTCCCCGTTGGTACTCTAGCTGCAGCATTTTGAATTAACTGAAGGCTTTTCAGGGAACCTTTAGGACAACCTGATAATAATGAATGTATCATCTGCGTAACAATGAAAGTTTAAGCAATACCTAATAATACTGCCTAAGGGAAGCATGTATAAAGTGAATAAAATTGGTCCTAGCACAGAACCTTGTGGAACTCCATAATTAACCTTAGTCTGTGAAGAAGATTCCCCATTTACATGAACAAATTGTAATCTATTAGATAAATATGATTCAAACCACCGCAGCGCAGTGCCTTTAATACCTATGGCATGCTCTAATCTCTGTAATAAAATTTTATGGTCAACAGTATCAAAAGCAGCACTGAGGTCTAACACAACAAGCACAGAGATGAGTCCACTGTCTGAGGCCTTAAGAAGATCATTTGTAACCTTCACTAATGCTGTTTCTGTACTATGATGAATTCTAAAACCTGACTGAAACTCTTCAAATAGACCATTCCTCTGCAGGTGATCAGTTAGCTGTTTTACAACTACCCTTTCAAGAATTTTTGAGAGAAAAGGAAGGTTGGAGATTGGCCTATAATTAGCTAAGATAGCTGGGTCAAGTGATGGCTTTTTAAGTAATGGTTTAATTACTGCCACCTTAAAAGCCTGTGGTACATAGCCAACTAATAAAGATAGATTGATCATATTTAAGATCGAAGCATTAAATAATGGTAGGGCTTCCTTGAGCAGCCTGGTAGGAATGGGGTCTAATAGACATGTTGATGGTTTGGATGAAGTAACTAATGAAAATAACTCAGACAGAACAATCTGAGAGAAAGAGTCTAACCAAATACCGGCATCACTGAAAGCAGCCAAAGATAACGATACGTCTTTGGGATGGTTATGAGTAATTTTTTCTCTAATAGTTAAAATTTTGTTAGCAAAGAAAGTCATGAAGTCATTACTAGTCAAAGTTAATGGAATACTCAGCTCAATAGAGCTCTGACTCTTTGTCAGCCTGGCTACAGTGCTGAAAAGAAACCTGGGGTTGTTCTTATTTTCTTCAATTAGTGATGAGTAGTAAGATGTCCTAGCTTTACGGAGGGCTTTTTTATAGAGCAACAGACTCTTTTTCCAGGCTAAATGAAGATCTTCTAAATTAGTGAGACGCCATTTCCTCTCCAACTTACGGGTTATCTGCTTTAAGCTGCGAGTTTGTGAGTTATACCACGGAGTCAGGCACTTCTGATTTAAAGCTCTCTTTTTCAGAGGAGCTACAGCATCCAAAGTTGTCTTCAATGAGGATGTAAAACTATTGACGAGATACTCTATCTCCCTTACAGAGTTTAGGTAGCTACTCTGCACTGTGTTGGTATATGGCATTAGAGAACATAAAGAAGGAATCATATCCTTAAACCTAGTTACAGCGCTTTCTGAAAGACTTCTAGTGTAATGAAACTTATTCCCCACTGCTGGGTAGTCCATCAGAGTAAATGTAAATGTTATTAAGAAATGATCAGACAGAAGGGAGTTTTCAGGGAATACTGTTAAGTCTTCTATTGCCATACCATAATTCAGAACAAGATCTAAGATATGATTAAAGTGGTGGGTGGACTCATTTACTTTTTGAGCAAAGCCAATAGAGTCTAATAATAGATTAAATGCAGTGTTGAGGCTGTCATTCTCAGCATCTGTGTGGATGTTAAAATCGCCCACTATAATTATCTGAGCTAAGCACTAAGTCAGACAAAAGGTCTGAAAATTCACAGAAAAACTCACAGTAACGACCAGGTGGACGATAGATAATAACAAATAAAACTGTTTTTTGGGACTTCCAATTTGGATGGACAAGACTAAGAGTCAAGCTTTCAAATGAATTAAAGCTCTGTCTGGGTTTTTGATTAATTAATAAGCTGGAATGGAAGATTGCTGCTAATCCTCCGCCCCGGCCCGTGCTACGAGCATTCTGACAGTTAGTGTGACTCGGGGGTGTTGACTCATTTAAACTAACATATTCATCCTGCTGTAACCAGGTTTCTGTAAGGCAGAATAAATCAATATGTTGATCAATTATTATATCATTTACCAACAGGGACTTAGAAGAGAGAGACCTAATGTTTAATAGACCACATTTAACTGTTTTAGTCTGTGGTGCAGTTGAAGGTGCTATATTATTTTTTCTTTTTGAATTTTTATGCTTAAATAGATTTTTGCTGGTTATTAGTAGTCTGGGAGCAGGCACCGTCTCTACGGGGATGGGGTAATGAGGGGATGGCAGGGGGAGAGAAGCTGCAGAGAGGTGTGTAAGACTACAACTCTGCTTCCTGGTCCCAACCCTGGATAGTCACGGTTTGGAGGATTTAAGAAAATTGGCCAGATTTCTAGAAATGAGAGCTGCTCCATCAAAAGTGGGATGGATGCTGTCTCTCCTAACAAGACCAGGTTTTCCCCAGAAGCTTTGCCAATTATCTATGAAGCCCACCTCATTTTTTGGACACCACTCAGACAGCCAGCAATTCAAGGAGAACATGCGGCTAAACATGTCACTCCCGGTCCGATTGGGGAGGGGCCCAGAGAAAACTACAGAGTCCGACATTGTTTTTGCAAAGTTACACACCGATTCAATGTTAATTTTAGTGACCTCCGATTGGCGTAACCGGGTGTCATTACTGCCGACGTGAATTACAATCTTACCAAATTTACGCTTAGCCTTAGCCAGCAGTTTCAAATTTCCTTCAATGTCGCCTGCTCTGGCCCCCGGAAGACAATTGACTATGGTTGCTGGTGTCGCTAACTTCACATTTCTCAAAACAGAGTCGCCAATAACCAGAGTTTGATCCTCGGCGGGTGTGTCGCTGAGTGGGGAAAAATGGTTAGAAATGTGAACGGGTTGGCGGTGTACACGGGGCTTCTGTTTAGAACTACGCTTCCTCCTCACAGTCACCCAGTCGGCCTGCTTTCCCGGCTGCTCGGGATCTGCCAGAGGGGAACTAACGGCTACTAAGCTACCTTGGTCCGCACCGACTACAGGGGCCTGGCTAGCTGTAGAATTTTCCACGGTGCGGAGCCGAGTCTCCAATTCGCCCAGCCTGGCCTCCAAAGCTACGAATAAGCTACACTTATTACAAGTACCATTACTGCTAAAGGAGGCCGAGGAATAACTAAACATTTCACACCCAGAGCAGAAAAGTGCGGGAGAGACAGGAGAAGCCGCCATGCTAAACCGGCTAAGAGCTAGTAGCTGCGCTAAGCTAGCGGATTCCTAAAAACACGCAAAGTGAATAATGTGTAAATAATTTAGAGGTGATTCAGCAGAGGGAGTGCTTTAGTTAAGGCACATGAAGATTACACTGGGAAACAAATTGTTATCTAGATAACTAGATCAATCTAACTGCGCAGATTAAACAGCTAACAGATACAGCAAAACACCGCTGTGCTCCTGAACAGGAAGTGATACAATACCGCAGTGAGAGCCAACCACCAGTAGAGGCCTTAGTAGGTTTTAATTCTACTAAGGTGAATTAGAACATTTTGTGGTACACAGCACCAACTACTGGACAGGAGGAACCTAGCAGTCAATATGACTCAGTCATTTCAAAATGCAGCTCTTTTCAGCCAGGCGTGCAGTGCCGTGAGTCAATCATCTGTGTCCAGTCAGATTTCAGGGGAGTCCAGTGCAACCCTGGCCTCTGCTCTAGCTCCACCCATGACAGGAAGTGCTCAACATTTGACATTTCCTGTTTCATTGTAGACACAAAATTTGGCACTTCCTGTTTCAAGTGTGAATTTGCCACTGAGTTCCCGTGAGATTCCATGAGTTCTCGTCTGTCAATCCAAGAAGTGTCAATCCAGGAAGTGTTTGACATTTGAAATTTCCTGTTTCACTGTGGACTCAAAATTTGGCACTTCCTGTTTGGGACTCCCTATAAATATATACATGGGTACCAGCCTTGGTTGGGGAAGTGGACTGGCCTTCTGTCCAGGGTGAGTCACGATTTAACACTACGAACTTTGGGGATAAATGCTGACGTCTGGGTCTGTACACACTTACTTCTTTTATCTTGCCCCTGGGACAAAACAACACACACAGCACAAGTGCTCATTTCCAACCAATGAAGTTATCATTTTCACACCTACCGTGAACGTGGTTTAAATCGCAAATATACTGGCACTCATCGAAGCATCCATGAGTGTGTTGGTCAAAAAAAGATGGGTGGTCAGACACACACTGTTGGAGTGTTGCAATCATAAGCTAACAATCATAAACAGCAGTTCTCTTACACCTAAAGTAGCAGGCACAATAACAGGAAAACAGTTTTTTTGTTGTTGTTGGGAAGGAGGCGTTACTTCTGGGTTTAAGACAACTATTGTCATATATTAACGCGCTGAAAAAGGTTGTAGTATGACCAATTTAAAGACAGATTGACAACATTATTTATGTAACAGGAGACATTGGAAAGACATCAGAGGGTATTTCTCCAGTCAAAAGTTAGCTGAAAGTTTTTTTAAATCTTGATTTAATTTTTTTTACACAAATGCTGTAATTTATTTTCATCGCCAGCTATGCTTC
Organism: Thalassophryne amazonica; assembly: GCF_902500255.1. Lineage (NCBI taxonomy): Eukaryota > Metazoa > Chordata > Actinopteri > Batrachoidiformes > Batrachoididae > Thalassophryne > Thalassophryne amazonica. The sequence continues at coordinate 12,452,096 of NC_047109.1, forward strand.
GACGTGCAAATGTACATAAGCAGATGGGCAACTTCCAGATGGCTGCTGCAGACCTGAGGACCATGCTTAGTGAAGAGCCACAGAATGCTGCAGCCCGTGTATGTGATCAGAGCAAATCCCCTCCAGTACTGTAGGCATGAATGAGACACAGCTCAGGATGTATCGTCTAACAACACTCATGTATTACTGACAGTTTTATTATCAGCTTTAATGTAAGTCAGACCTGCAGGATTGTGGATGATGATGATGTCATGGGTGATTCCTGTTTGATTTAACACAATTGTTTGAATTTGTTGTTTAGAAACTTCAGACTGAAGTTGAAGAGAAGATGAGGAAACAAGTCATAAGGAACCAAAGCAAAGCCAAGAAAATCTTCATCCAAGAAATAGAGGAAGATGACAACAGCTGTGATGTGAAAGAAAAAATTGGTCAGTTTTTAAAAAATTATTCTTCATCATCAAATAATGCTCAGAATTCATATAATCTGTCCACCTAGACCTGGGTGTTCCCTGTTCACATAAGACACTGTTTTTTTGGAAGACGACATCTGGAAATACTTTAATTCCTTATCATGGAAATTGCTTGATTGATTGATTTTGTTTTGTCAATAAAAGTTCATGTACATAAAATACATAAAACAGACATTACTGAGGTTAGCACAATATAGCACAATACCACAAAATGATTGATCCGCTGCGGAGACCCCTAACGGGAACAGCTGAAAGAAAAAGAAGAAGACTGAGGATAGCACAATAATGCATAAAACGTTGTTTCCATTGTGGTCCTCAGGATAAAGAAAAGAAATAACAAGCCGTAAAAATGCACATATCGAAAAACTGAATCAGCCTAAAAACAGATAAATTAAAAAAAAAGAATAGATAAGTAAACAATATAGAATTAACAAAATAGGACTACTAGTAAACAAAGAAAACAAAATATGAGTTAACAAAATAGGACTAATAGTAAACAAAATTATTTTATTTGAATTTCTGACATAAATAACACTGGTCAACATGATTTTTTTTGCATGGAGTTTTCAATGGATTTTTGGTCATTTGGGGGTGCTGAATCCAAATCTGCTGTTAGTTTTTGTTAGTTTAGTTTTTACGTTGCATTTAAGCACTCATATATGGAATAATGTTTTCAATGGAAGGCATCTACTCCCTTAAAGTGTAGGTGACACCAAAAAATGTGCACAAATAATCACTAAAAATGACGAAATGTTGAGATTTAAAAAAATCCTGAACAATAAAAGTCGATGATAAATGCGCAGGAGAAGGATAAACAACAGCTGTCTGAAGCCCGTGCTCTATTTCAGCCCTCAGCCGATCCATATTGTTCCCAGACAGCAAATGGATCTGGGCCGGATGTAGTCCAACATCTGGTACCAATCCTGAAAACAGATCCGGTCCAGACAATTTTTGCACCCTGGCCCAGATCCGGCACGGCTCCACTTTACAGTTCTGGAACAGATCCGGACCAGATTTGAACCAGATCCACAAAAGACCAACCATTTACAGCCCATATCTGGCACGGATCTGGGACAGATGTGGTCAACATCACAGCACCATAGCAGGAACAAGTTTTACAGGGGTAAGTTCTGTGGATCCAAGGGAACTGATTTGTATCTGTAACACACAGATCAGTGTCTGTGGACTTATAAAACATGCTTGTCGTAAAGAAACAAACCGCTTTGCGATAAGCATTTAAAAAAAAACCTCATTGACAATCATGATTACAGAGTACACACTAACACCCCCCCATGATTTGCAGAGTTTTCATAGCCCTGAGTTTATAACCGCTAATGGATAGTTTCTGTCGAGTGCAGATAAAATTGCTCATCGTTATGCTAACCACGTGTTCCTGCCATGGTGCTGTGATGCGGACCACATCTGTCCCAGATCTGTGCCAGATATGGGCTGTAAACAGTTGGTCTTTTGCAGATCAAGTTCAGATCTGGTCTGGATCTGTTCCAGAACTGTAAAGTGGAGCCGTGCCGGATCTGGACCGGAACTGTTTTCAGTATTGGTACCGGATGTTGGACTACATCCGGCCCAGATCCATTTGCTGTCTGGGTTGCTACGTCATCACCGGAACGGCACCTGCTGATTCAAGCCCACATCAGTTGTAAGCACAGCGGAGGTTGAGATGTTTTTGAACTATTTTTTTCTAGTGTGGACTTTTTTTATGTCCAGTCTGAAGGTGTTTTTGAAGAAGCTGGGGACACAACTTTAAGGCTGGGTCACACGGCACTTAACGAAGGGCAACGAAGCCCAAATGAAACAAGAAACCTGGACTTTTGTTGGCATTGTTTAACCTTCGTGCAGCTTTGTTCCTGCAGCTGGCGCTTTGTCAGGATTTTTAAACGGTTGAACAATTTGAACGAATGCCGTTGAAATCCTCAATTTGTCTGTATTTCGTTTTGCTGTCGTTTTTGACAGTTTCTTGTCGTTTGCTTAGTTTTTGTAATGTTAGCATTTAGTTCGACTTCCTTCAACCAGCTGAATGTTTTCACACAATACAGAAGCCAGTTTGTGAACGCTGTTGTGGAAAGAGATGCAGTATGGGGCCATTATTGTAGCAAAAGTATTTGCAAATGTGTATTTTGATCTTTTCGAGGGACCAGCCAGGCTTAAAACGACAGCGATGAGCGATGTCGTTGGTGCTTGCGCCCTCTGGTGGAGGCACGCAGACAAGTCTCCACACACACACACACACACACACACACACACATCGCTGCACGCATTTACAGATCTAACATGGCAGAACTGTAGCAAAAGTCACATGTAAGAACACATCCAATCGAGTGGCCCGATTTTCACAGACACACGGATACACACGCACAGATCAAAATACACACACACAGATTGCTATGCGCATTTATGGATCTGTTTACACACACACAGATCAAAATACGCATTTGCAAATACTTTTGCTACAATAATTGTTGGGGAAAGTGTAGTGACACAGACTCACAACAGGGGGCGCAAATGAACGGTCAATAGATGAGCCAAAAGGTAACAATTTAATGTTGTGAATGTGCACAACGACTATACAGACAATCTCAGAATATGATAGCAGTCAATACACCAAGGTGACGTGTGGGCAGGCTCGAGGATAGAAGACATCTGTCCTGAGAAGAGCCGGAACCACACGATTTCCGCTGCCACCGAACCTGGTGAATACTGGAGCCGCCAAGTCCCGAATTCCCAGGTGATCACCGTCCCCGACTGTCGGATCTGGTACTGCTGGTGAGGAGCACAAACAGTGAGATGTGGGTGTGTGCACACCCAGTAACAAAAACAGTCAGAAGGTGGAAAGTCACCTCCACCTCTAATCACACACTCGTGCAGCTCCTGTTAACCACTTATCTAGTTGGAGTGAGAAGCGAAGCCGTCGCTGATCACACCAAACGCCAATCCCACAGATAAGGAAACACTTACAGGAAAACAGCTGCAAAGAAGTTCAGACTATTAGTCAGTGTTTTCAGTTTAGCAGAGAATTACCTTCACAGGTAGATGATATCTCGGCAATGAGGTGGAGATGACGTCCGGGTTTTATGGAGTAGTATGATGAAGTGTAGATGGGTGACAGCTGTCATGAGATAATGAGTGACAGCTGTCATCCCCGGCTGTGTCCGTGGCGGCAGCGCCCTCTCGTGCCTGAAGCCCGCACTTCAGGCAGGGCGCCCTCTGGTGGTGGGCCAGCAGTACCTCCTCTTCTGGCGGCCCACACAACAGGACCCCCCCCTCAACGGGCGCCTCCTGGCGCCCGACCAGGTTTATCCGGGTGTCGGCGGTAGAAATCGGCCAGGAGGGCCGGGTCCAGGATGAAGCTCCTCTTCACCCAGGAGCGTTCTTCGGGTCCACTATCGTGAATCGGTCCACTATCGTGAGGATGGTGGTGTTGCCCTTGGACGGCGGGAGGCCCGTGACGAAATCCAGGCCGATATGGGACCAGGGGCGATGAGGCACAGGAAGCGGCTGGAGAAGTCCTTGGGACCTTTTGTGGTCTGCCTTGCCCCTGGCACAGGTGGTGCAGGCCTGGATATACTCCCGGACGTCGGCCTCCATAGACGCCCACCAGAAGCGCTACCGGACAACTGCCACGGTCCTTCGCACCCCTGGATGACAGGAGAGCTTGGAACCATGACAGATATCCAAGACTGCAGCTCTGGCTTCTGGTGGGACGTACATACAATTCTTCGGACCAGTTCCGGGGTCCGGGCTCCGTGCCAGGGCCTCCCAGACGGTCTTCTCCACGTCCCAGGTGAGGGTGGCCACGATAGTGGACTCCGGAATGATGGGCTCCGGTGGATCCGACAGCACAGTTTTGACTTCGTCTTCGTGTACCCGGGACAAGGCATCCGATCTCTGGTTCTTGGTCCCGGGGTGATAGGTGATCCGGAAGTCAAAACGTCCGAAGAACAGTGACCAGCGGGCTTGCCTGGGGTTCAGCCGCTTGGCGGTCTTGATATACTGCAGGTTCCGATGGTCAGTGAAAACCGTGAATGGCACAGACGCTCCCTCCAACAGGTGTCTCCACTCCTCAAGAGCCTCTTTCATCGCAAGGAGTTCTCGATTGCCGACGTCATAGTTCCGTTCAGCGGGGGTCAACCTGTGAGAAAAGTAGGCACACAGGTGAAGAACCTTTTCGGTCTCTCCGCTCTGGGATAGCACGGCTCCTATCCCTGAGTCAGAGGTGTCCACTTCAACCACAAACTGGTGGCTAGGGTCGGGCTGCACCAGAACTGGTGCAGACGAGAACCGGCGTTTCAACTCCTTGAACGCGGCTTCGCACCGATCCGACCAGGTGAAGGGGACTTTTGGAGAGGTCAGGGCTGTCAGGGGGCTAACTACCTGACTGTAGCCCTTAATGAACCTCCTGTAGAAATTTGCAAAGCCGAGGAACTGTTGCAGCTTCCTACGGCTTGTTGGTTGGGGCCAATCTCTCACCGCCGCAACCTTGGCTGGATCAGGGGCGATGGAGTTGGAGGAGATGATGAACCCCAGGAAGGACAAAGAGGTGCGGTGAAACTCACACTTCTCGCCCTTCACAAACAGCCGGTTCTCCAACAACCGCTGCAGGACCTGACATACATGCTGGACATGAGTCTCAGGGTCCAGGGAAAAGATGAGTATGTCATCCAGATATACGAAGACGAATCGGTGCAGGAACTCCCGCAAGACGTCATTTACCAAAGCTTGGAACGTCGCGGGGGAGTTGGTGAGGCCGAAAGGCATGACCAGGTACTCAAAATGACCTAATGGGGTGTTAAATGCCGTCTTCCATTCGTCTCCCTTCCGGATCCGAACCAGGTGATACGCATTCCTAAGGTCCAGTTTGGTGAAAATTTGGGCTCCATGCAGGGGCGTGAACACTGAATCCAACAGGGGTAAAGGGTATCGATTGCGAACCGTTATGTCGTTCAGCCCCCTGTAATCAATGCATGGACGGAGTCCGCCGTCTTTCTTGCCCACAAAAAAGAAACCTGCACCCATCGGGGAGGTGGAATTCCGGATCAGCCCGGCAGCTAATGAGTCCCGGATGTAGGTCTCCATTGATTTGCGCTCAGGACGTGAGAGGTTGTACAGCCTGCTGGACGGGTACTCAGCGCCCGGGACCAAATCAATGGCACAGTCGTACGGACGGTGCGGGGGAAGGGTGAGCGCCAGATCCTTGCTGAAGACGTCAGCAAGGTCGTGGTACTCAACCGGCACCGCCGTCAGATTGGGCGGGACTTTAACCTCCTCATTAGCATTTACACCGGGAGGAACCGAGGATCCTAAACAATTCCGGTGGCAGGTTTCGCTCCACTGAGTCACAACCCCAGACGGCCAATCAATCCGGGGATTGTGTTTAATCATCCATGGGAAGCCCAAATTCACGCGGGAGGTAGAAGGAGTTACAAAAAACTCAATCTCCTCCCGGTGATTCCCAGACACTACCAGGGTTACAGGTAGTGTCTTGTGTGTGATAAAAGGGAGAAGAGTGCCATCTAGTGCTCGCACCTTCACTGGTGAAGAAAGCGCCACCAGAGGGAGCCCTACCTCCCTTGCCCATTTGCTATCCAGCAGATTCCCTTCTGACCCCGTGTCCACCAGTGCTGGGGCTTGAAGGGTTAAATCCCCGCTCAGGATTTTAACTGGGAATCGTGTTGACAGATGTGTATGACCCACGTGAATGTTTTGACCCCCCCCTCAACCCAGTCTCTAAGGGCGGGCGTTTGTGTTTTGACCGTTTGAGGCAGTCTCTCTGCTGATGATCACTCGAGCCGCAGACAAAGCACTCCCCACGGACCAGCCTCCTCTGTCTGAATGTGGCCCTGCTCGTGTCCCTAGCACCGTCAGCAGGGGGAGCTGTAGCCACACGGAGCATGTGGCTGTGGAGCGTGGGGAAGACGGCTCCCTTTCGGACCCGTAACAATTTAATGTTGTGAATGTGCACAACGACTATACAGACAATCTCAGAATATGATAGCAGTCAATACACCAAGGTGACGTGTGGGTAGGCTCGAGGATAGAAGACGTCTGTCCTGAGAAGAGCCGGAACCACACGATTTCCGCCGCCACCGAACCTGGTGATTACTGGAGCCGCCAAGTCCCGAATTCCCAGGTGATCACCGTCCCCGACTGTCGGATCTGGTACTGCTGGTGAGGAGCACAAACAGTGAGATGTGGGTGTGTGCACACCCAGTAACAAAAACAGTCAGAAGGTGGAAAGTCACCTCCACCTCTAATCACACACTCGTGCAGCTCCTGTTAACCACTTATCTGGTTGGAGTGTGAAGCGAAGCCGTCGCAGATCACACCAAACGCCAATCCCACAGATAAGGAAACACTTACAGGAAAACAGCTGCAAAGAAGTTCAGACTATTAGTCAGTGTTTTCAGTTTAGCAGAGAATTACCTTCACAGGTAGATGATATCTCGGCAATGAGGTGGAGATGACGTCCGGGTTTATGGAGTAGTATGATGAAGTGTAGATGGGTGACAGCTGTCATGAGATAATGAGTGACAGCTGTCACCTCCAGCTGTGTCCGTGCCTGAAGCCCGCACTTCAGGCAGGGCGCCCTCTGGTGGTGGGCCGGCAGTACCTCCTCTTCTGGCAGCCCACACAACAATAATGTCCCCATACAGGGGTCTTTTACAGACGAGGACATGAGGCCAGGACAGCAGCCTGTGGTTAGAATCCTCTCACCCAAAAGAAAAAATAATTCCATGTGATAATCCAACCATTGCACTGTCCAGAGTTGCGTTCTGCTGCTGAATCAAATCAAATCAAATCAATTTTATTTATATAGCGCCAAATCACAACAAACAGTTGCAACCAAGGCGCTTTATATTGTAAGGCAAAAGCCATACAATAATTACAGAAAAACCGCAATGGTCAAAACGACCCCCTATGAGCAAGCACTTGGCGACAGTGGGAAGGAAAAACTCCCTTTTAACAGGAAGAAACCGCCAGCAGAACCAGGCTCAGGGAGGGGCAGTCTTCTGCTGAGACTGGTTGGGGCTGAGGGGAGAGAATCAGGAAAAAGACATGCTGTGGAAGAGAGCAGAGATCAATCACTAATGATTAAATGCAGAGTGGTGCATACAGAGCAAAAAGAGGTGAATAATAAGAAACACTCAGTGCATCATGGGAACCCCCCCAGCAGTCTAAGTCTATAGCAGCATAACTAAGGGATGGTTCAGGGTCATCCGATCCAACCCTAACTATAAGCTTTAGCAAAAAGGAAAGTTTTAAGCTTAATCTTAAAAGTAGAGAGGGTGTCTGTCTCCCTAATCCGAATTGGGAGCTGGTTCCACAGGAGAGGAGCCTGAAAGCTGAAGGCTCTGCCTCCCATTCTACTCTTACAAACCCTAGGAACTACAAGTAAGCCTGCAGTCTGAGAGCGAAGCGCTCTATTGGGGTGATATGGTACTATGAGGTCCCTAAGATAAGATGGGACCTGATTATTCAACACCTTATAAGTAAGAAGAAGAATTTTAAATTCTATTCTGGAATTAACAGGAAGCCAATGAAGAGAAGCCAATATGGGTGAAATATGCTCTCTCCTTCTAGTCCCTGTCAATACTCTAGCTGCAGCATTTTGAATTAACTGAAGGCTTTTCAGGGAACTTTTAGGACAACCTGATAATAATGAATTACAATAGTCCAGCCTAGAGGAAATAAATGCATGAATTAGTTTTTCAGCATCACTCTGAGACAAGACCTTTCTAATTTTAGAGATATTGCACAAATGCAAAAAAGCAGTCCTACATATTTGCTTAATATGCGCATTGAAGGACATATCCTGATCAAAAATGACTCCAAGATTTCTCACAGTATTACTGGAGGTCAGGGTAATGCCATCCAGAGTAAGGATCTGGTTAGACACCATGTTTCTAAGATTTGTGGGGCCAAGTACAATAACTTCAGTTTTATCTGAATTTAAAAGCAGGAAATTAGAGGTCATCCATGTCTTTATGTCTGAAAGACATTCCTGCAGTTTAACTAATTGGTGTGTGTCCTCTGGCTTCATGGATAGAAAAAGCTGGGTATCATCTGCGTAACAATGAAAATTTAAGCAATGCTTTCTAATAATACTGCCTAAGGGAAGCATGTATAAAGTGAATAAAATCGGTCCTAACACAGAACCTTGTGGAACTCCATAATTAACCTTAGTCCGTGAAGAAGACTCCCCATTTACATGAACAAATTGTAATCTATTAGATAAATATTATTCAAACCACTGCAGCGCAGTGCCTTTAATACCTATGGCATGCTCTAATCTCTGTAATAAAGTTTGCTGAAGTGTGCAAACAAAAAAAAGAAAGTTCCTTGGAATGGCTCCGTCTGAGGGACTGTATGGCCCAACTACCAGCAAACTTTGGAGAGAAGCTGCCCGCTTAGTGGACCAGGCAGTGTTATGCATGCATGCACACGCACACACACACACACACACACACACAGCTGATTGATAATTACAGCCCCACGTGTGTGCACGGACGTGTGGACGTGCGTGTGAGGAGAACAGTGCTCAGGTCTGCCCTGCAGACAGTCGGAGGTCGGGCAGACTGCGGCGCCTTTCATGGCCATCTGACAGCAATCTGTGTCATCCACCTGCTGTCTAAACACGCTTTGGATGCCATCTTGCAGGTGTGGACGAGGCAGTCCAGATGTCTTTTTCCTCCCGACTGCGTCGGATAATGGCAAATCTGCTGTTTCAGAATGGCTCCTCCACATTCTTGCTATGTGTGACGGGGACTTTAGCGTAAAGAAGAATCAGGGCAAAGTCTTTACAAAGTCTTACTACTGTCACACAGTAACAAACATTCCTGTTAAGAAACTAATGCTGTTACACGTCAAACATATGTTTAAAAATAACATTTCTTAACCTGGTCTGGAAACAGCTATTTTTCTGAATTCCTGGCTTCTTCTCATATGAAGCATTGAAGCAAAAACTGCAGTCTTGCACGCATCTTCGGTGCAATAAACAATATTACGGCTCTTTGTTCACATTTCGCGAACCTGGTTTAAAAACTATGCTTTTCAAGCTGGTTTTGTGTATGATTAGTGCCATCAAAGTTGTGAGTGAATGAGAAACTTTTGCGTAATACATCAATATGGAACATGCAGATTGCAAAAAAAAGTGATGTGATAGAGGAAATCTAAGCTCAGATTTGGATTCAGCACCCCAAAATTACCCTAAATCAGTTTTCAAAGTCCATGCATGAAAAACTTTTTGTTGTTGTTGTTGTTGACCAGTGTAATTATTTAATAATTTTTGTTCCTAATAATCCGGTAAAAGCAGCTAAATCATTCCATAACACCAGTATGATAAAAACTGTTTTTACTAACGGAACAAACATGACTAATAGGAAAACATCCAAGATTATATCTAGTACGACAAACTGAAGACAACTAGACATTAGCGTTCATATAATGTATATATATAGGAGTTGTTGTTATAGTAGAGAAGCTTGAATCTTCGACTGGACTGGGTTGCTTGACGCGAGGACGTTTCGCTTCAAATCGCAGAAGTTTCCTCAGCTAAAATTCTTGCTCTGGTGGTCTGACTTCTGTCTTGACTCTTGTAGAGAAGAATAATCAAGAAGTCACAAAAGCTGGAGTTTTAAAGCTAACCAGACCCCTCCTACCGAGAGGCAGACTGCTATAGGCTAGTGACTAAACAATAGCTCTAATTAGCACCTATTGTGCTCTAGTTAGCACCCTCCTAATGACAGGGCAGCTGTCCCTCTCCTGATGGCTCCCTTGACGACTCTGCTGATGACGTGAATGACTCATTACCATGAACAAAAGACTGAAACTGCTTTGACCTGAGTACCCCATTGTAAACAGGGGATAAAGCGTGTCTCGGACCCCCTCCCCGGTTAAGGCTGGGTTTCAAACGTTTCACAAAGAATACCTCCTTGACCCCTCTCTCAAACCATTTCTTCTCCCTGGCTAATATTTTAACTTCCTTGTCCTCAAACGTGTGGTTAGTGTCTTTAAGGTGGAGATGAACTGCAGACTGAGGTCCACTGGCGCCCTCTCTGCGGTGCTGGTATAGCCTTTTGTGTAAAGGTTGCTTCATCTCACCTATGTAGTGTTCGTTACAGTTTTCCTGACATCTGATAGAATACACTACATTGCTCTGTTTGTAACTAGGGATCCTGTCCTTAGGGTGAACTAATTTCTGTCTCAAGGTGTTAACCGGTTTAAAGTAAACTGGGATTTTGTGCTGTCTGAAGATCCTCTGTAGTTTTTCCCCTACTCCTGCTAAATAAGTTGTTGTTGTTATAAATATTATATACACATTATTCAGTTTCAGGTGTTTAGGTCCATCATTTACAGGTAACATATTAACTTTCCTGAACTCTTCAGTGCCAATATGACAAGGAGCAAAGTTCAACATGAATCCAATGACCTTATTCTGAGCCACTTGTAGTTTTGACTGAGATCTCTTTGTGAGTCCACTATACCATGAGCTACAAGCATAATCAAAATGACTCTGGATCAAAGCTGAGACAAGTAATTTCTTGGTATTAAGGTCAAAATTTTGAGCATTCTTGTATAAGAATTTAACTTTGTTAGAACATTTAGATACAACTTTATCGACAATGGCATCACCAGATAAAGATTGGTCCAAAGTTATGCCTAAATATGTTACTTGCTGCTTTGACAGAATTTCATTCTCACCATGTTACATTCACTTGGTTACATTGTTTCAGTTTACATTTAGATGCAAATAAGATATTTTCTGTTTTCCCAAAATGTAGTAACAACTTGTTGTCAGTAAACCGTTCCTGAACAGCTGAGAGTTCTATCGTGAGGGCTGTCTCAACCTCATATATAATTTTACTGGGCATACTTAGTGCAGTTAGTTTACAGTTTACTGCAGCTGGCATGCCATATACATAGAACAGGAAGAGAAGTGGACCCAGAATAGAGAGAGCCCTGCAGTATACCACAGGTAACAGAGCATTCATCAGAAGTGGTGCCATTAACATCGACAAGTTGTTTTCTATCTAATAAATATGATTTGAACAACTTTGTATCAATCATACACATGGCATTCAGATTTTGAACAACATATTATGGTCTATAGTGTCAAAGACTTTCTGTAAATCTAGCAGTACAATACCAGTATAGTGGCCTTTGTCACGTTCCTGCCTAATATAATCATACCGTGTCAGTTGAATAAAATGGAGGAAACCTGACTGTAATTGATATAGTAAGTTAATTTCTGTAAGATATTGGTTCAGTTGATTGTAAACAATACAATGAGGCAAATAAGTATTTGATACACTGTCGATTTTGCAAGTTCTTCCACCTACAAAGAATGGAGAGGTCTGTCTAAGGACATCAGGGACAAAATTGTAGACCTGCACAAGGCTGGGATAGGCTACAGGACAACAAGTGGGCCAAAATCCCTGCTGCAGTTTGCAAACTTGGTCAAGAACTACAGGAAATGTCTGACCATGACCACTGTAATTGGAAACAAAGGTTTCTGTATCAAATATTAAGGTCTGTTTTTCTATTGTATCAAATACTTATTTTATGAAATAAAATGCAAATTAATCATTTAAAAATCATACAATGTGATTTTTTGAATTTTTTGTTGTTTTTTTTAATTCTGTTTCTCGCAGTTGAAGTGTACCTGCGATAAAAATTACAGACATCTCCATTCTTTATAGGTGGGACAACTTGCAAAATCGACAGTGGATCAAATACTTATTTGCCTTACTGTATGCCTAAACACCTTGGATAACATACTCAAAATAGAGACAGGCCTGTAATTACAAATATCTGTGGTTTTTGTTTTGTTTTTTCATATATCAAGGTACCACTCTGGCCAACTTCAGGTCTTCAGGAACGGTGCCTGAAGTTGATAAGTTTACACTATGAGAAATAGGATGAACAATAATTTTGGCATCATCTTTCACAAATTGAGCAGGAATATTATCCTGCTCAAACATAAGTTTTCTATAAAAACAATTATCAAAACCTAAACCAAACCTACCTGAGCCTAATGGTAAAATGATAAAGCATTAACAAGCAGCACTTGTAAAAAAAAGAAAAAAGAAAAAAAAGGTGTTAAAATTATTGGCTACAGTGCTTTTATCACATGTCTATAAATAAAGAAGTCCCTCTGTGTTTGCTCCTAGTGCATTTCTCAGCCTGAGCTGGAGGAAGTCGCCGCTTTGTGACCTCTAATTTCCTGCTTTTAAACTCAGATAAAACTGAAGTTATTGTACTTGGCCCCACAAATCTTAGAAACATGGTGTCTAACCAGATCCTTACTCTGGATGGCATTACCCTGACCTCTAGTAATACTGTGAGAAATCTTGGAGTCATTTTTGATCAGGATATGTCATTCAAAGCGCATATTAAACAAATATGTAGGACTGCTTTTTTGCATTTACGCAATATCTCTAAAATCAGAAAGGTCTTGTCTCAGAGTGATGCTGAAAAACTAATTCATGCATTTATTTCCTCTAGGCTGGACTATTGTAATTCATTATTATCAGGTTGTCCTAAAAGTTCCCTAAAAAGCCTTCAGTTAATTCAAAATGCTGCAGCTAGAGTACTGACAGGGACTAGAAGGAGAGAGCATATCTCACCTATATTGGCCTCTCTTCATTGGCTTCCTGTTAATTCTAGAATAGAATTTAAAATTCTTCTTCTTACTTATAAGGTTTTGAATAATCAGGTCCCATCTTATCTTAGGGACCTCGTAGTACCATATCACCCCAATAGAGCGCTTCGCTCTCAGACTGCAGGCTTACTTGTAGTTCCTAGGGTTTGTAAGAGTAGAATGGGAGGCAGAGCCTTCAGCTTTCAGGCTCCTCTCCTGTGGAACCAGCTCCCAATTCAGATCAGGGAGACAGACACCCTCTCTACTTTTAAGATTAGGCTTAAAACTTTCCTTTTTGCTAAAGCTTATAGTTAGGGCTGGATCAGGTGACCCTGAACCATCCCTTAGTTATGCTGCTATAGACGTAGACTGCTGGGGGGTTCCCATGATGCACTGTTTCTTTCTCTTTTTGCTCTGTATGCACCACTCTGCATTTAATCATTAGTGATCGATCTCTGCTCCCCTCCACAGCATGTCTTTTTCCTGGTTCTCTCCCTCAGCCCCAACCAGTCCCAGCAGAAGACTGCCCCTCCCTGAGCCTGGTTCTGCTGGAGGTTTCTTCCTGTTAAAAGGGAGTTTTTCCTTCCCACTGTAGCCAAGTGCTTGCTCACAGGGGGTCGTTTTGACCGTTGGGGTTTTACATAATTATTGTATGGCCTTGCCTTACAATATAAAGCGCCTTGGGGCAACTGTTTGTTGTGATTTGGCGCTATATAAAAAAAATTGATTGATTGATTGATTTGTCCTGCCACCAACAAGAAAAAAAATTAACATTTTAAAAGCTGAAAGTCTTTTCTGCAATTATTTTATTAGCGTCACAATGGTCCCACCGTTCACTACAGCCATCCTTTGTCTCTTCAGCACTCCACTAGCGATGAAAATAAATCACATTAAGGATCTACCAAGACAAAAAAAGGATGTTAAATTAATTGGCTAAATTACACTGTTAACAACAACATGCCATTCATTAGATAGATAGATAGATCGATAGATGAGATTAATTGTCATTGTCGTTGCACGAGTGCAACAACGAGATTAGGTCCACACTCCAATTACCACAGACAGCAATTAATCCACAAATTATTACTTGTTTACCGTAATAATGGCACACATCAGAATTAAAGACAACACATATACATTTGACGTTGTTTTTTGTGCACTAAACTTTGAAACAGTCCGTTATCCGAATTGAGGCAATGTGAGTGTGGGGGGGCCACAGCAACATATGGGTCGCACAGCCGCCAGCTTGGGGGGGGAGGGAGGCCCGAGCTGTTCATGTCTCATTATGAGCATCCGAGGTTACAGCAGCAGGGCTATGATGTCATCATTTCAGAAAAGCTGCATATAGGCTGTCCACATGAAAATATGAATCCAGCATTTTCAGATTTATTCACTCTGGGACTCATTTAAAAAAAAATAGCTGTTTAAGGCTCTGAAAATGCTGGTTTCTTGTGGATGAAACACCTATATGGTACAAAACACTTGCGGATACGCCTGAACTCGTCTCCGTGTGGACGGGGCCTCAGTCCCCCCAGGTGTAAATGGGTACTTGGCTGGGGAAGTAACCTGTGAAGAATGGGTGTCCTGCCCAAAGAAGGGTCGTAGAGTCTCATTTGCTTCACGCAACACCGGCACCACTGGAACCACTGGACCTCAGTGCCTGGAGGAAAGTACTTCTCTTCTATTCTTTATTAAATTAAAACATTACTAATTAAGTATCATTAGATTAATTATATATGTGCAGGATCACAACAGGTCTTCAGAAAATCCTGTGTTCTGTGTGGTTTTGATGCCTGGTAAAGGATTTGTCCTTTAATCCTCCCATGGTGCATTTGTGGCTATCTGGAGGTGTATGTGTAACAGTTCAGGAACAGATGTTTGTAGTTTTTAATCACAAAACTTTTTCTCAGCCGTGATGGAGCTCCACGGAAAAAAAAAAAATCATCTGCCCTCCCTACTCATAGTGATTTCCTGATTCATTGCTTCCTGGAACTCCCTTAAAAGTGGATCTGTGTTACTCTTGTCTCACCCTCCCCCCACTATGATGTAACTACTGACTGCTTCCTGTGGGCGTGTCTCCCTCCCTGTCCCTTCCAGCTTGTCCGGTGGAACGCAGCCGTCCTGTGGGAGGGGAGGAGAGCGCAGCTGCTCCTGCCAAGAGGGGAGATATGGGTAACACTCAGAAAAAGCCCCACGGCAGAGGCAGCGGGGGTCCACACTGCGAGACCAGCAGCTCGGAGCACGGACAGTGGAGGAGCAAAGGAGACAAGTACAGAGTCCCACAGAACACGGCCAATGGAGCAGGCAAGAAAAGCTCAGCTTCAGCGCAGAATGATCACCTCCACAGCAACAATAAGGAAGTTCCTCCAGCTGGAGGAAACACGGGAGAAACTGTCAACCTGGATGCTCCATGTGGAGCTCTGCCTCCACCACTGGCCCGGCTAAAGAACGAGGGAAACCTTCTTTTTAAAAATGGACAGTTTGCTGATGCACTGGAGAAATACTCAAAAGCCATCCAAGGCTTCACAGATTCAGGTACGGACAAGTTTTCATGTTTGTTTGTTTGTCTGTGTACAGGATTACTCAAATACCTTTCACATGATCTTTACAAAACCTTTTAGATGATCCATCTCAACAAAAGGAAGAAACCATGAAATGTGGTTGTTGATCAAGATATGGATGTGGATTCTTGATCATTTTTTAAAACTTGCTTTTAAACAGGGAAATGTACTTTTTATTTTAAACTTTCCATCAAATTTCTCAAAAATGATCACTTTTTCACACCTGTGTGTGTACATCACCCATCAAACCGTGACATTTTCTGCACAGGTGGATAAAGATCTGGATCTGTTACAGCAAAATATTGGTTCAGGTATGACACTAAAATGTAATAGAGCTGCAACCATGAAAAACGATAATAATCCCAATGCAAAGATTTTGAGGGTTTTTTTTTAGGATGGTATCCTTTATTGAAATACAAAGTTTGATCCAGATCTAATCCAGTTTAAAGATTTTGTGGCCATTTAAATTGAACATTGAAAGGGCCATTTAATATATATTTTACATTATATCTTTTTTATTCTCTTTATTAAGACTTTTTTCATTTATAATTCATGCAAACAAAGATAAAACACAGAACAAACAAAGGACGTCACACTAATCATTTCCATTCAACAAAAAAAAGTAGTCATAGAGATGTGTTAAAATAATCGAGAAACAGTTGCCATGTAAAGTACAATGTTTCAGTTTTATCCCTCAACAAATATTTTATTTTTTCTAATCATAGATGTCCCATAATGTCCTTTATCAGAGCCGAGTGGGAGGGGGGTGTTTTTTGTTTCCAGCGCAATAGAATCAGCCATCAGAGTGACAAAACTAATCATATTATTTTGAGTTTTTGAGTATTCTTGTATAAGAATTACAGCCCCACGCATGTGCACGGAGCGCAGGTGTGCCACGCACACGCGTGGACGTGCGTGTGAGGAGAACAGTGCTCAGGTCTGTCCTGCAGACTGTTCCCGTGAGATCTCTGTCACCGGTCTCACACCAAATAGAGCCCAGAGTGGGTCTGGTTTATGTTGTCTTTTCAGGATTTTTGAAAGGGTCTGAAATAAATCGTTCCAGTGTGTTGTGATGTAGGGACAGTTCCAAAACATACGTGCCAGTGAGGTCGGTTGCTGTGCACATCTGTCACAGGAGGGATCCACTGTAGGAAACATCTTTGATAGTCTCTGTTTGGACAAATGTAGCCTGTGTAAAATCTTGAATTGTAAAAGTTCATGTCTGGGGACTTCCGGTCAAGCCTCGCAACATGGCGGCAGAGTAAGCGTGTGCTCCCGACAATTGTTCAGATATTGCCCGTTAAAACTCGATTTGACCACTTTTAAAAGTGACAGCTCCATTTTAAAACAAGGGCAACCACAATGCTTAAAGCAAAAGGTAAAAAAACTCAGAGATCGTGATGAAGAAGAGTTGGTTAGCATCGAGGGAGAAACCATGCTAACTGTGGGCGAGGAAGAAAACGACAGCGCTAACTTGACCATCATTCTGAAGGAATTAAGAGAATTTAGGAAAGACAGCTCCCAACAGCTGAAAGATATTCGTGAGGATATTCAAAGTGCTAATAAGAGAATAGAAGAGGCGGAGGAGTGGATAGCTGCAGCAGAGACGCGCATCCAGACATCAGAGGACGCGCTGCTGGAGCTGCTCAAACTCCACACACAACTCCATGCTAAAACTGTTGACTTGGAGAGCCGCGCAAGACGGGACTGTATTCGCATCTACAATGTGAAAGAGGGTCTCGAAGATAATGACCCAAACATGAATGCATTTGTGGAACGCCTGCTACGTGAAAATCTGTCTGTGCCATCATCCGTGGATGTGAGAGTGGAGCGCTCGTATCGCGCTTTAGTGTCACGGCCACCCCCAGACGCGTCTCCGAGATCAATCATAGCCAAGTTTTCCAGCTACAGGGTAAAAGAAGAGATCCTGAGATTGGCTTGGCAGAAACGTGGCTTTCAACTGAGTGGAAGAGCGGTGAATCTGGACCATGACAACATGCCAGAGATTCTGCAGAAGCAGAGGGCATACGCGGAGGCAAAAGCAGTTCTGAAACTTAAGAAGATACGCTTTCAAACTCCGTTTCCAGCGAAGTTAAGAGTCTACTACGAGAGCGGACCTGTGCTGTACGGATCTGTGGAAGAGGCGACGCGGGATATGAACAAGAGAGGGCTCACGGTTACGGAGGTGTCCAGTCCAAGCCTGACACCAATCTTGGATCAAATTCGGCAACTAACTTGGAGCACAGTTAAGACCAAGACCCGCGCTGATAACACGAAGGCTCCTAGCTATCAAGAAAAATTGCAAATGTTTCGGAGGTAAAGATAAGGACTGAGCATGAAGAGCGCAGGTGGTGAGTTGTTCATTGTCTAAAATGGAAGGACTATTGAAATAATAAGAGTCAAGAATGATTGACAGTTCAGACTAAAAGTACTAAAAGTAAAACTGCTTAAGGCTAGTTTAAGGTGATATGTCGGGACACAAGGACAGTGGACAGTAAAATAGCTTGTTTTACTGTTGTAGGCCCTCACCCTCCAACGAGGGGACGAGGCTCTCCCTCTAACCCCCTTTTCCAACTGGGGTCAATCAGGATCGTCATCGTGATCCCACTTTTGGAGGTCAACTATTTTTGTTCATTATTGTTCCTTTTTGTTCAAGCCTGTTCTAAGGCATATTGTTGTGTGTTTTGGGGTGTTGCCGTAATGACCTGTTGTCAAATATATATTGAAACGTATATGTGCAGATAATGAAAGTGGTTAGTTATAATGTGAATGGGTTACTCAATCCAATCAAAAGAAGCAAGATTCTATCTAAACTAAAACAGATAAATACTGAAATAGCATTTCTAGAGGAAACCCATCTTTCTGAAACAGAACATGCCAAACTCACTAGAATGGGATTTAAATATCAATATTCATCATCTTATTCTGCAGGTCATAGGAGGGGAGTGTCAATTTTAATATCAAGTAAAATTACATTTGAAACACTATTTGAAAAAATATAAAGAAGGCAGATATGTCCTTTTAAGGGGAAATATGGATGGTTCACTAATGACCTTGGTAAATGTCTATGCCCCCCCAAATTCTGAATGGAACTTTTTTAGGCAAATATTTGATTTAATAATAACTGAAACTCAAGGTATTTTAATATGTGCAGGCGATTTTAATCTGAGGTTAAGTTTGGATCTTGATTCATCTAACCCAAGAATAACTCAGCCTAAACTTATAAATAAAAAATTCAAAGGTGCACTGGATGATCTGGGACTGGTTGATCTGTGGAGACAATCCAACAACAAAAGACTATACATTTTTCTCAAACCCACATTCGTTTTTCTCACGAATTGACTACTTTTTTATTTTTAATAAGGATCTTCACAGGGTGTTTGACTGTACAATAGGCAGTATGGATTTATCGGACCACAGTCCAGTAACTTTAGACATAGATATAAATATGGATCGTAAAAAAAACATGTGGAGGCTAAACAATTATGTTTTGAGCCAAAAAGAGTCGAAGCAGATATCAAAGAGTACATAGAGGACAATGATAATGATGAGATAACTCCCATAATACTTTGGGATGCTTGTAAAGCTGTCCTTAGAGGAAAAATAAGGCAGCATAAATTATTGATACTGGAATCTGAATTGACAAAGCTGGAACATTATTACAAACAAAAAGGGGACCACAAAATAAAAACAGAAATAGTCAAAAAGAAAAACAAAATAGATGAGCAGTACACTAAAGATATTCAGAAGAAAATGATGTTTACGAAGCAGACATACTATGAGGGTGGGGCAAAAGCTACTAGACTGTTGGCTTACAAATTAAAAAAAACAGCAAGCAGAAAACTCAGTTTACAAAATTAGAAATTCTGAAACAAAGCAGATTGAATATAAACTACCACAGATTCAAAAATGTTTTGAAACATACTATAAAAAATTATACTCAAAGGCTCCATGTGACCAAGGGAAAATGCAGAGCTTTTTTGATCAAATTAATTTACCAAAGTTGACAATGGAACAAAGAAAAGATCTTGTAAAACATATTTCAAAAAATGAAATTGAGGCAGCAATAAAACACCTTAAATCAAATAAAATGGCCGGACCAGATGGGTTCTCTCAAGAATTTTACAAGGAAATGAAGGAATCCTTGGTTCCAATTTTGGAGCGTACTTTCAACTGGATCCTGCAAGAAAATAGAACCCCTCCCTCGTGGAGTGAAGTGGTAATATCATTAATTCCAAAGGAAGGCAAGGACAAACTTGAATGTAGCGGTTTTAGACCAATAAGTGTCCTGAATCAGGACTACAAAATTTTCACCCATATTCTAGCCAAAAGAATGGAAATAGTTCTCCCACAGATCATTAGTCTACCTCAGACTGGTTTTATTCGGGAACGCCGGACACAGGACAACATACGCCGTGCTCTACATGTAGTAAATCACATAACAATGCACAATACGCCTGCAATTCTAGTAGGTTTAGATGCAGAGAAGGCGTTCGACTGTGTAAGCTGGTCTTTTCTGTATGAAACCTTGGGTAGATTTGGTTTTGATGATAAAATAATAAAAACAATCCAAGCAGTATACTATGAACCAAAGGCAAAAATTAAGGTGAACGGGGCATTATCTCAATCTATAAAACTAGAGAGAGGCTCAAGACAAGGCTGCCCCCTGAGCCCGTTGCTATTCGCTCTTTTTATTGAGCCATTAAGTCGGTACATCACCCAGAACCAGGATATCAAGGGTATTGATATGAAAGGAGGTAATCAAAAAATTTCATTGTTTGCGGACGATGTATTACTTTATTTATCCGATCCAGAGACTTCTTTTATACATTTAATTACACTATTAGAAGACTATGGAACATTCTCTGGCTACAAGTTAAATTGATCAAAAACAAAAGTTATGTGCTTTAGGTATAATCCCACAAAAAAGTCTGAAAAATACCCACTAAATTGGGGAGCTACTAAAATGAAATACCTCGGGGTTGAAATCTCCAACGATTTAACAAATTTATACTCTGATAACTACCTACCATTAAATAAAAAACTCAAGGAGGATGTTCAGAGGTGGAGCGCCATTCCCCTTCTTGGTTTTGGATCCAGAGTACAATCAGTTCAAATGAATATTCTACCTAGACTACTTTACTTGTTCCAATCCCTTCCTGTGGAGATACCAGACCAACAATTCCAGGAGTGGGACAGACTAATTTCACGTTACGTCTGGCAAGGTAAAAGACCAAGAATCAAATACAAAAACTTACAATTATCTAAGAGTAGGGGGGGAGTGGCGCTCCCTTCCCTTAAAGATTATTATGTGGCTGCACAACTTAGACCACTTGTGTGCTTATGTAATTCTGACTACTTTGCTAAATGGAAAGAAATTGAAGAGGCATCAACAAATGCATATCCAATTCAAGAGCTAATAGGAGAAAAAATTAGATTGGACAGATTAGACTGTTTGAAAAATCCATTTATTACCTTACCTATTAAATTATGGAATAAAACAGTACAATGCAATAATTTAAATGATGTGGTGGGAATATTGAAATGGTGTGGATATGATAAAGATTTTGCACCCAGTAGGTTAGATGCACGATTTAAAGAATGGACCTCACAAGGGTTAACTGCTTATTGTACCTTATTAAATCAAGGGAAATTTCCACACATTGAAAACGATCTATGGTTTAAACAATAGTGATTTTTTTTTTAGATTTCTCCAAATTTGAAACTACATTGGAAAAATATTAAAGAATAATAAAGAAAAACTCCAAAATAATCTTTTAATCAAAGTGTTTGTTGATGCCTACACTTCACATAATGATCATAAGACAATTTCAAGGCTCTACAAAGGACTATGTCAATCAAAAGGACTTGAGTGTCATGTGAAACAAAAATGGGAAAAAGAGGGGAATTTATGTATCTCTGATGAGGAATGGACAACAATCTTTGAGGTACAATGGAAAACTACCAACTCAACAATCTGGAGAGAGTTTTGTTGGAAAAACTTGATTAGGTTCTTCAAGACACCGGCACAAGGAAAACATTTCACCAAATCAGCAACCTGTTGGAGGCAGTGCGGAGAACAAGAAGCAAATCACTGGCACATCTTCTGGACATGCCCTCTAATTGTTCAATTTTGGACTGATGTTCATAAAATCTTTGAAAAAGTGTTTCACATGGACATACTGTTTCAATTTACATCACTGTACCTAGGTTCCTTGCTTCCTTTCCTTCCCACTGTAGCCAAGTGCTTGCTCAAAGGGGGTCGTTTTGACCGTTGGGGTTTTACATAATTATTGTATGGCCTTGCCTTACAATATAAAGCGCCTTGGGGCAACTGTTTGTTGTGATTTGGTGCTATATAAAAAAATTGATTGATTGATTGATTGATAGATGACAATACAAGGTCTGTGATAAAACTAACGTACCTTTTTACTTTTTTCAAAAACTATATGGATTTGAATCACGTGCGATTACATCAGACAACCTTGAACCCTCGTGTGCATGCGTGAGTTTTTTCACGCCTGTCGGTTACGTCATTCGCCTGTGGGCTGGCTTTGAGTGAGGAGTGGTCCACCCCTCCTGTCGGAATTCTTTTGTCTGACTTCTTCCTGAGAGACTGGCGCTTTGCTTGATCAAATTTTTTTCAGAACCTGTGAGGCAGATCGAAGTGGACACCATCTGAGAAATTCAGCTGATTTTCTGTGAAAATTTTAACGGCTGATGAGAGATTATGGACTGTTGCTGTCGCTTTAAGGACTGCCCATGGAGTGGGACGTCGCGACGCGTCCTGAGCCGCCGCTGTCTGCCTGTTTCGAGCTGAAAGCTTCCAAATTTAAGCCTCTGTTGACCCAGGACGTCGTGACAGAACAGAGAACTTTCAGAAGAGGTCGGGATCAGCAGTTTATCCGGACATTCCACTGTTAAAGGACATTTTATTAATGAAAGACGTGCGGACGGGTCCGCGCATCGGGACGCAGCCGGCGCGGTGCGGCGACACAGGAAAAACACCTCCGTGTTGATAACCATTTGTAAAAACCAGACGGCTTTTGATGGCTTTCAGTTGAGTGAGTATCTGAGAAATTGTTTAACAGCTGGACATGTTCCATCTTGTCCTTAAGGCTTCCAACGGAGGTGTTTTTCCTGTGGCGGCGCACAGCGCCGGCTGCCTGCCGACGTGCGGACCTGTCCGCACTTTCTTTCATTACAAAATCTCCTTTAACAGTGGAATGTCCGGATGGTTGGATTGACTGCAATGGATTTTCTTTTTTTATTAAATCATTATATGGGGTATTGTTTGTAGAATTTAGAGGGAAAAATTAAATATATATATATATATATATATATATATATATAAAATACCATATAACACTGTACACGTTGATAGATATAACACTTAACTAAACTGACTAAACCAGTTGAACTCCAAAAACACCACAATAACAACATTTAAAGCCTCAAAACCATGAACTCCCATGGTGCATTGCAGCACAGTGTCCATTGTTTACTAGTTAGCTAAATTGCTGATTTCTCCAAAAATATTTGTCCTATCAACTTTACATTTTCACAGCACTCATCCTTGACCCCAAATGCATAAACATGCCAAACAGCAAATGTCAGCTGTCCACAGTTTGTCTGTGATCAAAGTTGCACGCACACACAGCTGCTGTAAGCAGGTATTTTTAATTTGACAAAAAAAGACGGTGGTGGAATACATTAACACCACTACACATGTCACTCATGGTCCCAACATGAGACTTAACTCACTCATGGTAAGAGCAACATAACACTTAACTAAACTGACTAAACCAACTGAACTACAAAAACACAATAAATCAACAACACTAAACACTGTTAAACCAACATGAACCACAATAACATTTAAAACCTCAAAACCCTGAACTCCCATGGTACATTGTAACACAATGTCCATTGTTTACTGGTGAACTGAAATAGCTAGTTTTTCTAAAAATATTTGTCCTATCAACTTTCTGTTTTTTCAGCATTCATCCTTGATCCAAAATACATAAGCATATTATACCGCAAATGTCAGCTCTCCCCGGTTATTGCAAGATCAAATCTATACACACGCGCACACACAGGCCACTTGGCTGTTTCATATATATATATATATATATATATATACACACACACACACACACACACACACAGTGGTGGGCACAGTTACGCTAATCCGCTAACCGCTAATTATCAAAGATAATGTTTTCATTATCGGATTAGCTTTTCAGATAACTTTGAAAACCATTATCGGACTAATTATCTTCCGATACGTTTTGGTCCGATAATTTTTAGACCGCTAACGTATTTTTGCAGACATGGTAACAAAGCTGAATAGTTACAAACATTTATGATATCTAAAATTGGTTTAGTACCTACCTGTTAAGTTTTTATAGTAGATGTGCAGTTCTATCCTCCGAGGAGAGCTGGTTCTAGAAGCAGACATGGGGTCAAATACTTTGCATTGTATTTAAATACAAATACAAATACTTTAGATTTTCAAATTCCAAATACAAATACAGTGAGGAAAATAAGTATTTGAACACCCTGCGGTTTTGCAAGGTCTCCTACTTAGAAATCATGGAGGGGTGTGAAATTTTCATCTTAGGTGCATGTCCACTGTGAGAGACATAGTCTAAAAAAAAAAAAAAAAAAATCCGGAAATCACAATGTATGATTTTTTTAATAATTTATTTGTATGTTACTGCTGCAAAAAAGTATTTGAACACCTACCAACCAGCAAGAATTCTGGCTCACACAGACCTGTTAATTTTTTTTTTAAGAAGCGCTCTTATTCTGCACTCTTTACCTGTATTAATTGCACCTGTTTGAACTTGCTACCTGTATACGAGGGTAGGCTGAAAAATTCTAAGGCTCACCAAGGAGAAATGCCATTTCAATAAAACTTGGCATGCATTAAGTTCAACTATTCTGATGACTAACTGTGTTATTTTCTTCCAGGTTGTGAGGTAGTTTGTGGTTCATAGCCAAGTTTGAAAGTTTGTGGTAGAGGGAAACGGCAAAAATGGACAAAATCTGGCATTGCGGTGTGATTAAGTACCTGCATAAGAAAGGGTTAAAGCCCAAGGACATTCATGCAGATATGGTTGCTACATTAGGGGATGAAGCTCCCTCCATATCTACAGTGCAGAAGTGGGCAGCTGAATTTAAGAGGGGCAGAGAGAGCCTTGAAGACGACCCAAGGTCTGGGCAGCCTGCAACAGCCACAACCCAGAAAAACATTCACCTTGTTCATGAAATGGTGATGGACGACAGACGATCGACGATTAATCAGCTAGCAGATGCTGTGGGAATATCCCATGAGAGAATTGAACAAATTCTGCATGAAGAACTTGGAATGTCAAAGGTGTCAGCTCGGTGGGTGCCACATCTTCTGACGCCTGATCAGAAATGCACCAGGCTAGTCATGTCGAAGGCAAACTTGGCGCAATTTGAAGAGGATCCAGCCAATTACATGGAACGTTTTCTCACCCAGGATGAGTGTTGGGTTCACCACTTTGAACCAGAGACAAAAAAACAATCAATGCAGTGGAAACACCCAAGGTCACCACCTCCAAAGAAGGCCAAGGTCGTTTCGTCTGCGGGGAAGGTCATGGTTTCAGTTTTCTGGGATGCCAAGGGCATTGTGTTCGTGGACTATCTTGAAAAGGGACAAACCATAAATGGACAGTATTGTTCTAACCTACTGAGACAGTTACGCGAGGCTATCAAAAAGAAGCGACCAGGAAAGCTGACGAAAGGGGTGCTGTTCCATCAAGACAGTGCCCCAGCTCACAAGTCAACAGTGGCCATGGCCACTATCCACGAGTGTGGATTCGAAGTGGTAGATCACCCACCATACTCCCCTGACTTGGCACCCTCGGACTTTTATCTGTTCCCAAACCTGAAAAAAACTTGGCTGGGAAGCACTATCGGAGCAATGATGAGGTGATGGCTGCCGTTGAGGACTATTTTGACTCTTAAGATGATGCCAAGGGAATCGAAGCACTCAAGCACTGCTGGAAGAAGTGTGTGGAGTTACAGGGAGACTATGTAGAAAAATAACCCTGAATTTGTTCAATTCAGCAACTGCATCATAGTCAGCCTTAGACCAAGACCAAGACCAAAGAGCTGTCTCAGGACACCAGGGACAAAACTGTAGACCTGCACAAGGCTGGGATGGACTACAGGACAACAGGTAAGCAGCTTGGTAGAAGACAACAACTGTTATGATTTATTTATTAGAAAGTGGAAGAAACACAAGATGACTGTCAATCTCCCTCTGTCTTGGATTCCATGCAAGATCTCACTTTGTGGGGTAAAGATGATTCTGAGAAAGCTCAGAACTACACAGGAGGACCTGGTCAATGACCTGAAGAGAGATGGGACCACAGTCGCAAAGATTACATTAGTAACACATTATGCTGTCATGGTTTAAAATCCTGCAGGGCAGCAAGGTCCCCCTGCTCAAGCCCGCACATGTCCAGGCCCATTTGAAGTTCACCAGTGACCATCTGGATGATCTAGAGGAAGCATGGGAGAAGGTCATGTGGTCAGATGAGACCAAAATAGAGCTTTTTGGAATCAACTCCACTTACCATGTTTAGAGGATGAGAACAACCCCAAGAAAACCATCCCAACTGTGAAGCATTGGGGTGGAAACATCATACTTTGGGGGTGCTCTTCTGCAAAGGGGACAGGACGACTGCACCGTATTGAAGGGAGGATGGATGGGGTCATGTATTGCGAGATTTTAGCAAACAACCTCCTTCCCTCAGTAAGAGCATTGAAGATGGGTCATGGCTGGGTCTTCCAGCATGACAATGACCCCAAACACACAGCCAGGGAAACTAAGGAGGGGCTCCGTAAGAAGCATTTCAAGGTCGAGTGGCCTGGCCAGTCTCCAGACCTGAACTCAATAGAAAATCTTTGGAGGGAGCTGAAACTCCAAACCTGAAAGATTTGGAGAAGATCTGTATGGAGGAGTGAACAAAAATCCCTGCTGCAGTGTGTGCAAACCTGGTGAAAAACTACAGGAAACGTTTGACCTCTGTAATTACAAAGAAAGGCTATTGTACCAAATATTAACATTGATTTTCACAGGTGTTCATATACTTATTTGCAGCAGTAACATACAAATAAATTATTAAAAAAATCATACATTGTGATTTCTGGATTTTTTTTTTTTTTAGATTATGTCTCTCACAGTGGACATGCACCTAAGATGAAAATTTCAGACCCCTCCATGATTCGTAAGTGGGAGAACTTGAAAAATCGCAGGGTGTTCAAATACTTATTTTCCTCACTGTACAAATACAAATACTTTGTACTTTTTCAAATACAAATACAAATACTTTATATTTTGAGTATTTCAAATACAAATACAAATACTTTCTATGAACTATAAACAACAAATCAACACAAAAACTGATAAACCGGTGATAATTTATTATGAAAATAGCATGATCAAATACTATTGATAAGTAAAGGATTGAATGTTTTATCACAAAATCACTATTATAATATCACAGGCAATAATCAAACTATCACAATATATATTCTGTTTCCATCAATATTGCATCCTTTTGTATCCACCATATCCAGTGCTTAATTTGTAAAGTGGGAGGTCCCAGAGCGCAGAGGATGGGTGGCTCCGGTGCAGAAAAAAAAGGGCGGGGCTTGCGAACAACGCCGTGCGCCACACCGAAAATAAACTGGGCATGTATTGTAGGCCTAATAACACTAGTCACACCAAATCCGGATAGAGTACAAATTCCTGTTTAATGATGTACAGTGGTCCCTCGTTTATCGCGGGAGTTACGTTCTCCGCATTCACACCGAGCGCGATGCAAGCGACTTCAGCCACAGGTTGCCATGTAATCCCTATGTAAGGACGCGTTTTGGCGCCAAACCGTGCAGTGCAATGTGAGTGAAGCGATTTTGAGCGTTTTGCGCGTTTGTGGCGCGTTGCAAAAATCTGAACTTTTTCGTCTCGTCTCGTCGCGCCACGATGACCAATCAGGGACTGAATATGTAGTAACGTGGAGATGTCTGGAGTTTGACTGAAGATGTGAACATGTCCTGTATCTGGTAGCAGCCTGTGAGCAGGACTTATGTCTCTTTTGTCCTTTATTTCACAATCATGAGAGTTTTTGGAGCGAGCAGCAGCCCCACAGCAGCGGGAGAGGAGTTTTTTTTCTCTCTTTTTTACGTGCGCGCGCGCGAGGGAATCATCCATGGAGATTATTTTACTTATTAACTACATAGATGTATAATAAAGCAAATGGTGACTGGTTTCTAAAGACAATTATGACAGAGTTTTTTGGGAAAGAGCGAGGAGCAGCCTCACAGCAAGCCGCGGAGTTTCGTTCTTTCTTTTTTCTGTTACGTGCGCGCGCGAGCGAATTGTCTGTGTGGAGAATATTTTATTAATTAACTACACAGATGTATGGTGTATAATGGTGACTAGTTTCTAAACACAATTATGATAGAGTTTTTTGGGGGAAGAGTGAGCTGCAGCAAGCAGCGGAGTTTTTTTTTTTAATTGCTTACATGTGCGCGCGTGAACGGGACAGTTGGTCCTCAAACTGGGTCCCGCAGAGGCGGAAGGACTGCTGAAAGCGGCCGTCATCCAGACGCAGCTCCTGCAGCAAATAATGATACTCTCTGTATTGGGAGCTTTTCATAACAACTCGCTCCGTGTGATCAAGGTCCGTCATGATGACTTGACGTCGAGCGGAATGGAAGCTCCTCCTATTTGATGACGCACCGGGGCGAATTTTTGCAGCGAAAGTCCACCCAAGCAGAGCGACACACCGGGCGAAGGAGGCGCGTCCGTCGCCACACGACCCCCGCAAATTTGTAGCGTCTGATCGCGCCCGGTGTGAACGCGGCATTAAATCCGCGAAGTAGAGCTATTTTTTACACTTATTATAGATGTTTTAAGGCTGTAAAACTCCTCACTACACACTTTTCTCAAACAGGCATTAACATTTTCTCTCTTGTGTAAACACTCTCTTTTTTCTTCTGTGCGAGAAGATTATAAACAGACACACGCAGAACACAATGCGCGGCTCTCCCTTCACTCACTGCCTCCGGGGGTGCGGATGCGGGACCTGCAAAGAATCCAAGTCCTCTCTCGGTGGCCACAGAGCTCTGCGGCTACGGTCAACATCCGGATCAAAACAGCGAGCGTAGTCTCTTGACCTGTTGCCAGATTTGGCGCAATTCCGCACAGCAGACAGGAGGGCGGCGGTGTGACTGGCAGTGAGAGCAATCGCGGTGATTTTTTTTAAATATTTTGTTAGTCAAGAGAGGTGGCGGATCATGGATCCAGTATAAATAGCTGGCGGAGCCAACGTCAGAGGTTCCGGAGCCAACGTCGGAGGTTCCGGAGCCAACGTCGGAGGTTCCGGAGCCAACGTCAGAGGTTCCGGAGCCAACGTCGGAGGTTCCGAAGCGCGCTCCAGCTTGCTCCCCCTCAAATTAAGCCCTGACCATATCACAAAACAATAATAAAATGTCATATCTGGTGTGTCTCAACACAGTGTCACACAGATTCCCAAGTTTGAAACGTATTTGGAAAAAGTATTTGTAAAAGTATTTGAAAATACTTGGGATCGGCGATGTATTTGAAATACAAATACAAATACTTTGAATTCAAAATCTGAAAATACTCCGAAAAATGTATTTAAGTATTTTCAAATACAAATACTTTTGTATTTGGCCCCATGTCTGTCTAGAAGAAACCGCTCTATCCTCTGCAGGCAAAAGAGAACTGGTCACAGAAAAGAAAAAAGGCTCATTTCTTTTGACCCCCTACTGATACGCTGGCAATATCACCCAAGTCATCCAGAGGCATACAGTTTTAACTTATGATTAAAATTTTAACCAAACTAATTTCAGACAAGTTATTTAAATTAATGTCTTGTCTGAAGTTTTATAAAGTGAAAATATCAGATATATGTTTTAGTTTTAAAGTAATGCACTAATTTTGAAGGTTTTAGTGTGGACATGCTGTGTCGAGGTGTATTATGGGTACCCTCAGTACATTCATGACAGAAGAAATGCATTTGAGACGCTCTGATCAGGCTCCACACGGACAACAGCATTAAACTCTTTGTATATTGTGCCTAAAAGTCTCGTGAATATATTTTCTGGGTTTATAGATGTTATTGCGTTCTGGAATTTTGTTTTAGCAAGTTTTCACGGTCTCTACTACCATCTACTGGCCAGTAGTGTTCATGACAGTATTCGCCCTAAAGCTGGGAAGACACTGTACAATTTTTTCAATCGTTGTACTCGGCTTTGATGCGATCTGACTACTCACATTGTACGTTCAAAAACCACACGCCGGACTCGTGTTTCCAGAAGCAGAACGTAAACAGAAGCTTTTTTTCCCAAACTTTATTTATATTTCTTATTTTTACAAAAACTCTCGATGGGAGACATCAAAGTTTAAAAAAAAACAATACAAGACTTTACACAAGTTGAAGAAAGGGGGGAAAAGAAACAGAAGCTGCTCTCCCAAAGAGATGATCACTGTTTATGCTCTCTCCAATTCAGCATCGGTGTTTGCACATGCACAGTGCAAGACGTTGGATGCTTGTAGCGCTTCAGCAGCGGGATACCCTCACAAAGGCCAACCAGAATATCAAACAGGTTTGATTTTCATCCAACCATACGATTGCCGATCAGGAGGTGGTTGTGAGAGGTTAAACGCAGCTCGTTACTCCATGGATACTGCATGATGCAGGACGTGTGATTAAGCTGAAACTTGGCGCGATCCAAAAAAATTATCGCACAAGTGAAAAATTGGCTGAAAAAGGGCCAAAACTTGCACAGTGTAAGCCCAGCTTAAGTACTGAGTGTCTGGGCACCAGTAGTTGGCAGTGTTCTATTTATTTTCACACCGGTTATATCAGACAGTTATCTAATTACAACTTGGATTTTTTTAATGCCTTTTTTTTTTTTTACAAATAAAAATGGCATATTTTACAAAAGCACATTTATCTGTAAACATCAACACACGACACACCTCACATTAACATGTTGGTTTACATAGAATAAACGAGTCAACCAATCAGTGTTCGCAGAGTGTTTACCCATAATTTAGTGTTTACCCATAATCCTTTTGGCATCTGTATGTGTTTGTTACAGAAGTTCACAATTAGTGCATTATTCAACATTAAAAGATATACGTATGTTATATTTTAACTTTGTACAAATGACAGAATTGACATTAATGAAGTTATTCTATCAGTATTAATTTTATTTAGAAACCAAACCATAAGTTAACACTGCTTTATTTTCCAACACCTCCGCCTCACGGCAACACTGTTATTGAGTAGAGAGTTGAGCTTCGCTGCTCCTCTCAACTGCTTTGCTGCTGGAAGCTATGTAATAAACAAGAGCTTCCAGCAGGGGGCAGGGCGCGCAAAGACAGAAGTGCTGACCCATTGTTTGGGTCTGTTGTTGCCTTTGACGCTACCAGAAGCGATCGTGGTGTTAAAACTCAAAATCAGCTTGTTAGTAGTTGCAAGTGTACCGGAGACAATCAAATCAAATCAATTTTATTTATATAGCGCCAAATCACAACAAACAGTTGCCCCAAGGCGCTTTATATTGTAAGGCAAAGCCATACAGTAATTACGGAAAAACCCTAACGGTCAAAACGACCCCCTGTGAGCAAGCACTTGGCGACAGTGGGAAGGAAAAACTCCCTTTTAACAGGAAGAAACCTCCAGCAGAACCAGGCTCAGGGAGGGGCAGTCTTCTGCTGGGACTGGTTGGGGCTGAGGGAGAGAACCAGGAAAAAGACATGCTGTGGAGGGGAGCAGAGATCAACAGTACTGGAAGTTATCGGTTATCTGTAGCTTCCTATAAAATTTTGGGTGGGTTATCAGTTTAGCTTTATAAAGGTAGCTTTTCAGTTAGCTAATTATCTGTTATCGAAGCAAATTTTTTTTGTTAGCTGTGCCCACCACTGTGTATATACACTAGCACGTGCCATGAGGATTCATTTAAAATACATAAGCCTACCAAACGGCAAATGTCAGCTGTCCCCAGTTTCTCTGTGATCGAAGTTACACACACGCACAGACATACACAGAGGTCACTTGGCTTTTAATATATAGACTATTTATGCCCGCTGCTTGAATGGCATGTGAGTGCAGAATTTTCAACATCCATTGTTCACTGTTGTTACCTAATATCCCTAATTTTTCCAAAAGGTTTTGTCTCATCAACTTTCTGTTATGTCAGCTCTCCCCAGTTTCTCCATGATCGAAGTTTTACACACACACACACACACACACACACACACACACACACACACACACACACACACACACACACACACACACACACAGCTGTTTGCAGTGTTTGCACTGGGACAAATAACACTGTTCAACATGAGTTTTTCAATGGATTTTTGGTCATTTGGGGGCGCTGAATCCCAATCTGGGGTTAGTTTTTGCCAGTCACATCACATTTCTGAGATATGTAAACATATTTCTCATATCAAGCATTGAAGCAAAAGTTGCAGTCTTGCATGCCTCTTTGGCGCTATAAACGATATTCTGGCTCTTGTTCACGTTTCGTGAACCTGGTTTTAAAAAACTATGTTTTTGAAGCTGATTTGTGTATGATTAGTGGCATCAAACTTGTGAGTGAATGAATTCTGTGTAATTCATCAATACGGAACATGCAGATTGCAAAAATAAACGTGAAGTGATAGAGGAATCTGAGCTCAGATTCAGGTTCAGCACCCCAAAATGACCCTAAATCAGTTAAAGTCCATGCAAGAAAATTTTTTACATGCTGTCACCTGTCACCAGCCTAACTGTGACTATTTTTAGACATTGTTTTAGAAAGAAAAAAGGAAGGGAAAAATGTGAAACACTGTCCATCCATCCATCCATCCATTTTCTTCCGCTTTATCCGGAGTCGGGTCGCGTAAAAAAAAAAAAAAAAAAAAACACTTAAAAATGTAACATAATGAGCTTCAGTTCACACAGAAAAGGAGCTTAAGTTAACTCAACTTTGCATTACAACAAGGCAACTCAGATTTGGTTCAGATAAAAATGATCTTTTTAACTCAGAAAAACACATTGATTTACCTGCATCCTTCCTGAAGTTGAAAAATGTAAAGATCTTTCACAGCAGGTTGTGTTACATTTTTAAATTTGCATTAACTTTTACTTTTAATAAATCCCTTCAGCTTCTCTCTCTGGATCTGAGGTGGATCTGCATGTTGATTTGGCACAAGTTTTACACCAGGATGCCTTTCCTGACACAACTACATATTGCATGGGTAGGGGTGGGGTTTGAACCAGGAACCTGTGCACTGGAAACAAGCACACAAGACACTAACAGTTTAACCCAATCCAAGTGTTTATACTATTTAACTATAATTGAACTATATGCTCTGCGACAGACTGGCATCCTGTCCAGGGTGTGCCCCGCCTCGCGCTCTATGACTGCTGGGATAGGCTCCAGCCCCTCGTGACCGGTTGAAGATGAGTGTGTGTAAACTATATGCCAGAGAGTAACTGTTCTAGTGTTCTTCATTGTTGTCAGTGAGTCCTGAGAGTAAAATAGAATCTATTTATAATAATCTCAAGTGCTGAATGAAATCTTCTGAAAAGAAAGTGAACTCTTCATGTGTTAAATTAAGCAGTTATTGAAATTAAAACAAAATAAGTTGTGAGGATTCTGAGTGGTTTGAGTATTTGCACATAAGTGTATTAAAGGTTGACTCTCACAGTAAAATATTTCAAGTCATATGTCAAGTGTTTCAATTTCTTTTTTGTCCAGACACATAATAAAATATTGAAATGTTTTTCAGGGATGCTCAAGAAACAGTCAACATTATAAAGCAATAACATGATATAAACCATGATAGTACTGGCAAGAAATTAATAGTAGTTTCACCCCTGGGTGGGATAGTTTGGAGACAAAGTCAGAGAGGCAAGATTGAGATGGTTTGGACATGTGCAGAGGAGGGACCCAAGGTATATAGAGAGAAGGATGCTGAGGATGGAGCCACCAGGCAGGAGGAGAAGAGGGAGGCCAAAGAGGAGGTTTTTGGATGTGCTGAGGGAGGACATGCAGGTGGTTGTGTGACAGAGGAAGGCTGACTTCCCAGCCACTGCGCTTCCTTAGAGATAGGGTGAGGAGCTCGGTCACTTGGGAGGAGCTCGGAGTCGAGCCGTTGCTTCTCCACGTCGAAAGGAGCCAGCTGAGGTGGCTCAAGCATCTTTTCTGGATGCCCCCTGGACGCCTCGCTGGAGAAGTGTTCAGGGCACGTCCCATTGGGAGGAGGCCCCGGGGAAGACCCAGGACACGCTGGAGGGACTACGTCTCTCGGCTGGCTTGGGAATGCCTCGGGGTTCCCCTGGAGGAGCTGGGGGAGGTGTGTGTGGATCGGGAGGTCTGGGCGGCTTTGCTTGAGCTGCTGCCCCCGCGACCCGACTCCGGATAAAGCGGAAGAAAACGGATGGATGGATGGATGATCTGCTGTGGCGACCCCTAACGAGAGCAGCCAAAAGAGGAAGATGAGGAAGATTAAGTAGTTTAACAGAAGCAGCTCAGTTCAGATTACGATCATCAAATAAACATGCAAAATGACGTTATGATATATATGTTCTCAGAAACAAAAAGTTCTAATTAAAACTATGAAAAAAACCTGTGTTATATCTATAACTCGTGTTGTCATACTGCAAATCCTACGCGATGATAACACGGCTAAAGATAGATATTCTTGCCATTAAGCATGATTTTTTAATTAGAAATGCTGTATAAATACTTTATATTAGCCATTTACAGATAACAGTCTGATATCGATGAACTTCAAAGTGAGGCTCATCAATGAAATCAGATGGTTAAGTGTGTGTGGTTGCTATGGAAACCTGCAGGCTGCTGGTCTGTAATGGCACAAGGTTGAAACCAGCCGCAGTGATGCAGACTAAAACGTGACAACTTAAAACACAATCTGTTTTTGCACTGGAATGACTTTGTCACTGCAGTGATGCTCCACAGCACAATTCTGTTTTATCCCACTCTAATCCTCTCAGCCAAGGGCCATCCGGGTCATGTGACCAACAACCACACAGTTTGTCCAACCGCAGCTATAATTCAGAGAGAGAGAGAGAGAGAGAGAGAAACTGCTCCAAGGCTCAGTCATCCATCAATAATATCTGTGTGTTTGTGTGTGTTCCTGTAAAACAGACTGAACCTTTTAAACCTATTAAACTGCCACTGAATATAAAACAGGAATATAACGGTGATGTCACAGTTGATTGAAAAACGTCCATGATGTGCACGCAGACTATGCCCCGCCCCTCCGATGCCTTTCATTTCACATCATGTGATCCACTGGCATGCTGAGATGAAGACTGTGGGCTGCTTGTGGAATGTTTATTCCCATATGGTAATAATAATAGTGCAGTCAACAGCTTGTCTAAAGGACTTTGGGCTCACTCAGTACTTCTCAAGTGGGGTTGGGGGCCCTGAATGGGATCACTGGCTAAATCTGAGAGGTCACAAACTGATCAAAGAACAGATAAAAGGAGAAATAAAGGAGTTGCCCAGCGGCAGTAAAAAGTACCTGATAGTTTTATCTCATAATGTCTCTGACAATTATGAATCTGAAAGAGGAAGTTTATTGAAAATTATTGAACTGCTGACAACTGAGCAGGGGTGGTGGCCAAGTGGTTAGGGTGCTTGGTTCTTGTTCAAACCCCACCGCATTTCTCCATGTAATGTGGAGTTGTATCAGGAAGGGCATCTGGCGTAACACTTGTCGCAACCCTGAGTCAAAAACAAGGTAGCAGACTTACTTATTGAACTGCTGACAACTCAGACATTTTCAGCGCTGAAACTGTTAAATAGGTGATTGGTAGAAAATTAATCACATGTAATTGCAAATCAATAACACTGGTCTACAAATTTTGAAAAATTGTCTGCTTCAGAAACAAAATGTGCTATTTATTATGGATGTTGGCACGCTGAACTCAAATATGACAGTAAAAAAAAAAGGCTGATTGGCTACTGTTTCCAAGATATTTGTTTTTACTTTGTATGTCTACATACCATATTTTCTGGAGTATAAGTTGCTTTTTTTAACTAGTTTGGGAGGTCTTGTGAGTGGTGTGACTTATATACAGAAAAATCACACATTAACTATTCACAATAATAATAATCATAATGACAATTTATATCTGACTTTCCCAGGAATCACTAAACAAAAGCACTAAACAAAATAAACCCTAATAATAAAAGAAATGCCAATAATAAAAGGTACACTGCAACAGTGCACAAAAATCCCAAATTAAAGAGCCGATAAAACAGAAAAAGGTGTGACAGCTGGGCTTTTCATCTTCAAGAGTCAGTTCTTCTTCTTCTTCTTTGTCTTTCGGCTGTTCCCGTTAGGGGTTGCCACAGCAGATCAATTGTTTCCATCTCACCCTGTCCTCTGTATCTTCCTCTGTCACACCAACCACCTGCATGTCCTCTCTCAGCACATCCATGAACCTCCTCTTTGGTCTCCCTCTTCTCCTCCTGCCTGGTGGCTCCATCCTCAGCATCCTTCTCCCTATATACCCTGGGTCCCTCCTCTGCACATGTCCAAACCATCTCAATCTCGCCTCTCTGACTTTGTCTCCAAACCATCCCACCTGAGCTGTCCTTCTGATATGTTCATTCCTAATCTTGTCCATTCTTGTCACTCCCAAAGAGAATCTCAACATCTTCAGCTCTGCCACCTCCAGCTCTGCCTCCTGTCTTTTTGTTAGTGCCACTGTCTCTAAACCATACAACATAGCTGGTCTCACTACTGTTTTGTAAACTTTCCCCTTCACTCTTGCTGATATTCTTCGGTCACAAATCACTCCTGCCACCTTTCTCCACCCACTCCACCCTGCCTGCACTTTCTTCTTCACCTCTCTACCACACTCTCCATTACTTTGAACAGTTGACCCCAAATATTTAAACTCATCTACTTTCACCACTTCTACTCCTTGTAACTGCACTATTCCACTGGGCTCCCTCTCATTCACACACATGTACTCAGTCTTGTTTCTACTGACTTTCATTCCCCTCTCTCCAAAGCATATCTCCACTTCTCCAGACTAGACTCAACTTGCTCTCTACTCTCACTACAGATCACAATGTCATCTGCAAACATCATAGTCCATGGGGACTCCTGTCTGATCTCATCTGTCAACCTGTCCATCACCACTGCAAACAAGAAAGGACTCAGAGCTGATCCTTGGTGTAATCCCACCTCCACCTTGAATGAGTCTGTCATTCCGACTGTGCATCTCACCGCTGTCACACTATTCTTGTACATGTCCTGCACTACCCTAACATACTTCTCTGCCATTCCAGACTTCCTCATACAATGCCACAACTCTTCTCTTGGCACCCTATCATAAGCTTTTTCTAAGTCCACAAACACACAATGTAACTCTTTCTCTTTTCTCTGTACTTTTCCAACAGTATTCTCAGAGCAAACATTGCATCTGTAGTGCCTTTTCTCGGCATGAAACCATATTGCTGCCCACAGATCTTCACCTGTTTTCTAAGCCTAGCTTCTACTACTCTTTCCCATAACTTCATGCTGTGGCTGATCAGCTTTATGCCTCTGTAGTTACTGCAGCTCTGCACATCACCCTTGTTCTTGAAAATAGGAACCAGCACACTTCGTCTCCACTCCTCAGGCATCCTCTCACTTTCCAAGATTTTATTAAACAATCTGGTTAGAAACTCTACTGCCATCTCTCCTAGACATTTCCATGCCTCCATTGGAATGTCATCTGGACCAACTGCCTTTCCACTCTTCATCCTCTTCATAGCAGCCCTCACTTCTTCCTTGCTAATCTCTTTTACTTCCTGATTTACTCTCACCACATCATCCAGCCTTTTCTCTCGCTCATTTTCTTTATTCATCAACTCTTCGAAATATTCCCTCCACCTTCTCAACACACACTCCGCACTTGTCAGCACATTACCATGTGCATCTTTTACCACCCTAACCTGCTGCACATCCTTTCCAGCTCTGTCCCTTTGTCTGGCCAATCAGTACAAGTCCTTTTCTCCTTCCTTACTATTCAACTTCTTGTACAGCTCACAATATGCCTTTTCCTTTGCTTTTCCCACTTCTCTTCTCGCCTTACGCCGCATCGCCTTGTGCTCCTGTCTACTTTCTTCATCTCTCCGACTATCCCAAAACTTTTTCGCCAACCTCTTTCTCCTTATGCTTTCCTGCACCTCTTCATTCCACCACCAAGTCTCCTTGTCTTCCTTCCACTGTCCAGATGTCATACCCAGTACTGCCCTAGCTGTCTCCCTCACCACATCTGCAGTACTCTTCCAGTTGTCCAAAATTGCTTCCCCTCCAACTAGTGCTTCTCTCACCTGCTTGCTAAATTTCACACAACAGTCTTCCTCCTTCAGCTTCCACCATCTGATCCTTTGTTGAGCTCTCACTCTCTTCTTCTTCTTTACCTCTAAAGTCATCCTACAAACAACCATCCTATGCTGTCTAGTGACACTCTCCTGCTACCACCTTACAGTCTGTGATTTCTTTTAGCTTGCATCTCCTATAAAGAATGTAGTCCACCTGTGTGCACCTTCTTCCACTCTTATATGTTACCCTGTGCTCCTCCCTTTTCTTAAAGTAGGTATTCACCACAGCCATTTCCATCCTTTTTGCAAAATCAACTACCATCTGTCCTTCCCCATTCCTATCCTTGATACCATATCTACCCATTACTTCCTCATCACCTCTGTTCCCTTCACCAACATGCCCATTGAAGTCTGCTCCTATCACCACTCTTTCATGCTTGGGCACACTCTCCACCACCTCATCTAACACACTCCAGAAATCTTCTTTCTCCTTCATCTCACAACCTACCTGTGGGGCATATGCACTGATGATATTCATCATCACCCCTTCAATTTCCAACTTCACACTCATCACCCTGTCAGACACTCGCTTAACCTCCAACACACTTTTAACATACTCTTCCTTTAAAATGACCCCAACACCATTTCTCTTCCTGTCCTCACCATGGTACAACAACTTGTACCCACCGCCGATGCTCCTGCTCTTACTTCCCTTCCACTTGGTCTCTTGCACACACAATATGTCTACCTTTCTCCTCTCCATCGTATCAGCCAGCTCTCTCCCTTTACCAGTCATACTACCAACATTCAAAGTCCCCACTCTCATTTCCACCCTTCTAGTTTTCTTCTTCTCCCGCTGTTCGTGGCAGCGTTTTCCTCCTCTTCTTCGTCGTCTTCGCCCAGCAGTAGCCCAATTTCCACCGGCACCCTGTTGGGCAATAGCATCGGTGGCGGACGTTGTTAACCCGGGCCGCGACCGATCCGGTATGTGAATTCAATTCTGAGTCTGCATAGTTGGGTTGGCTTGTTTTACACCGGATGCCCTTCCTGACGCAACCCTCCTCATTTATCCGGGCTTGGGACCGGCACTCAGAATGTACTGGCTGCACACCCCATGTTGTTGGGAAGGTGTCGTGACACGGACCCACAACAGGGGGCGTTAATGAAGGGACAATGGAATAGCCAAAAAGTAACAATTTAATGTTGTGAATGTGCACAACGTAGTACAGACAAATACAAATATTGCGGAATATCAATCTGACACAAGGTGACGTGTGGCAGGCTCGAAGATAGGAGACGTCTGGTGCGAGAAGAGCCGGATCCCACACAGCTTCCACCACCAACGGATCTGAAGAACACCGGAGCCGCCAAGCCCTGCGCCCCAGGTGGCCACTGTCTTCAGCAGTCAGACCCGGTACTGCTGGCAGAGAACAGAAACAGTTCTTGGATGAGTGTGAGTTCGCACACTCAGTAATCCCACAGTCTGTATACAGTTAGGAGGGAGAACCTCCACCTCCAATCACACACTCGTACAGCTCCTGTGAAACCACTTATCTGGTTTGGGGTGTGAGGCGAAGCCGTCGCAGTCCACACCAAAACGCCAATACCGCAGATAAGGACACGTCACAGGAAAACGGCTGCAACTGAGATCAGACTATTAGTCAAAGTTAAGTCAACAGAGAAATGACCTGTATGGTAGAAGATTTCTCGGGAAGGAGGTGGAGTTGCAGTCCGGTCTTTGTAGTGGTGGTGATGGGTGACAGCTGGTGTTGATAGGTGACAGCTGTCACCTCCAGCGGCTCCGACGCCCTCCCATGCTTGGAGCCCGCACTCCAAGCAGGGCGCCATCTGGTGGTGGTGGGCCAGCAGTACCTCCTCTTCAGCGGCCCACACAACAGGACCCCCCGGAGGCGCCCGACCAGGTTTATCCGGGTGTCGGGCGTAGAAGTCGGCCAGGAGGGCCGGGTCCAGGATGAAGCTCCTTTTCACCCAGGAGCGTTCCTCGGGGCCATACCCCTCCCAGTCCACCAGATACTGGAAGCCCCGACCCTTGCGACGGACGTCCAGAAGCCGACGCACGGTCCACGCCGGCTCCCCATCGATGATCCGGGCAGGAGGTGGTGCAGGTCCAGGGGTGCAGAGCGGTGAGGTGTGGTATGGCTTGATCCGCGACACGTGAAAAACAGGATGGATCCGCAGTGAAGCTGGCAGCCGTAGCTTCACTGCGGCCGGGCTGAGGACCTTGGTGATGGGAAAGGGTCCAATATACCTGTCTTTCAGTTTATGGGAGTCCACTTGGAGCGGGATGTCCTTTGTCGACAACCATACCTCCTGCCCAGGCTGGTATGCAGGGGCCGGGGAACGCCGGCGGTCTGCATGGGCCTTGGCCCTCGTCCGGGCCTTCAACAGGGCAGAACAGGCAGTCCGCCACACCCGGTGGCACCTCCTGAGGTGGGCCTGGACCGAGGGCACACCGACCTCTCCCTCCACAAGCGGAAACAATGGGGGCTGCTACCCCAAACACACCTCAAACGGGGAGAGGCCGGTGGCAGACAACACTTGGCTGTTGTGGGCGTACTCGATCCAGGCCAGATGGGTGCTCCAGGCCGTCGGGTGCGCGGAGGTAACGCAACGGAGGGCCTGCTCCAACTCCTGGTTGGCCCGCTCTGCCTGTCCGTTCGTCTGAGGGTGATACCCGGACGAGAGACTCACGGTGGCCCCCAGTTCCTTGCAAAAACTCCTCCAGACCTGAGAGGAGAACTGAGGGCCACGGTCTGAGACGATGTCCGCTGGTATCCCATGCAGACGCACCACGTGGTGGACCAGGAGGTCTGCTGTCTCCTGGGCCGTAGGGAGCTTCGGGAGGGCCACGAAGTGGGCCACCTTGGAGAACCGGTCCACTATCGTTAAGATAGTGGTGTGGCCCTGGGACGGCGGGAGGCCCGTGACAAAGTCCAGGCCGATGTGGGACCAGGGGCGATGAGGCACCGGTAGGGGTCGGAGGAGTCCTGAGGTCCTCTTGTGGTCCGCCTTGCCCCTGGCACAGGTGGTGCAGGCCTGGACGTAGTCCCGGACGTCGGCTTCCATAGACGCCCACCAGAAGCGCTGCTGGACTACTGCCATGGTCCTGCGCACTCCGGGATGACAGGAGAGTTTGGACCCATGGCAGAAGTCCAAAACCGCAGCTCTGGCCTCTGGTGGGACGTACATCTTGTTCTTCTGGCCGGTTCCCGGGTCCGGGTTCCGTGTCAGGGCCTCCCGGACGGTCTTCTCCACGTCCCAGGTGAGAGTGGCCACGACAGTGGACTCGGGGATGATGGTCTCTGGGGGGTCTGACAGCTCGTCCTTGGCTTCCTCTTCATGCACCCGGGACAGTGCATCCGACCGTTGGTTCTTGGTCCCAGGGCGGTATGTAATCTGGAAGTCAAAGCACCCGAAGAACAGTGACCAGCGGGCTTGCCTGGGGTTCAACCGCTTGGCGGTCCGGATGTACTCCAGGTTCCGATGGTCCGTGAAAACAGTGAAGGGCACCGTCGCTCCCTCCAACAGGTGTCTCCACTCCTCAAGAACCTCCTTCACCGCCAAGAGTTCCCGATTGCCGACGTCATAATTCCTCTCAGCCGGGGTCATCCTGCGGGAAAAATAGGCACAAGGGTGGAGGACCTTATCGGACTCCCCGCTCTGGGACAGCACGGCTCCTATCCCTGAGTCAGAGGCATCCACTTCCACTGTGAACTGGCGAGTAGGATCTGGCTGCACCAGAACTGGTGCAGTCGAGAACCGGCGTTTCAACTCCTTAAACGTGGCTTCGCACCGATCCGACCAGGTGAAGGGGACTTTTGTGGAGGTCAGGGCTGTCAGGGGGCTAACTACCTGACTGTAGCCCTTAATGAACCTCCTGTAGAAGTTCGCAAAACCAAGGAACTGTTGCAGCTTCCTACGGCTTGTTGGGTGCGGCCAATCTCTCACCGCCGCAACCTTGGCCGGATCAGGGGCGACGGAGTTGGAGGAGATTATGAACCCCAGGAAGGACAAAGAGGTGCGGTGGAACTCGCACTTCTCGCCCTTCACAAACAGCCGGTTCTCCAACAACCGCTGTAGGACCTGACGTACATTCTTGACATGAGTGTCAGGGTCCGGAGAAAAGATGAGGATGTCGTCTAGATACACGAAGACAAACCGGTGCAGGAAGTCCCGCAAGACGTCATTAACCAATGCTTGGAACGTCGCAGGGGCGTTTGTGAGGCCGGACGGCATGACCAGGTACTCAAAGTGACCTAAGGGGGTGTTAAATGCCGTCTTCCACTCGTCTCCCTTCCGGATCCGAACCAGGTGGTACGCATTCCTAAGATCAAGTTTAGTGAATATTTGGGCTCCATGCAGGGGCGTGAACACCGAATCCAACAGAGGTAACGGGTATCGGTTGCGAACCGTGATCTCGTTCAGCCCTCTGTAATCGATGCATGGACGGAGTCCTTCGTCCTTCTTACCCACAAAAAAGAAACCCGCACCCATCGGGGAGGTGGAGTTCCGGATCAACCCAGCAGCTAACAAGTCCCGGATGTAGGTCTCCATTGATTCGCGTTCCGGACGTGAGAGGTTGTACAGCCTGCTGGACGGGTACTCAGCGCCCGGAATCAAATCGATGGCACAATCGTATGGTCGGTGCGGGGGAAGGGCGAGTGCCAGATCTTTGCTGAAGACGTCAGCAAGATCGTGGTACTCACATGGCACCGCCGTCAGATTGGGGGGACTTTGACCTCCTCCTTAGCTATCTCACCGGGTGGAACCGAGGATCCTAAACACTCCCGGTGGCAGGTTTCGCTCCACTGCGTCACAACCCCAGACGGCCAATCAATCCGGGGATTGTGTTTCAACACCTATGGAAAACCCAAAATCACTCGGGAGGTAGAAGGTGTTACAAAAAACACTATCTCCTCCCTGTGATTCCCAGACACCACCAAAGTCACTGGCTGTGTCTGGTGTGTGATTAATGGAAGAAGAGTGCCATCTAGTGCTCGTACCTTCACAGGGGAAGGCAGAGCCACCAGAGGGAGCCCTACTTCCTTTGCCCATCTGCTGTCCAGCAGATTCCCTTCTGACCCCGTGTCTATAAGTGCTGGGGCGTGAAGGGTTAAATCCTCACAAAGGATTGTGACTGGGATTCATGCTGATTTTTGGGGTTCCCCCGCGTGCATGTTATGGCCCACCCTTAGCCCAGTTTCTAAGGACGAGCATTGTAGTTTGACCGTTTGGGACAGTTCCTCTGTATGTGACCATTAGACC
This sequence comes from Thalassophryne amazonica, assembly GCF_902500255.1. NCBI lineage: Eukaryota > Metazoa > Chordata > Actinopteri > Batrachoidiformes > Batrachoididae > Thalassophryne > Thalassophryne amazonica. The sequence goes on from NC_047109.1 coordinate 12,495,493, forward strand.
CACAGAAAAAACACTCCCCGCGGGCCTGCCTCCTTTGTCTGTCCTTTGATTTCATTTTGGCCCTGCTCGTGTCCATAGCTTCATCAGCAGGGGGAGCTGTAGCCACACGGGGCCCTCTGGCTGTGGAGCGTGGGGACGACGGCACCCTTTTGGACCCGGAAGGAAGAGGGACGGCCCGTTCCCGGTCACGCCCCCCGCCCTGCTCCCGATGGTGTTCCTCTAACCGGTTGTCTAAGCGTATAACCAGGTCGACAAGCCGGTCAAAATCCCGCGGTTCCTCCTTAGCCAGCAGGTGCTCCTTCAGGACCGGAGACAGCCCGTTTATGAAGGCAGCGCGGAGTGCAACGGTATTCCAGCCGGACCTCGCAGCCGCGATGCGGAAGTCGACTGCATACTCGGCTGCACTCCGGCGCCCCTGTCGCATTGACAGTAGCACGCTCGAAGCGGTCTCGCCTCTGTTGGGATGATCAAAAACCTGTTTGAACTCCCTTACAAACCCAGCGTATGACGTTAGGAGCCGTGAGTTCTGCTCCCAGAGCGCCGTAGCCCAGGCGCGTGCCTCTCCTCGAAGCAAATTGATGACATAAGCCACCCGGCTAGCGTCTGACGCGTACATGACGGGACGCTGTGCAAAGACGAGTGAGCACTGCATTAGAAAGTCCGTGCACGTCTCGACACAACCTCCGTACGGCTCCGGAGGGCTTATGTATGCTTCAGGGGATGGTGGGGGGGGTCGTTGAACGACCAGTGGAACGTTTGTGTCTGACAAAGGACCAGCAGGAGGAGGTGCTGCAGTAGCGCCTTGATCGCGCGCCTCCACCCTGGCGGTGAGAGCCTCCATCCTTCGATTGAGGATAACGTTCTGCTCGGTGACCAGATCCAACCGAGCAGTGAAAGCGGTCAGTATTTGCTGCAGCTCCCCTAACACGCCTCCTGCTGGCGCCTGTGCACCTTGCTCTTCCATTGGCCGTTCAGGCTCGAGTTGACTCCCCTCGGGATCCATGACGCTGGCCGAGAAATCCTGTTGGGAAGGTGTCGTGACACGGACCCACAACAGGGGGCGTTAATGAAGGGACAATGGAATAGACAAAAAGTAACAATTTAATGTTGTGAATGTGCACAACGTAGTACAGACAAATACAAATATTGCGGAATATCAATCTGACACAAGGTGACGTGTGGCAGGCTCGAAGATAGGAGACGTCTGGTGCGAGAAGAGCCGGATCCCACACAGCTTCCACCACCAACGGATCTGAAGAACACCGGAGCCACCAAGCCCTGCGCCCCAGGTGGCCACTGTCTTCAGCAGTCAGACCCGGTACTGCTGGCAGAGAACAGAAACAGTTCTTGGATGAGTGTGAGTTCGCACACTCAGTAATCCCACAGTCTGTATACAGTTAGGAGGGAGAACCTCCACCTCCAATCACACACTCATACAGCTCCTGTGAAACCACTTATCTGGTTTGGGGTGTGAGGCGAAGCCGTCGCAGTCCACACCAAAATGCCAATACCGCAGATAAGGACACGTCACAGGAAAACGGCTGCAACTGAGATCAGACTATTAGTCAAAGTTAAGTCAACAGAGAAATGACCTGTATGGTAGAAGATTTCTCGGCGAGGAGGTGGAGTTGCAGTCCGGTCTTTGTAGTGGTGGTGATGGGTGATAGCTGGTGTTGATAGGTGACAGCTGTCACCTCCAGCGGCTCCGACGCCCTCCCGTGCTTGGAGCCCGCACTCCAAGCAGGGCGCCATCTGGTGGTGGTGGGCCAGCAGTACCTCCTCTTCAGTGGCCCACACAACACATGTGGCTGAGTTATCTTCAAGAGTCAGTTATACGCTGGAAAATATGATAAATATATTGTGTTGATAGTGGAGTTTTCATGATAAAACATACACATGGGTATTTTTATGTTTCTTTGATTATCTTTTTGTAGCACTAAAAATCAGCAAAAGGGTTACATATTAACCCTTAGTAGCACAGTAGTACCATAGCTTTAAAAGTAGAGCCAGTCAACAATTTACAACATCATTTTCATTTGTCATTTTGACTATAAATATCTCAGAAGCATTTTGGCTGTAGACAAGTGTTACCTGGAATAAATTTAAGGCATGTATCAAGACAAATATTAAGCTTTCAGAAATGGATGATTTTGTCCTTTTGTCTGTTTATATACACAGCTGTTTAGACACACAGCTTTGACTGGCGTTTACCCTAAACCACGTCCCGGTCTGAAGCCTAATATCTGATTCTGTATCATAGAGTTCGTCTGCAGAGCGTCACGGATACCAACACAACAGTTGAAGTCTGTGTTGGGCTTCAAGATGAAACAGAGAATCAACAGATTAGTCAATTACTTATGAACAGAAATGCCAACTTTGACTTGTTCCAGTTTTTCAAATGTGCTTGCTGCCTGTTTCTGTTTTCTGTCACTATAAATGGGATTTTGGATATTTGGAAGAAGAAAAAAACAAAACAATTCCACACATCTTTCTGGTTTGCTACAAAAGATAATAGGCTTAACCACAAAATAGTGCAGCTCTGTCTGTTTGACAGATTTTATTATATTTTCAGTGTATTTCCATGTGTGTACATGTGTATGGGTGTATGTATGTATGTACACTCAACAAAAATATAAACGCAACACTTTTGGTTTTGCTCCCATTTTGTATGAGATGAACTCAAAGATCTAAAACTTTTTCCACATACATAATATCACCATTTCCCTCAAATATTGTTCACAAACCAGTCTAAATCTGTGATAGTGAGCACTTCTCCTTTGCTGAGATAATTCATCCCACCTCACAGGTGTGCCATATCATGATGCTGATTAAACACCATGATTAGTGCACAGGTGTGCCTTAGACTGTCCACAATAAAAGGCCACTCTGAAAGGTGCAGTTTTGTTTTATTGGGGGGGAATACCAGTCAGTATCTGGTGTGACCACCATTTGCCTCATGCAGTGCAACACATCTCCTTTGCATAGAGTTGATCAGGTTGTCAATTGTGGCCTGTGGAATGTTGGTCCACTCCTCTTCAATGGCTGTGCGAAGTTGCTGGATATTGGCAGGAACTGGTACACGCTGTCGTATACGCCGGTCCAGAGCATCCCAAACATGTTCAATGGGTGACTTGTCCGGTGAGTATGCCGGCCATGCAAGAACTGGGACATTTTCAGCTTCCAAGAATTGTGTACAGATCCTTGCACCATGGGGCTGTGCATTATCCTGCTGCAACATGAGGTGATGTTCTTGGATGTATGGCACAACACTGGGCCTCAGGATCTCGTCACGGTATCTCTGTGCATTCAAAATGCCATCAATAAAATGCACCTGTGTTCTTCGTCCATAACAGACGCCTGCCCATACCATAACCTCACCGCCACCATGGGCCACTCGATCCACAACATTGACATCAGAAAACCGCTCACCCACACGACGCCACACACGCTATCTGCCATCTGCCCTGGACAGTGTGAACCGGGATTCATCCGTGAAGAGAACACCTCTCCAACGTGCCAAACACCAGCGAATGTGAGCATTTGCCCACTCAAGTCGGTTACGACGACAAACTGGAGTCAGGTCGAGACCCCGATGAGGACGACGAGCATGCAGATGAGCTTCCCTGAGACGGTTTCTGACAGTTTGTGCAGAAATTCTTTGGTTATGCAAACCGATTGTTTCAGCAGCTGTCCGAGTGGCTGGTCTCAGACGATCTTGGAGGTGAACATGCTGGATGTGGAGGTCCTGGGCTGGTGTGGTTACACGTGGTCTGCGGTTGTGAGGCTGGTTGGATGTACTGCCAAATTCTCTGAAACGCCTTTGGAGACGGCTTATGGTAGAGAAATGAACATTCAATACACGAGCAACAGCTCTGGTTGACATTCCTGCTGTCAGCATGCCAATTGCACGCTCCCTCAAATCTTGCGACATCTGTGTCATTGTGCTGTGTGATAAAACTGCACCTTTCAGAGTGGCCTTTTATTGTGGGCAGTCTAAGGCACACCTGTGCACTAATCATGGTGTCTAATCAGCATCTTGATATGGCACACCTGTGAGGTGGGATGGATTATCTCAGCAAAGGAGAAGTGCTCACTATCACAGATTTAGACTGGTTTGTGAACAATATTTGAGGGAAATGGTGATATTGTGTATGTGGAAAAAGTTTTAGATCTTTGAGTTCATCTCATACAAAATGGGAGCAAAACCAAAAGTGTTGCGTTTATATTTTTGTTGAGTGTATATATATTGTATATGTGTGTATGTGTATATATATCTATTTATTTGTTTTCTTTTTTTAACATTATGTGATGTCTACACTTTTTCTTATACTACATATTTGTTTTATGTTTTGTATGTGATGGTATGTCTATTTGGACGTTGGAGTCTGCAATAAAGTTTGACTATTTCACAATTGTTCCATTTCCAGTGACACAAGTCTGATCATATCAAAACATTTTACACAAAGTAGGTTGTTGCTGTTGTTCAGTCCTCTGCCAGAATCCAAATTTGTGTGAACTTTTTGGATCCTATAAGAAAATGAAATAAAGAGGAGACGTCCTCGCTGCCGACTGACATACTGACAGACAGGAAGAAATGATCCTGATCAGGTGATCAAAAGGATGTGTGTCAGTCTGTTATATCAGCAGTTGATTATGACTAGTTTGATACCCATCAGATGATCCAGGAATCCAAAGTCAAGTCTTCAGACTGATTATATTTAGAGCACCAGTTCAATCTCAGTGCTGTTCATTTGACAGCAGAAACTAAATCTCCTGATTTCTGCTTTTTGTCTGTGTCAGGTCAGAACTTACTAAACTGAATAAAACTAAGGGGTGGGCAGCTTGTTCCAGAAAGGGCTTGTTCCAGGTGATTTCACTGATTAATATCACTTTGAGCAGATGGAATCAGTTAATGAGTGAAATCACCTGGTGGAGTCAGTGGCTGCAAAGAAAACCTGCACCCTCTTGGCCCTTTCTGGAACACGCTGCCCACCCCTGAACTAAATTAATGAGCCGTAACACAGAAGCCACATGCCGTCCATTCAAGAGAAGAGCCGGTCCAGAGGTTTTAGTGCCTTGCTTTTTCTGTATTGTGATTTGTGTGTGTATTTGTCTTTGTGTGTGTGCGCGTAGGGTTGGACAGTCCGGAGGACCTTTCTATTCTGTATTCTAACAGAGCGGCGTGTTACCTGAAAGACGGCAACAGTCTGGACTGCATACAAGACTGCAGCAGGTCAGAGACACAAACTTTGCCCCGCTAATCATTCTTTGGTTACAGCTTCTCCTTAAAGAGGATTTGTTGTGTCACTTGAAACTCAGTGGGTTTGGGATTTTTACTGCTGTGAGAGAAAACATTTTAAGGCATCAATACGGGCGCTGGGAACTTGGATTTGACATTTTTTGTATTGTTGTGTCACACCTGAAGTGAAATGAACAGAATAGTCAGTCAGTAATGATAAAAACCATGAGTTGTACTTAAAGCCAGACATGTGATTGTGGAGTCACTCAGACAGAACCACCCAACGGCCGAGTCACTCATAGGCAGAACCACCCAAAGGCCAAGTCACTCTTAGACAGAACCACCCAACGGCAGAGTCACTCTTAGACAGAACCACCCAAAGGCAGGGTCACACGTAGACAGAACCACCCAAAGGCAGAGTCACTCAGACAGAGCCACTCAAAGGCCGAGTCACTCATAGTTTGAGTCACTTGTAGGCCAGTTCTTCTCTAAATAACTGAAGAATGTTTCTGCCGAAGTTCTAAATATTATGCAGCCAGCAGGGATAATTCAAAGCTTTTATATGTGGACTGTTGGTATTGTGTTGTGAATGTACTGAGGACAAATATTTACTGTGGGTATGAACCCTCAGTTCACTTTGTTTTCATTTTGTCGGCACCCCCAAAGGTGTTGTGGTTTAATCCACTGCTGGCACATTATAATCTTTCATAAGGCTTAAAGTCTGTTATTTTAGGCCGTGCAGACTGAAACATCTTCACCACCAGAGCCAGTTAGTGTCACAGATCCCCATTTCATCGTAGAGTTAGTGTCAGTAAGTAGATCAGCACTCATTATTGTGTATAATGTCAAGAGTAAATCAACAACCCACCAGATTTGTGCATCAGATTTAGCTAACAGCAAAACATTTGTGGAAATGACAGTTGAGGGGTTTTGCTTTAAGATTCTGAATGAAATTTGAAAAGCATTTTAAGAGCGATTTGTCAGTTAAATGTAGCTTTATTACATTTTCACCGCAGCACAAAGCTCACACCCTGACCAGCGTCTGTGACATACCTGATCCTTCCCTCCTCATCATCACTTCTATTTATACTCACAGAGCTCTGGAGCTGCAGCCGTTCTCCCTCAAACCCCTCCTGCGCCGCGCCATGGCTTACGAGTCCCTGGAGCGCTACCGAAAGGCTTACGTGGATTATAAGACGGTCCTGCAGATAGACAGCAGCGTGCAGGCGGCACTCGACAGTGTCAACAGGTATCACGTCCTCACTTCACATGGAGAGCCGAAATTAAAGATTCAAACAGAAAATCTACAGCATAGCGCAAAATCAACACATCAGCACATCTGAAAACAAACGGTCTGATAAACCTAAACACAGACCATCCAATGAAACCCATCAGCCAGAAATAAATATTAATGTGTTTACATTTTAAAAAAACCTCTGAAAACGAAGCCTCGCCCAGCTCATGTTTAGCTTTATCCAACTGGATTTTGACACATTACTTTCATAATTATTAATTAATTTAAATTTAATCTAGGAAAACGAAACACTAAAATTACAAGCAGCACAAAGCCGGAAAGTAGTGCATGATCACAAGGGAACATGCTATTAAAAATATCAAAATAAATGTAAACCTCTCGTAACGCTACGCAAAGTGACACAGTGGAACCAACAAGTCTCTTCTGTTTGTTGCCAGAACACTCAGAGTGGAGACACTTTGAACGAGCTTGACATCACTTACGCGATGACTTGTAAATTTCAATTGAATGGAAATTGGCTTTAGAAAGAAGATTTTACAGTGTGGCTTAAATCAGTAACCATGTTGTATGTTACAATAAATATTTGGGAAAATTTGTTCCTATCCATCAGCCATTTATAACCCCCCCACCCCCACCACCTCCTCATTTTTGTTTATTGTTGTGTAATTTTCCAGTAATTGGATTATAATGAGGGTAGCACGGTGGCTTAGTGGTTAGCACTGTTGCCTTGCAGCAAGAAGATCATGGGATCGATTCCCACCTGTGGCCTTTCTGTGTGGAGTCTGCGTGCTCTCCCCGTGTTTGTGTGGGTTCCCTCCAGGTGCTCCAGCTTCCTCCCACATCCAAAGACATGTAGGTTAGGTGGATTGGAAACTTTAAATTGTCTGTATGTGGCCCTGCGACAGACTGGCGTCCTGTCCAGGGTGAACCCCACCTCACACCCTTTGACTGCTGGGATAGGCTCCAGCCCCCCGCGAGCCTTAGTTGAAGTAAGCGGTTGAAAATGAGTGATTACAATGACCGCAAAATCTGGTCATAGTTTATCTTACTGTTAAAACTACTTCACTTACCACAGAATTACCCTGGAATGTTTTATGGTAATTTCCAATCCCTCGACATTGAAAAAAACTCTCTTAAATCTGTCTCGCCTTAAAGCTGTAAGGACCCTGATGTAAGACAGACTGCAGCACTCAGGGGACTCGATCCCAGTGACTCCAGTTTGTCTGTCAAAGTGTCCTTGAGCAAAACATGAACCCTGATGTATTCCTGGGGCTCAGGTCAGGATTTTGTATCAGTATGAGAATGTCGGTCACTTTGGGTAAAAATATCCACCAAACATGTAAAAGTACTTAAAATTTTACAAACTCTCATCAGATCACCTGATTAAATGTTTCAGAGTGTAAACCATGTTTTTTTTTCTGAAATCTTCTGCATAATTTAACTAAATAAAAAGACTGAGGCTACATGGCGGGAACACACACACACCTAACCGATTTAGCTGCAGTTACAAGCTAATCCTGGATCTCAGACTCTGTTACACAACACTGGATCTCATCTGGCCACCGTGCACTCAGGTGAACCAGACCTCATGACTCACCTGAACACACGCCTGCCAGGTGCGTTACTGTCTGACGTGCCCGCACCTGCACCACCACCATCTCAGGGCATGTGTCCCTGAATAACCTCTGTGCACCGACTGCTTCCCGTCCTCCAGGATCACCAGGCTGCTGATCGAGCAGGATGGACCCGAGTGGAGAGAGAAGCTTCCGGAGATTCCCGCAGTGCCTCTTTCAGCTCAGCGGCACCGCAGAGAGGAGCCGGCCAGCGCACACGTCCTCCAGGCCCAAACAGAAAAAAACACCAGAGATGCAGGTTTGTTCTTTGATTTCCAAAAAAACACATTTAAGATGTGAACCACAGTTAGAGGATTTATTTATTTTTCACACTCAGCATATGTTCAGAAGCTGTTAATCCTCTGAGGATTTCCTGTACTAGAGAGGATGTTTAACAAATCCCGACTTAAATGCAAATCCTGGATGAGATACAAGGAGGCACGACGTGACAATCCAGAAAAGGAGTCCACCTTCAAACGTGACAACAATCACAATTTAAGTCAGTTATGAGCCAGGAAGTCCAGATGTTTGCTTTTCAAGCAAAAATGATCAAAGTCACAATCATGAGATATAAATCAAATGAAATTGTGATCAAACATAAGGATAAAAACTCTGAATTCATTGTGACTGTAGAAGTAAAGTAAATGTGAAGGACCTTGTTTTATATAAATAACCTTTGTGCACTGACGGTTTAGACTCTCAGTTTTATTTATTGTCTTTAAAGCTCGAACCAAAGCAGGACGTGTTGGCACAGAGTCATATTTCAACACAGCAGATTGATGAAGCCTTCGTGCTCGCTCAGAGTTATTAATGCTGCATTTGTGTGAAGGTTCAAAGTCTGCAGTTGTACAGCGACACACACACACACGGGTGAATAAAGTTTGTTTAAATAAGGAATAATTTAAAGGCAATTAGGAAGAATAAGAAAAATAAAAAAAAATAAAAATCTCTGGTACAAACCTGACTGTCAGAACTGAAGGAGCTCGTTATAATGATTACACATAATATTAATTTAATCGCCTGATATTCTCTTTAGGTTTCCTTTTTTCCCTTTACAGGCTGTTTATCACAAAAATTATATTAATTTATTGTACATAAAACATTTAAGGCTTCTTTGTGCTTTTCCAGTTGCAGCAAATTAAAGTTTACTTTTTAAACTCTTTTAGTAAACTGTAAAACTCGACACTCCACTTTAAAGCTCACAACATGCAAAGAACTGCACACATGGTCAATACAGAAATCCTACATAGTGCCGTTGGTGTCTGTGTTGATCTCCGAATTCCATAACATCAAGTGGATGAGAGTCTACGACTCCCTCTGGAGGGGACGCAAGTCCAGTGCAGGTTACATCTCTAGCCGAGGCCGGTACCCAATTACAGCTGAGTGGACTGAGTCCATGTAGACGCTGGAGCTCTGACAGAGTGACCATCGGGTTCTTGGTCACCTCCCTAACTAAGGCCCTTGTTTCTCAATCGCTCAGTTGAGACGGGCGGCCAGCTCTAGGAAGAATCCTGGTGGATCTGAACTTATTCCATTTATGGATGATGGAGGCCACTGTGCTCATTGGGACCTTCAAAGCAGCAGAAATGTTTCTGTATCCTTCCCCAGATTTGTGCCTTGAGACAATTCCTTTGACTTCCTGCTTGGTTTGTGCTCTGACATGCCACTGTCAACTGTGGGACCTTATATGTAGACAGGAGTGTGCCTTTTCAAATCATGACCAATCAACTGAATTTACCCCAGGTGGACTCCAATTAAGCTGCAGAAACATCTCAAGAATGATCAGTGGAAACATGAGGCACTTGAGCTCAATTTGAGCTTCATGCCAAAGGCTGTGAAGACTTATGTACATGCGATTTTTGTTTATTTTTAATAAATGTGCAAAAAGATTATGGGGTATTGTGTGCAGAATTTCAAGGGAAAAAAATTAATTGCATCCATTTTTGAACAAGGCTGTAACATAATGTGGGAAAAAGTGAAGCGCTGTGAACACTTTCATGATTAACCTTATACATATAAAAGATAAAGATATCAGTCTTCAAGATAAAAAAACAACAACAACAACAAAAAACAAAATTCAAGTCTACAATTATTCTATTTATTTTGGTTGGAAGCTGTACTGCGAAGAACCCAAACTATCAGCCAAAACACCTCTGCTGGAATTTGATCACAGACTGAGAAAAGTTCTGTTCTCAGATCACTGCTGCTGGTTTACAAAGTCTTAAATGTCTAAGACCAAAGTCCAGTTCAGTTCTAATCTTGATCCGGGATCAGAACATCTTATTTCTGCGCTTCCAGACGTTAATGCTGCACACAGAGGAGTTCAGTCTACCACCGTTATGAAGTAACTGCAGTTCCTCATGCAGTTACATGAGGAACAGTCCATCAGGTTGCTGGTGCCGATATGAATTCAGAAGTTAAATATGATATGGTTTTGTTCTGAAGTTTAAAAACTGCTTGTATTGATTCAAAGCAGAGGTCGGTTGTTTCAGTGCTTTGTTTTTAATCTTTGTATTTGAAATGTTTATTAACCTAAGTGTTTCACTTTTTGTGCTCCAGAGAGGAAAGCAGAAGTGCGTTTTGCAGCTTTGAAGCAAGAAGGGAACAATTTTGTGAAGACGAGTCGATACGAGGACGCTGTGAGGAAGTACAACGAATGCCTTAAACTCAAAGCAGAAGAATGTGCAATCTACACCAACAGGTTACTACTTTACTTTCACTTTGTCTCCTACAGCGCTCCGCTCCAAAGCCGTCCTAACTGCAGTCTTACCTCATGTTTTTATACAAATATAAACATGTTTTTATAAGATTGTAAGAGGTATGAGGTAGGGAAGTCGCTTGGGCTCCTGCCACCAGTGTTGCCACAGTAATTTTGAAAAGTTACTTTTAATTTTGTGTAGTTACTAAATTTAATTTAGTTACTATTAATTACTTTCTCCAGGTTCTTCATTAGCAGCTGCAGATAACTTGTTGGCAGCTACTGAATGTAAGTAATAAAATAACTAGTAATCTAACTTGGTTGCTCTTAAGAGTGAGTACTCAGCAACTTTGCTGAGTACTCACTCTTAAGAGCAACCGTTAGATTACTTTCAATGTTTCAACGTCTAATCAACTGACCTTTTGAAATGCTTTTAATGGGATTAAGTGAGATTAGCTGCATGTGGCATACAGTGAGGTCATGAGCCAACAGGAGTCTGTGCAGGTGGGGGAGCTGTTTCACCAAAGCACAAATCACATTGAGGTCAATTAGACACATCTTTCAAATACTCATTAAAAAAATATTATGATTCTAAATGATTCTGTGACTGTTTTCATGTCCACAGGTATGAGAACATTGACGTCTGAATTTACAATGACCATGAACGCCCCATCATGCAGCGTTTTCAAATATTGTAAAATGCCACTCCCCCCAAATATTATTCATGCTGCATGAGATCATTCTTCCTCACATTTTCTTGTAATGCACTCGTGCACAATTTATTTTCTCAGAATGTGACGTCAACACGCACACACACACCTTTATTGACTGACCCCAAAAATTTGTAACAGGTTTCATCATCTTGGATCGGATTAGCATCACAGTTTTTTTAATCTACTCATCCAAAACTTAACGGCTTCTTCTGAGGTCAACGTGCAAAAACCAGAGGTGGGAGTAAGTCACTGTCAAGTCATTCTCAAGTCATCAATCTGCAAGTCCCAAGTCAAGTCTCAAGTCACCTGTCAAACCCTTGGTGGTCATTATGACTTGAGACTTGACGTGGGACTTACTCCCGCCTCTGGTAAAAACACAGAGAGCAAAGGAAAAAGGCTGCAGAGTGTTTAGTCTTGGAGGAGATAACAACAGAGTGTGACCGTGTGTGTTCGCAGAGCGCTGTGCTACCTGAAGCTGGAGAGGTTTACGGAGGCCAAGGAGGACTGTGACGCAGCTCTCAGCCTGGAGCCAACCAATAAGAAGGCCTTTTACAGACGAGCCCTGGCCCATAAAGGCCTGAAGGTGAGCAGAGCCACTCGCTAGCATCTCAGTAGACGGAGTTTGCTTTCATTTTCCTTTAAAATGACACTCAAGGTCTCTGACAGGACTACGCGGCCTGCAGCTCCGACCTGCAGGAGGTGCTGCGGCAGGATCCAAACGTGCAGGAGGCAGAGAGGGAGCTGGAGGAGGTGATGCTGCTGCTCAGACAGAGCCTCACAAAGTCCAGAAAGGTCGTCCCCGTCACAGAGGTGCGTGAGAGGTTATTTTCTCATTGAAGTGACTCGCCTTCATAAAGACCTCCACAAAGAGGAGGTCGAGCTTAAATCAGTTCCCCTTAGCTGAAAGTCCACCAGCTCTATGCTCATCTCTCTGCCTCAGATTGAAGGGGAGGAGGAATCGACCGCCGTCCTAAACTCGGACAGCGGCTGCACGACAGACGGCATCACCATCAACTTCCAGCCGACCAACGCCTATGAGTTTGGCCAGGTTCTGAACGCTGCTCGCTGCAGGGGCGACACGGCAGCCTGTGCTGATCTTTTGGCCTCCACTGCACCAGAGATGCTCCCTCGGTTCCTGAGCACCCAGATGGATGGACATACTGTTGGCTTCATCGTGCAGGCGCTGGACAGCCACCTCCTGCAGAAAGACCCCAACCTGGTGTACCAGCACCTCAACCACCTGCACACCACCAACAGGTTCTCGGTAAGACTTCACTCCAACACAAGATGGGGGTGTGGCCAATGCATAACCTAGCAGCTATGACGGCACATGCCGATTGGTCGGCTGTAGTAGTTGAGGCCCTTTTCTGTCTCTTCACATTAGAACTTATAGAAGCAGTCTTACCCACATGTCTGCGGTCTATTTTACGAGGGACATGTTGGCCAAACAGGTCATCACTGCTGCATTCAGTGCTTGCTAGCTCACTAACAGCATCGTGTCACTTTTCAACAGCGTATTGACCTTTTGCTTTTCTGCAGATAGGCACCAAATGTATTTTTGGCTGATGGCATCGTCGTTTCATCTAAATTACTGCTTAACAATGCAAATTGCTCTTGGTCACTCCCCATTAGCTACAGGCTGTCCTGGTGACATAGAACCATCCACTACCGTGTCACCGCCTGTAGTTTTTCCATCTGTACCAGCCAGTACTTTCTTGTTCTGTAGTTTATTGTCAGTTGGCAGTCTGTTAGGGTATTACTGCCACCGACTGGACATGAGTGTGAATTACCGCATATATATATATATACATATATATACATATACACACACACACACCCAGTAGTGTTCAAAATAATAGTAGTGCTGTGTGACTAAAAAGATTAATCCAGGTTTTGAGTATATTTCTTATTGTTACATGGGAAACAAGATACCAGTAGATTCTCACAAATCCAACAAGACCAAGCATTCATGATATGCACACTCTTAAGGCTAGGAAATTGGGCTATTAGTATAAAAAAAAAAAAAAGTAGAAAAGGGGGTGTTCACAATAATAGTAGCATCTGCTGTTGACGCTACAAACTCAAAACTGTTATGTTCAAACTGCTTTTTTAGCAATCCTGTGAATCACTAAACTAGTATTTAGTTGTATAACCACAGGTTTTCATGATTTCTTCACATCTGCGAGGCATTCATTTTATTGGTTTGGAACCCAAACACCCATTTCAAGGGCATGTCTTCTTCAGCATAAGGCAACATGATCTCTTCAAGTATTTTGACATATCCAGACTGATCCATGATACCTGGTATGCGATATATAGGCCCAACACCATAGTAGGAGAAACATGCCCATATCATGATACTTGCACCACCATGCTTCACTGTCTTCACTGTGAACTTGTGGATTGATCTAGATAACGATTTGTTTCACAGTGTAATCTTCACGTGCCTTAACTAAAGCACTCCATCTGCTGAATCACCTCTAAATTATTTGCACATTATTCACTTTGTGTGTTTTTAGGAATTCACTAGCTTAGCGCAGCTACTTGCTCTTAGCCGGTTTAGCATGGCAGCTTCTCCTGTCTCTCCCGCACTTTTCTGCTCTGGGTGTGAAATGTTTAGTTATTCCTCGGCCTCCTTTAGCAGTAATGGTACTTGTAATAAGTGTAGCTTATTCGTAGCTTTGGAGGCAGGCTGGGCGAATTGAAGACTCGGCTCCGCACCGTGGAAAATTCTACAGCTAGCCAGGCCCCTGTAGTCGGTGCGGACCAAGGTAGCTTAGCCGCCGTTAGTTCCCTTCCAGCAGATCTCGAGCAGCCGGGAAAGCAGGCTGACTGGGTGACTGTGAGGAGGAAGCGTAGCCCTAAACAGAAGCCCCGTGTACACCGCCAACCCGTTCACATGTCTGTTTTTCCCCACTCGGCGACACACCCGCCGAGAATCAAACTCTGGTTATTGGCGACTCTGTTTTGAGAAATGTGAAGTTAGCGACACCAGCAACCATAGTCAATTGTCTTCCGGGGGCCAGAGCAGGCGACATTGAAGGAAATTTGAAACTGCTGGCCCCTCCCTGAGCCTGGTTCTGCTGGAGGTTTCTTCCTGTTAAAAGGGAGTTTTTCCTTCCCACTGTAGCCAAGTGCTTGCTCACAGGGGGTCGTTTTGACCATTGGGGTTTTACATAATTATTGTATGGCCTTGCCTTACAATATAAAGCGCCTTGGGGCAACTGTTTGTTGTGATTTGGCGCTATATAAAAAAAATTGATTGACTGATTGATTGATAAGGCTAAGCGTAAATTTGGTAAGATTGTAATTCACGTCGGCAGTAATGACACCCGGTTACGCCAATCGGAGGTCACTAAAATTAACATTGAATCGGTGTGTACCTGTTGTGTGGGCCGCTGAAGAGGAGGTACTGCTGGCCCACCACCACCAGATGGCGCCCTGCTTGGAGTGCGGGCTTCAAGCACAAGAGGGCGCCGGAGCCACTGGGAGTGACAGCTGTCACTCATCCTCAGCACCAGCTGTCACTCATTCATCTCATCACCATCACCATAAAGGCCGGACTGCAACTCCACCTCCTCGCCGAGAAATCAACTACCAATCAGGTAATTCTCTGCTAAACCTCAAATTCGAGTATTAGTCTGATCTCTTTTTGCAGCCGTTTTCCTGGGACGGATACCCTGTCTGCGGAGTTGGCGTTTGGTGTGGACTGCGACGGCTTCGCCTCACACCCCACCCAGATAAGTGGTTATCTCAGGAGCTGCATGAGTGTGTGATTGGAGGTGGAGGATCTCCCTCCTTTACTGAATACAGACTGTGGGATTACTGAGTGTGCGACCTCACACTCATCTGGACTGTCTCTGTTCTCTGCCAGCAGTACCGGGTCTGACTGCTGAAGACAGCGGCCACCTGGGGCGCAGGGCTTGGCGGCTCCGATGTTCTTCAGTTGGTGGTGGAAACTGTGTGGATCTGGCTTTTTTCTCGCCAGGCGTCTTCTATCGTCGAGCCTGCCCACACATCACCTGGTGTATGATTGACAGTCACTATATTGTTATTGTCTGTACATCGTTGTGTGATTCACAACATTAAATTGTTACTTTTGGCTTATCCATTGTCCGTTCATTAACGCCCCCTGTTGTGGGTCCGTGTCACGACACTTTTACAACAGTAACTTTGCAAAAACAATGTTGGACTCTGTAGTTTTCTCTGGGCCCCTCCCCAATCGGACCGGGAGTGACATGTTTAGCCGCATGTTCTCCCTGAATTGCTGGCTGTCTGAGTGGTGTCCAAAAAATGAGGTGGGCTTCATAAATAATTGGCAAAGCTTCTGGGGAAAACCTGGTCTTGTTAGGAGAGACGGCATCCATCCCACTTTGGATGGAGCAGCTCTCATTTCTAGAAATCTGGCCAATTTTCTTAAATCCTCCAAACCGTGACTATCCAGGGTTGGGACCAGGAAGCAGAGTTGTAGTCTTACACACCTCTCTGCAGCTTCTCTCCCCCTGCCATCCCCTCATTACCCCATCCCCGTAGAGACGGTGCCTGCTCCCAGACCACCAATAACCAGCAAAAATCTATTTAAGCATAAAAATTAAAAAATAATACAGCACCTTCAACTGCACCACAGACTAAAACAGTTAAATGTGGTCTATTAAACTTTAGGTCTCTCGCTTCTAAGTCCCTGTTAGTAAATGATATAATAATTGATCAACAAGCAGCAATCTTCCATTCCAGCTTATTAATTAATCCCAAACCCAGACAGAGCTTTAATTCATTTGAAAGCTTGACTCTTAGTCTTGTCCATCCAAATTGGAAGTCCCAAAAACCAGTTTTATTTGTTATTATCTATCGTCCACCTGGTCGTTACTGTGAGTTTCTCTGTGAATTTTCAGACCTTTTGTCTGACTTAGTGCTTAGCTCAGATAAGATAATTATAGTGGGCGATTTTAACATCCACACAGATGCTGAGAATGACAGCCTCAACACTGCATTTAATCTATTATTAGACTCAATTGGCTTTGCTCAAAATGTAAATGAGTCCACCCACCACTTTAATCATATCTTAGATCTTGTTCTGACTTATGGTATGGAAATTGAAGACTTGACAGTATTCCCTGAAAACTCCCTTCTGTCTGATCATTTCTTAATAACATTTACATTTACTCTGATGGACTACCCAGCAGTGGGGAATAAGTTTCATCACACTAGAAGTCTTTCAGAAAGCGCTGTAACTAGGTTTAAGGATATGATTCCTTCTTTATGTTCTCTAATGCCATATACCAACACAGTGCAGAGTAGCTACCTAAACTCTGTGAGTGAGATAGAGTATCTCGTCAAGTTTTACATCCTCATTGAAGACAATTTTGGATGCTGTAGCTCCTCTGAAAAAGAGAGCCTTAAATCAGAAGTGCCTGACTCCGTGGTATAACTCACAAACTCGCAGCTTAAAGCAGATAACCCGTAAATTGGAGAGGAAATGGCATCTCACTAATTTGCTCTCTTCCACAGCATGTCTTTTTCCTGGTTCTCTCCCTCAGCCCCAACCAGTCCCAGCAGAAGACTGCCCCTCCCTGAGCCTGGTTCTGCTGGAGGTTTCTTCCTGTTAAAAGGGAGTTTTTCCTTCCCACTGTCGCCAAGTGCTTGCTCACAGGGGGTCGTTTTGACCGTTGGGGTTTTTCCATAATTATTGTATGGCCCTGCCTTACAATATAAAGCGCCTTGGGGCAGCTGTTTGTGATTTGGCGCTATATAAATAAAATTGATTTGATTTGAATTCAGAGTTTGGGAGTTGTCTCACAAACTGTCTGCGGCCCTTGGGCCCAAAAAGAACAATTTTACTCTAATCAGTCCACAAAATATTCCTCCATTTCTCTTTAGGCCAGTTGATGTGTTCTTTGGCAAATTGTAACCTCTTCTCCACATCTTTTATTTAACAGAGGGACTTTGCAGGTGATTCTTGCAAATAAATTAGCTTCACACAGGCGTCTTCTAACTGTCACAGCACTTACAGGTAACTCCAGACTGTCTTTGATCATCCTGGAGCTGATCAATGGGTGAGCCTCTGCCATTGTGGTTATTCTTCTATCCATTTTGATGGTTGTCTTCCGTTTCTTCCACACATCTTTTTTTTTTTTTTTGTCCATTTTAAAGCATTGGCGATCCAATCAACTTTTTAATCAAACTACGCTGTTCTTCCGAACAATGTCTTGAATGTCCCATTTTCCTCAGGCTTTCAAAGAGAAAAGCATGTTCAACAGGTGCTGGCTTCATCCTTAAATAGGGGACACCTGATTCACACCTGTTTGTTCCACAAAATTGACGAACTCACTGACTGAATGCCACACTATTATTGTGAACACCCCCTTTTCTACTTTTTTTACTAATAGCCCAAGAGTGTACTACTAAGAGCTTTAAATGTGCATATCATGAATGCTTGGTCTTGTTGGATTTGTGAGAATCTACTGGTACCTTGTTTCCCATGTAACAATAAGAAATATACTCAAAACCTGGATTAATCTTTTTCTTTAAAGCAAGTACTAATACAACAACATAAAGAAATGTTTGAAGTTTATCATGGAAAATACAGTTATCGGTTTGGTGTGCCGACTCAGTGTTCCGTCTGTGCAGGTTGCACTGATGCTGTTGGAGAAGGACGAGCGGCACCACGTGAGCCGGCTGTTTGATCGCCTGTCTGCAGTGGAGAGCACAGAGTTCAGTCAGAACGACGTGCACAACCTGGCCAACAAATACATCTGAGCGCCCTGCACGAGTCGCAGCACCACTATGCAAAATGCTGCACGAGAACTGAGTGGGAGAGGGGCATTCACCCAACACTGTGGAACTGTTTGTAATGCATTGCTCTATGTATGGCAATATGTAAATGAAATATATTTTTCTCTTTAGAACACCTGCTGTGCACGTTTACTCTTCTGGACTTTAGACTTTGTGTTATGATAAGAGAGTTCCAAGATACAAAATTAAGCATTTCCTGCAAAGGACGGCCTCGTGTTCCCGCCATGTGAACTCTTGAGTGATTTGAAGCATCAGCAGACATGAGGGGTCAGACCGAGGTGCCACAAAACTGCCGATTTTATTTTGAATTAAGACGACTGAATGCAGCTGCCACATTTATAACCTCAATGAGAAAGTGAAACTTTCCCACACAACAGATGTCAACGACAACTACATTTTTTATAGCTTATCTAATTTCAACAAATGAGGCCTTTACTTTCTCCAACAATAACCCCGTTAACTGGAGAAAACTAAAGTTCAGATTGTCTGCTTAAACAAACAAACAAAAAACAACAACAAAAAGACCAGTTAGAGCAGAATGTCATCAGCAAGCACAGTCATCCTGGATGGTTTGAAACACATGGATTCATGACCTGCTGCTCATGAGGCTGCAAGTTCTCCTTAGACAGTAACCTCGTGTTTTGGTTTCTGTGTCATGTTTCATAATTTTTCAGATCATATGATGGAAGCCTCGACAGGAAGCGGCTCCAATTCATAACCCACAGATCTGTGATCAGTCTACACTCAAGAAAGATACATAAACTTCATATCACAAAGTCAGTCCTCCTCTGGATGACATCTCAGCTCTTAATAATGGGGCTTTTTAAAAAAGCTGCACTCTAGTTATTTATTTCTTTTATAAGTTTATGCTCTATTTTGAATTTGGTTTTCATTCGATTCGTCTTTGTGGCACTATCACACGTCTGTCTTTGAATTTGTTCTTATTCAATATCCAAGGGGAGTCATGGGATTTATGCCTTTTCCATAAAGCTTATTAACTTATTTACCAAACAGGAATCCTGTCTGCACACACACACAGGCTGTGAGGGTTTCTGTGCATTCACATCAAATTATTTGTAATCTTAAAAAAAAATAAAAAATAATATGCACATTTCGACGATAAAAGTGAAATCTATGTCCGCTTTTTGGTAGGCATCACTGTTGCAAAGACTTACGGGATGCAGTTTGTGAAGAGACTAAAAGAACCAACAAAAACTCACTCAACTGCTTGAGTTTGATGTTTGAGTTTCAGAGGGTCCGATTCGTTCAAGAAAGTTTCTCTCATGAAACGGTAGGCGAGGCAGTGTCACGTGACATAATTAGCTTTGGCCAGAGGTCGATGTGGGATCACAACACTGGAAGAAAATGTACACAAGAAATTAATCTGTCAAACTAAAAACTGCCTTTTGTCATATACTTTTTATTTTTTTGATATGCATTTACACGCATATTGTAAAGCAAATTAATAAACAAATATACAAATAATGCATGTCATTCTGCACAAAGTACAAACTGTATCTGGCACTAGTGTTCAAATTCGAATAAAAAACAAACAAAAACAAAACAAAGAATTAAAACCAAGAATTTGGGAGGTTAACGTAAGGACAACCAGAACATTTAGCGCCAACCACTGAAACAAATTAGGTGTTTTATTTTATTCTGTAAGGAGACCTGCATCAAAAAAAAAAACCAACCAACCAAAAAAAACAAGAAAAACCCATCCAAGCTGCTTCATGTACCTTCATAAATCTGAAACGTTTGGAACATTAAACCGGTTTCAGGAGGTGCAGATCCTTCAGCTCAACATTTGACAACTGAACTAGCAGAAAGTCTAAAGTGTTCTTTCAGATTTCCCAGCTGGAAATGGGGGGGGAGATTCAAATGTTGGAACTGCAAAACTTTCCACCAGAAGTGCAAAGTTCAGACTGTTTTGACAACTTTTGGAGACTTCGAACAAGATGAGATTAAAAAGGTCACATTAAAGCAGCGCAAACTACAGAGAAACTGAATATTTTAAAATACAAATTCTTCGTTAATTTCAGCTACTTAAACGCAACTTTTCAACCGCTAAACAAAATAAGAGCCAGTGGCGTCACTTTGTGCTGTAGCTGGTTTTTGTTATTTCCAGACGACAATCTAAAAGGATGTTAGTCGAAGAAACAGTCAGCTGCACTGACACATTTCAAATCCTTTTACACATTTTCACCTCGACGAGGTGACCTTGCTGAGCGCCAACAACCGGCTTCAGCAAACTAAATCAAGTTTAGGTCAAATCCAGAACATAAAAGAACCTCGTTAATAACTGTGCAGAAATAGAAATAACAGTGCAGGAGCCATGGGCCGCCGCATGGCAGCGGTTATTTGCGTAGCATGTGAAGTGTCTTGATTCGTCCCTGTGACCTACAGACGACAAAGGTCGAGTTAACAGAAGCCTGAGTGCGGTCTTTGGTAGGCAAGTGAAAATGTCCTCAGTTACCACAGTATGTGAACCAATGCGGGAATCGAACCTACGGACATTCTGAGAAAAACTGAAAGGCTTCTTGAAGGCACCACGAGTTAAACAAAAGCTCTCTGATTCTGAGGCAAGAACATGAATCATAAACATTTATATGGCTGAGAATTTTACCCAAAAACTGGTTAACATGACGACCGTCGGAATTATCACAGCCTCAAAGAAAAAAGAAAATTTACTCTTAAAAAAAAATAAAAAAAAATATCATGCAACAAAATGACAAAATCACGGCATTAAAACCACACAGAAGAAATTCAGCTGTTACTTAACTGGATGACGAATTTTTAAGCACCGCCTTCCAGAACAGGAAGAGTTACGTCAACGCCGCCGTAAAAACAATCTCAATGCCATCGCTTTCAGCGCCAAACCGGATTTTCAGGGAGAGCGGCCCGAACCTGAGAAATGACCACTGACCCGTGAGGGGGAGAAGAAACAAAAAAATAATCTGGGATTTTAAGGTGGAAGATGAAACATTTCCATATTACTCCAGGAATAAATTTGTTCCATTTGGGGGAAAAAAAAACCCTCGATGCTTTGAGGAAAACATGTTGAGAACAAACTGAGAAAATGTCATACTGTTCTGAGAATAAAGTCTCAATATCCTAAAGGGTGTGGGTGGGTGTGTGGGTGTTATTGTGGGGGATCAGATTGCTAATAATCTGAGAAAAAAAAAAAGATAAAAAAATTTAAAAATGATTGTGTTATGACAAAATAAGTTGGCATACAGTGAAAACAAAGACTATTTAAAAAGGGGGAAACAAACTGCTATAAGAATAAACATATTTTGACAAGTATGTCATAATAAAGACAAAATCTCACTCTTTTTAAAAATAAGGTCCCACATTAAATTAACGTTTTGAGATAAAAAAAAAAGTTACTAAAGACATTGTTACAGAATGAAACTGTAACACAAAGTTAGAACGTGAAAGTTCATATTCTGAGAAAAACCGTTTCAACGTTACTAGAAAAACTATTTCAAAAATAAAAATTTAGTCCAATGACATAAAAACAAAAAAATCTGACAGTATTGCAAAGGATTAGGAAAAACAATTATTTGACTGAATAAATTATTAAGTCTGTTTTGGAGGAAACATTACAAGATTAAAAGTTTTAGTTGCACCACTACAATGTGGCAAGTCCTAACTTGCGGAGATGATCCAGTGAAGAAAAGATTGACTAAATGAACCTGTTTATTAGTACTTTCACAGTTACCCAAAAGTCTGTTACCATGACAACAAGGGCCGTTTGGGCTTTATTCTGATAAGTATGATGGTTTCTTGATAAATATTACTCCGTTTGTCTCTAATCAACCCATAAAAGTCCAGATGTTCTCTTCTCTGAAACCTAAATGTAACATTAAGGATAACGCAAACGTTTCTTCTGAATTTCTTCTTGAGTTTTGAGTAATCCGTTGCATTTAACTTCCTGTGTGGTTTTAAAGATCCAAAAGTCAAACACTGGCAAAACTGGCACAGCGGTTTTATCGTAACGACGATGATCAATGACAACTCAAGAGGCGCGCGCTCAGAATCAGCAGTAAGGGCGCGAACGGTCACACCGCAGCGATCCGAGTATCAGTTGTTAACTCTCACGATGACAGAAAGTTAACGGAAATGCAGCGGCTGTTAGTTCAGCGACGGATTGACACCGCGGCGGTAACAAGCCTTCAGATGTCGGTCTGTATACATGAGTTCTGTAGCTTTTGGGTCGTCTGTTGCGGATGGCGGTCATTGTTGGATTCCTTCATCGACTCGGCGTCGCCGTGGTCCGGCTCGGTGGGACACACCAGGCTCACGTTCTCCTCAGTGATGAAGCAGAGCGCGGGCGGCTCTGCGCCATAGCTCAGGGAGGTGGTCGGGGAGCGGGGAATGATCAGGCCTCCTGGTCCCTGGGAGGACGACGCACCCAGGCAGGTCTCCAGGCGGTCGTTCTCTACCTCTGGTAAGGGGCTGACGGCAGCGAAGCGTGTGTGGTAGTCGCCTCCACTGGAGCCGTGACTGCAGGAGGTCTTGGTGCTCTCCATGTCGGAACAGCTGAACTCTGAGAAGTGGCTGCAGTGGGAGTCAGCCACTGAGGGCAGGCTGCCGCTCAGTGACGGCGAGTCCAACTCGAAGGAGTTGGTGCTGTGCTGCTCCAGAAGCTGAGCATCCATGTCCTCTCGCATCTCATTGATCTTTGTGCCTCCTCCGCCTTTCTTGCGCAGCTTTCCTTTGCTCTTCCTGCCGGAGGAAGATGAGGAGCAGCACGCCTCCTTGGTCCACTTAGCAGTCACTCCTTTGCTCTCTGTGTACGGGCAGCCAGCGGGCGAACAGGTCCAGCCACAACGGCCAACATGGGTGCTGTCGTCAACACTGCTGCCACCGCCACTGTGATGGCGCAGCTTTCTGGGTTTGGATTCGATGTTGACCTGAACATCCACGCTGTTCCCGTCTCTGGAAAATCAGGAGGAAACACAAAATGAAACAAAGGAGAAAGAAAATGTGAGGACCTGTCAGGGGTTTTTGTTGCTGTTTTTTTTTTGTTTTGTTTTTTTTTAAACAAAATGATGATGTCAAGTTAATGTAAACATTTTTTTCTGAAGCGTGTTGCGGATGGTGGGGGTGGGAGCTGCAGTTGGAGGCTGTTTCTTAATAGAAAATGAGCAGTGAGATTATGTGACACACGAAGCTCCAAACTCCAGCCATCAAAAAATGAAGCCTAACCCGTACACGGAAACAGTTGCAGTTGTTTGAATCTGGCTCCAAAAGTGAGCACACTGCCATAGAAGCCCATGTTAAAAAGTCCAATTTCAGAGCATAAACATGTTTCCAGCCTGGTACAAAAACCAGTTTTGGAATCTATAACTAGTTTCTAGCCTGGTACAAAAACCAGTTTTGGAATCTATAACTAGTTTCCTCTTCCATGTCAGCTGCACGGGGGGGGGGGGGGGGGGGGGGGGGATTTTTTAGAAACTGTGAGGACTGGCTGTGGACTGTCTCCACTACACATGAACTCTAACACTCCACAGTGGGGAGGGGAGCCTGTCAGAATTTTTAAAACCACCATGCAGTCAACAAAAATATCCTTCCATTAAGTACTCAAAACCAAAGTTAGCCTATTAGCTTTAGCTTGTTTGGTAACCCTGAAATGGGCCCAGGCCACTCAAGGTCATGCTCGACCTCTGTAGCCATTTATGGGTTGGCCTGGATATAAATGGTAAATGGACTGCATTTATATAGCGCTTTTCCATCTGCATCAGACACTCAAAGCGCTTTACAATTATGCCTCACATTCACCCCGATGTCAGGGTGTTGCCATACAAGGTGCTCACTACACACCGGGAGCAATAGGGGATTAAAGGCCTTGCCCAAGGGCCTTAGTGATTTTCCAGTCAGGCAGGGATTTGAACCCATGATCTTCTGGACTCAAGCCCAACACCTTAACCACTAGACCATCACCTCTGCACCTCTTCCCCTGCATTACAGCATCATACAGCATCTCTTTGTGTAAAGCTGTATAGTTGAATGATGCACAGAGACACTATCTGCAGCAAGATCATGTAGGTCTTTGGAGCAGGTCTGTGGGTTGACCATGACTGTTATCCTTCACTTCAGCTTATCTGAAATTTTTGTTGGCCTGCCACTTCGAGCCTTAACTAGTACTGTGCCTGTGGTCTGCAGTCTTCCACTTCATCACTATGTTCCTCACAGTGGAAACTGACAGCTGAAATCTCAGATAGCTTTGTCTATCCTTCCCCTAAACCATGATGTTGAACAATGTTTGTTTTCAGGTCATTTGAAAGTTGTTTAGAGGCTCCCATGTTTGTTTAAATAATTATTGCACACTTTCTGTAAATACTATAAACTTCATTTCCCTTCTCAAATATCACTGTTTGTCTGCTATATGATATATTTAACTGAAATTTCTGATCCAGACAACCAATGATTTATAAAGGAAAATGATGAAAATTATCAGGAGTGCCAAAACTTTTACATACAACTGTAATTACATCACTGCTCTCACGAATTATGTAGAAAGTCATCTGTGGTGAATGTTCAGATTTAAAGAATCAGATCATTTTGAAGTGCAAATTCGATGTTGTCAATCTTATAACTATTTCCTACATTTTATAAATCATTTATGATTCTTCAGAAGATCTTATTCAGGGTTCTAGCTAGCGCAAACTTGTGTTACGGCCCGTTACGCTATAATTTTGGACTGTTACATTTATTTTGGACCGTTACGATTTTCAATACAGCGTCTGTAATCAACCATTACTGCAGCGCAAATCCAGTTTAAAGCGTGAATCGAAGCAATGCTTTGATTCAATGGCTCGTGGCTCTTTGAGTCGCTGCTCTTCAGAAGCGGTAAGTCCGCTTCTTAACCCCTCTGAAAGCCATTAAAATATCATGAGTCACTTTTGTGTGGATTAAAGTCACTAACTGGGACTCTTGTCTTGTTGCATTCAAGAAACGAGAATCGTCCTCCGTTCCGTTGTCACAGCTTCAAACGCTGCGTGGCTCTCTGCTGAGACAGAGTCCGCTCGGAATTAATAACTTCAAAATGAATCGCCGCTTTAAATAAAATGACACCTCTTACAAATGTTGCAATACAGACAAACTACAATCGATTAAAACGTTTTTTCCTCCCAAAATGAGATGTCCTGCATTCTTTATGAACCTGACGTGGAGCGCAGCGAGCTGTAGAGCTCAGTTCAGATATGGAAAGACATTCATGCCAATAATAATGTCTGAAAGGAAATGCTTTTGACAAAAACTAACATTTTATTTCTGTTTATGTCCAGAGATCAAGGATCCACCATGTAGAGTTTATTATGTCCAGAGTTTAAGGATCCAGTAACCAATTTCATATTTATTTACTTTAAGACTCAATAAAATGTTGTTCAATTTCAATTTAATCAGCTTATAAAGCGCCAAATTACAACAAAAGCCTTCTCAAGGTGCCTCACACAGAACAGTTCAACATAAAAAATTAAAATAAATAAATAAAAAATTCAAATACCTAATTAAAAACAGAAGTAAAAGAATAAAACATAACAAAATAAAAACTACTTATAAGAAAGAGAATAAAAATAAGTTTTAAGTCTCGACTTAAAAATGTCCACGGACTCCGACTGCCTCACTGAGGGCCATGTACTGGTAACCCAGAATGAGACTGCCCACTCAACAAACTTCCCCAGCCTTCTGGACATGATGAAGGAACTTGAGCTGTCGTACCTGGCTTTTCCCCTTTGGGTACCCCTAGAATGGCCAATTTTTAGCTTGAATTTTCAGAAGCTT
The DNA here is from genome assembly GCF_902500255.1 of Thalassophryne amazonica. Lineage (NCBI taxonomy): Eukaryota > Metazoa > Chordata > Actinopteri > Batrachoidiformes > Batrachoididae > Thalassophryne > Thalassophryne amazonica. Next base: position 12,521,594 of record NC_047109.1, read on the forward strand.
CACCCCTTCCGCACCACCCACAGTAATCGACATTACCACTATGCTAAAATTTTATCCTAGCTAGAACCCTGTTATTAATTCCATGCAGTACTTGACTTTTTATGACATTAGAATACTCATAACACATACACACACACAAAAACAAAACAAAGTGATACGATTCAATACTGGCCTGTATGATACACGATATATAGTTCTACCGCTGCTAACCAGGTTGTGTTAAAAACTAACTTGTGCATTTTGTAGTCATGCTGGTGATAAACTGAGACATTTGGTAATGAACCAGAACCACTGCTGACTACTGACCTATTGATTGGCGTGTAGGCGTTCAGAATGGATCCCGCCATCGCTCTGGTACTGGCGTTGTCGCTGATGGTACCCAGGCTGACCGTGCCGGACTCCCCGCTCAGGCTGGAGCGCTCCTTCTGCACATCCGCCTGCACCTCCAGCCTGATGACACACAACGCCGCATTTTTACAATACTGTCCAGCTACCAGAACCACTTAGCGTCTGTTTCCCCATGGAATCATGGGCAACCCTGAATTTGAAGAACAGAATTTAAAACATTCTGGGATACAAATGCTGTGTCACTGCTGATAGACGGCACAGGTCGTTGTCCGGCGCATTCACGGTGGGCATGCTGATCTGAAACTGAAGAAGAGTCATTTATACAAAGACACCAACAAAAATGTGCAAATGGACAGACTGCCTAGAAGCCTAGATGCCAAAATCTGACAAATCTGAGGAACAACATAGATTCACATAGTGTACAATCTGCATCATGCCCCACCTCCTGCACGCTGTATCACGTTTGTGTCTGACATGGTCATGTGTGAAGGGGCAGTGATAGTCAACACGGAGCCTGTAGGGAGGCATCGTGCAAGTCCGAAAGCCTGAAATCGCGACTATTTGGTACCTGTTCAGGTAGTTAACCATGGCGCTGCCGGAGAGGCTGCCGCTGATGCTGGCTCCAGCCAGGGCCATGGTGGAGGCCGTCTCACTCAGATTGTCCCTGATGGCTCCGAGGCGGTCCATGTGGCTGCCGCTGGCACTCAAGCTGTTAGTCAATCCTCCGACGCTGCCTTCACCTATACTGGGGTTGTTCCTGGCGTCTGCCATTGATGTGGCATCTATGCAGAAAATGATGAAGGTGGAAAAAAAAGTTGTTTTATTTTTTTATAAATACAAGCCCTTTAAAGGTTTTATTTATCAGGAATAAATTGGATATGAATAGTCCTAAGCAAAAGATAAAACAGTAAAATTCACTTTAATGTGACGATGGCCAAAGTGTACAGCGACATTTAAGATGTAAAAAGGACATTTTACTGACCATCATGGGGGAACGTCCTACATTTGACACTGATTTAACAAAAAAGAGAGATAATTCTACACTTTAAAAATTTAACCTTTATTGAACCGGGTTAGTCGCATGGAGACGTGAGACCTGGCCAAGAGGGCAGCAGCATGGTTACATTACAAATCATGTCTGGTTGTGTGTCTGAATGTTACCGATAGCCGTCGTCCCACCGCCGACGTTCATTTCGTTCTCGTCATCAAACTCGATGCGAACTCCTTTGCCGTTCCCTGCTGACACACCACAACCGCCGCTACGGCACAGAGAGATCGGCACCACGCCGTACACGTAAGCCAGCATGATGGGAACGCCGATGCCTGAGGGGAGAGAAAGGCACGAAACACAATGTCGGCCAACTGCTGCTATGCAGACGTATTCCAAATAACAACAATCTTCACGCAGCAACTCAAGACAAACTTGTGTTTCCAAACTTTGACATGAGGCCAGCATGTTAGTAATGATCAGAGGGACTGACCGACTGTGACTGCAGCCACCACAGGAGAGACGATGACAGACAGCGTGACTCCGCCTGCGATCACCAGGTTCCTCTTGTGGTTGGAGATGTCTTTACCTTCATAGCGGTTGTGAATCTGACACAGAAACAGAGAATCAGTCAGGTTGAGGAAACAGGTGAGTACCGGTGTCGCAGACTGAATGGTCCGCCCCTAAAAATCACTCCGCCCTGCAGCTCATCTGAGACAAAAGCAATCAAATGGATTAATGTGATTATTAACCATCAGATGACAAAGTAAAACCTCTTAAATCATTAAGTCAGTTTTAAGCAGAAACGAGGCGATATTTGGTGATCCTATGAAATGACTGATGCGGAGTGAACGCGTCAGCTAGCAGCTCGTATAGCTGCGGTGCTCTGATCGCTTCCTCTGTCTTTTATGAAGAAATAATGCTGAATTTATGTGGAAATGATTGTTGTACAAAAGCTTTAGTTATCTGTTGCTGAGATAGATGATGACTGGAGTGCAGTTTGACGCAGAAACGAGGTGATAATCAGTGAACCGTGGCTAATGATGCATGCGCGGTGAAGGCACGGTGGATTTTTTTTTGGGGGGGGGGGGGGGTTCGGTCTTTGACACCGGCTTGAACTTTACTCATCACCTCCAGACAGTGCAAGATTTGTTATGCTAAAAGCCAAACTCTCAAAAAACTGAAGAGAACTGAGACGATCCTACAGATGACCTTCCAAATGTTAGCGTTGCACAGTTTTGCTGTTAAATATTTATTAAATACACTTGAGTAACTGATGACTGACATGATGCGACAGCACGCACACAGAAAGAAACAAAGCCAAGTTCCTCAGAAGTGATCTCAGCTGACTGACAAAATGACACACCAGCGTTTTCAAGATAACTACTTACAGACAAGGCATGGTCCTTACAAATGACTAGTCACTTACATCACTGCATAAATTAATAATGCTATGTTTATGACAAAATATATCATTTCATATAAACCAGTGAATTGTCTTGACAATTCACATTTGTAAGTGAGCAGAACTCACAAACAGCACTTTAATTAAAACAGAGCCTGCAAATCAACGCCCTAATGTGCATAAATTTATGCATATAAAAATATTTGCCTTCTGGCGCGCGCACGCACGCACACGCACAGCGTGTGCAAACATATCTGTTTGTGGGAAACACTAAATATAAAGTTAAAGTGACAGATCTACACCATGACCTTAAATCAGCACTGGTGACGACATAAAGGTGTGAGGAGATCACCTTCCTCCCAACGTATACGGGGATGCCAATAATCATGGCGGGGATTGCAATGCCAGCAATGAGTGCGATGCCAACTGGGGCCCCCACTAGTGTTCCCAGCTGCCAGAGAATCTTCTTCTTCCTGCTCCACGGCTTCTTCCCCCAAAAAGTGCAGCCTGACGGACTGAGAGACAAAGCGGGAGAAACATTAATGGAGAAACAACAGCAGCAGGACAGCTGGTAGGAACACATCATGGCTTTTAATAATACAAGGAATTATTTCTTCTTTTAGAAATCTTAAAATTTCATCAGAAACCGCAACCTATTTTCTCAGTCAGTCAGAAATGAGGGAAGAGAGGCTTCTGTGTTCTTAAAATGTTTAATGGAGTAAGTACTGATTGAATAACTACAACCTCAAATATACCATATTCACGCATCTGAGGGCCCAGGATCGAGCATCCGTCCATACAAGAAAGTTGGTTAAATGCCCACCTGAAATGATTCTTATTTTAAATTCAAGTTTATTAAACGCCCACCTAAAATAAACTAATTCTGTGACCCATCCGAGCAAAAAAATAATGAGTTTTCACAATGTTTTTCTCCTCTTCCCTGTCAGACTTGTGATGACGTCATCCATTTGTCCTGTGCTCTTATTGTTAGACTTTTGCACAAGAAACAGTGTTCTGTGACAATGTGGCAAGCTATGTAGTCACACGGCGAAGGAGCTACTATCAGTTTGCGTCCATTTGTCTCCAACAAAAGTCCTTTTTTCACAATCCAGCAAAATGAGTTCCTTGACAGCTGATGTCTGCAAAGTTTGTCAGAAGGTTTTGTGGGTGTCACTCTGAGGGGCGTTCAGATGGAGAGCTTTCCTTCTGCTGTTCTGCGTGTGAGAGCGGGACACTGAGAACATGCAGCATTTCTGGACTGAACTCAGAGAAAACTGACTTCACGTGTTGACAGTCAGCGACAGACTGGACATTCTGCTGTTTTCAGTGAGAGCCTGACGGGAAAATTATAGAATTTGTTTTCCTTAAGGAGCAGGAATAATGGACAGCAGCAAATGGATCATTTGACTGCAGAGTCACCTGGATTTAAACAGGTAAGAACTTTTTTTTAGGTTCTACAGTTTTGCCTTGACGACTCTCCTGATGACGTGAATGACTCATTACCATGAACAAAAGACTGAAACTGCTTTGATCCGAGTACCCCATTGTAAACAGGGGACAAAGCGTGTATCAGACCCCCTCCACGGTTAAGGCTGGGTTTCAATTTTACACACGAACATTTACAGTTCAGACAGGAAATCTCGCAAAATCTCTCGAGATTAAACCTGACTTCGGAGTAAACAAACGGAGGTACTTTGTGGACTATTTACAACAGAAGGAAAAAAGATACAAAAAAGAAAAGGTGTTCTTTAAAGGAGTGGAGACAGCGCGACCACCGGACTTTCTGGTAAGTCAGTACAGCTGTTTTGATTTTATTTTCCGCTCCGTACGTTCGTCACCTCGCTTTCTGATTGGCTGCACATCACATTCAGCAGGCTGTGTGCTCGTTTGTGGTCGGAAGACACCACACACGCTGCGATATCGGGCCAAAAAAAATCCAACATGTTGAATATCCCCGATTTGCGATCGGAGTGCTCCTGACGCCCTTCCGAGCAGATCAGAGCGCTCTGAACACACCACACACAGCATGAATATCTGATAAGATTATCTTTAGTGTCATCACGATTGTCGGTGCGTCCTTAAGATTGTCGGAAAGGGAAGATCGGGTCCGATATCAGCCTAATTATCCTAAGGTGTGAACCCGGCCTTAGTTAAAATCTTAGACAGAGAGAAGAAATGGTTTGAGAGAGGGATCAAGGAGGCATTCTATGTGAAACAGTTGAAACCCAGCCTTAACCGGGGAGGGGGTCTGAGACACGCTTTGTCCCCTGTTTACAATGGGGTACTCAGGTCAAAGCAGTTTCAGTCTTTTGTTCATGGTAATGAGTCATTCACGTCATCAGGAGAGTGGTCAAGGGAGCCATCAGGAGAGGCGTCCGTCCCATCATTAGGAGGGACAGCTGCCCTGTCATTAGGAGGGTGCTAACTAGAGCACAATAGGTGCTAATTAGAGCTATTGTTTAGTCACTAGCCTATAGCAGTCTGCCTCTCGGTAGGAGGGGTCTGGTTAGGTTTAAAACTCCAGCTTTTGTGGCTTCTGTTTATTCTTCTCTACAAGAGTCAAGACAGAAGTCAGACTACCAGAGCAAGAATTTTAGATGAGGAAGCTTCTGCGATTTGAAGTGAAACGTCCTCGCGTCAAGCAACCCAGTCCAGTCGAAGATTCAAGCTTCTCTACTATGGAAACCACCTGGACAACTGAGAGCCTACACAGAAACTTCTAGAGTTTTCTGCTTCAGCGCTGTGCAAAATGTTTCAGTGACGTACATTATTGTCCATATGGTTGACATTGAAAACTGACCATTTTTTTTGACAAAAGGATAGGGAAGAAAAAAAAACAGATACAGACAGGTGATCTATTCTTTATTTGCGAGGAAATCAGAGATATTATTGAAATGGACAGTCCAACAAACATAGTATTTGGCCGAGTTTATGCAAATGCACACCCCGCTTCAAACAGAATTTTGTGCGTAATGCCTAGGGCACTCAGACACGCGAATACGGCATTTATGTGACAACGTTCACGTCTGTATGTACAGCTGTGGAGGAAAAAACAAACACAGTAACACGTGTTTAAGATACAGACCTCAGGTAGTGCAGGTCTGAGATCTCCTTCATGCACAGCCAGCAGAACTCACAGCCGCAGACGGCACAGGTCATGTGGTTACAGCTGCCATCATTCATCTTGATGATGTAAGCGGCACAACGCGGACATGGCTTGATGTCATCAGCTGAGAGGTACAAAGGCAATTTAACCACAGGCCTACACAATATGCAGTAGGTACACCTGAGGTACCATCACGTCACATGACTAATTCTGTGAGAAAAAAAGATTTACTACAAAAACTATGACATGGGGATGTTGGGCAACTTGTGGGGGTTAGAGACGCATTAGCGTTAAAGTGCAAACTGAGGAACCTCTTAATTCATTGACTGATCTGACATGGATGAAATCAGTGTGGTCTGTTTGACCAGGACTCTTTTTGGCCGTCAACACTTGGCCTGTATATGGGTGCTTAGCTGTAGCTACCACTCAATGTTTTGACAGTTTTAGTTCCAAGTAGGTTGAGTTAAGTCAAATGGACTTAAAAACAACAACAACAAAAAAAAAACTTCAGTTTGTAGTTTTATTTGCAAGTATGACCAAAGCACATGGTCACCCAACTGAGTCTGGTCTGCTTGAGGTTTCTTTTGATAGTCCAAAACAAAACAAGAACAAAGGAATTTTTGCCCTTATCGCTGCTGCCAATGTGCTTGCTCATGGGGTGAGTAAGGTTTAAACACTGCTCACATGGTGTACCTTATTTTGTGATTTGGGGGCTACATAAATCAATAGAATTAAAATACATTGACTTTATTAATTAATTCAATTTAATTTAATTAGTTGAATTTATGATAACCGATGTCAGGACTGACAGTGGTGGAATGATGCAATAATTTATGCAATTTAGCACTGATATCTATGTTATGTGACATTAGAAGAAGTAGTAGGTCATATGTAGGTCTGGAAGCCCCTTGGTGCTGGTGCTAATCCCTGGATTCATAGCATGAAGCAGATGAGAGTAGTAAGCAGTAAGCTCCTCTTACCCCTCCAAACGGAGTGTGCATCCAGATTCACTCCGTTCGGAGTGGTTTGTAGCCCTCCGCCTTCCCCTCCGCCTCACTCCAAAAAGAGAATTGAGACACCCCTCTGTCTCTCGTGCCCGTGCAAAACGGAGGGGAAGGGGCAAGGGGAAGGGCCAAGGGGTAGAATTGAGATTCAGCCAAAAACTAAGCAAATGATAAAACTACAGCAAAATGAAATACGGACAAATTCGTTCAAATTTTTTGACAGTTTAAAAATCCCGACGAAGCGCCAGCTGCAGGAACGAAGCTACGCGAATGTTAAGTGATGCCAACGAAAGTCAAGGAAAGTCCAGATTTCTTGTTTTGTTTGGGCTTCGTTGCCCTTCGTTAAGTGCCGTGTAACCGGGCCTTTACCCATTGAGCTGCCTGCTCTACGTATGTGACAGTGCAGTTCAATCTTTAGAGTAATAATTTTTAGACATGTTTTGTCCAGCGTACTGTGAAAAACTGCCTGGTGAAGCCCGTGTCTGGATACAGATCATATCACCTGATTAGAATTTGGCAACAACTGTGCCGACATGCAGAATTATTAACTGAAGCCAAACAAAAGTCACACTGCAAAGACATGGAAGAAAAATAAAGAACATGCTGTAAGTGTATGAATCACCTCAGCTAAAACCATGGAAGACTTTTTTTGCACTTAAATTTTTAAATCTTCCTTCTTTAGTGCACTCGCTGAGCTTAAATCGGCCTACCTGCAGCACCGCTCTCTTGGCTGTAACTGAGGGAGGAGGACCGAACCGTCCTCAGCCGAAGGCTCTGGGCTCTCTGCTGCCGCGCTGCATCACAGGTCTGGTTGGGATGCCACAGCTGCTTGCAGTGGTAACAGAACTCTGTGCCACATCCATCCCTGTCACATGTAATCTTAGGACAGCTGGCACACCCAAAGGCAATCACGGCATACCTGTGTGAAGAGAAGAGCAGAAGTGTGAATAGCATCCCCTCAAATTGTCCAAATCTCACAGTAATTCTCCCAACAAAAATGAAACAGAGATTTTGGGGGGGTGTAAGTCAGCTGCAAGCAAATCTTGCATAAGAGAGAAAAGGGCATTAATAATAAAAGGCACAAAATGTGAAGCGAGAGTGATGATATTTGAAGAGCTGTAATGAACCCAGTACTAAACCAAAAGCCTAATCTACATATTCCACCTCCTTTTGTCAGTCAACACTGTGAGACTGCTGCAAACTCCTGACAGGTTGTACTGCCATACCCTCAATTTTGGTGTTAAAGTACTCAGGTCGGTGCTTTTCCACTGAGAGGGCGAGATGCACCAAACTACCCAATTTGCAGATACTCGGAGAAGCTGCACACTTAGTTCCTGCTTGCTGTGACCTAGAACTTTATGCAACCTTTCACCACTGAATTACACACTAGTTCCTGACAAACAGGGATGAGTGATCTGATGAATTTATGTCTTAGACCAGTGTTCCAGATAGCCTGATTTCCTGGAGTCCCGCGCCATGCCTTCTTGTACATGCACCCTGCCCATATTTGGCCATCCCTGCCAGTTTGTCACCACCCCCAGCCAAGTGGCATAATATTGGCCTTGCAGCATCCTGTAGTTTACATTTGATCCACCCCAGCCAATCAAATGCATGTAGCTCCACCAGGTGCAAGAACAAGTCATTCACGGCTGCCACTGTGAACTTACAGTGAATTTATAGCAAAGCAAGTCCCAACTACAAAAAAAAAAAAAAAAAAGGCTTCCATGCCCAAGATGACACTGCAGATGACCTCCGCAGTACTCCTCTCTCTCATAGTTTGTGCATTGTGTTTTTTTTTTGGTTTTTTTTTGCACTCTGCTCTCCTCCTTTGGTCTCTTACACCAGTAACAAGAGCTCAAACACTGGACTGTCATCTATCTGTTGGAACCTTTTCACTGGTTTTCACTGAACCAGGGAGTTTTACAGATGTTTTGGTTGGTGCAGCAGTAGCTCTGTATGGTGCTTACAGGAGACACCAGCAGGAGACACAAGCAGGAGCTCTCCCGTCCATTTACCTCGCCAAAGTACGCTCTCTGTCGAACAAAATGGATGAATTGTTGATCCTCAACAGGAAAAACTCACTTTGGCAGATCCATGGCATTATATTTCACTAAACCTGGCTCAGTGAACATATCCCCGACAGCGCTCTGCACCTGCCCGGCTTATAGCTGCTGCTTGCGGACTGCGTAACGCAGCTCTCTGGGAAGACGAGAGGAGGTGGAACATGCTTTTATATAAATGAAGGTCGGTGTACAGATGTCACAGTGTTGAAGTGGATGTGCGGCCCTCAACTGGAAACTTTTTTCATAAACTGTCATCTGTTCTATTCACAGTGGGAGTTCTCCTTGTTCGTGCTGGTTGGTGTGTATATTCCACCTCAGGCATGTATAACGGAGGTGCAGCAGCAGCAGCTCGCTTGCTCATCATTTTGGGTGATTTTAACAGAGCAAATCTCAGCCAAGAACTCCATAAGTACAGACAGCACATCACATGTCCCACCAAGGACGTGAACATTCTTCGCAACTGCTACACCACAATAAAAGACACCTATTGCTCTGTTCACCATGCAGCTTTGGGACTCTCTGATCACTGTCTGATCCACCTCCACCTTACTCCCTACAGGGAGAAATCAAAATCTGCAAAGCCTGTAGCGAAGATGGTAAAGAAGTGGATGGATGGGTTGAGGCAGAAGCTACAGGCCTGTTTTGACTGCACAGATTGGAGCAACTCTGAAGCTGCATCCACACAGACATTCATGGACTTTGTGACACTGTGACATCAGTTTTTGTGAGGACTGTGTGTGCAGACCAAAACCTTCTGCACATACAGCAAGAATAAACCCTGGTTTACTGGGAAACTGAGGCAGCTCCATCAAGCCAAGGAGGAGGCCTACAGAAGTGGAGCCAGGCTCCTGTACAAGCAGACCGGAAACACACTGACAAAGAAGATCAGAGTCGCAAAGAGGAGCTACCTTTCCAGCCTGTTCGGAAGCAATCCAGATTGAGCCATTTCATCCCATTTTAGCATTTTTTTGGAAGTGGCCGATAGTAGTAGAACAGCACCCTGTGGAATAAGCTGTGAGAGCCGGTCCTTGTACATGTTTTGGACGAATAGGCACTTAACGCCCCCCAGGGTGATAGCCGAGGCACGAGCTCGTGCTTAAGCCCCTTTCACATTGGCGTATTCGTAGAGCTGCGTATTGCAGCGTTGTGTTTCATTTAAATACGCCCAAAATGCACGTGTACTCAGCCTTTTTCAGTGTTTGTTTCATACTTGCAGCTGCGCATGTTCGCTTTTTGGTACACGCAACACAGTGGCGTGTACCATGCCGCTATTAAACCAGTTCAGTGCTATTTTCTGCCTCTGTGGAAGTGCACTCTGTTCTCTACTGCAGGTGTGGTGCAGCTCAAAAACAGAGTCATTTAACATTATTTATTTATTTATTTATTTTTTTGTCTCGGTGGATCACTTTCATTGTGTACAGATGCTGTTGAGTCTGGCTGTGGTAAAGGCTGCAATGAAACGCTGTGACTCGTTAAACATTTAAACCTCCGGTTGCTCCGATCAGGTCCATCAGACGACCTGATCGATCAGGTCGTCTGATGAGCGCACCGACATGCAGCACGTGCACTTTTATTTTAAAGAGTCACAGCTTTTTTCAGGTTTGATGATGAGCGCACCGACATGCAGCAAGAATGCTTTTATTTTAAAGTCACAGGTTTGATCAGACACACACACAGACAGACAGACAGACAGACAGACAGAGAGAGAGAGAGAGAGAGAGAGAGAGACGCTGTTTCTGTTGTGTTTCTGAGTTGAGGTTCGATTCCCTGTTCTGAGCACACAGGTGCTGTGAGCTGTGTGATCATGTTCTCAGCTGATTCCTCTGGATGCACGCACGCAGTTTTTGGTTGTGTACAGGAGCGCAGTGTTGCACAGACTTGCATGCAGTAACGCTGTGCTGCACAGACCTGCTTAAAACTGTGTTCAGCGCTCTCTGCTTTCTTACGCCAAGAAAATTAAACATGTTTATTTTCTTCCATCCTACGCGCGTAGCCCTCAGCATACTGTTATGTAAGGAGCAAAAACTCGATGTAGAGCTGCTCAACTCAGCGTAGACAACACGCCACAATGAGCAGCTCTACGAATACGCCAATGTGAAAGGGGCTTTAGTCACGTGGGATTTATGCACTACTGAGCATGCACATCGAGAATTTAAACAACGGTCTATTCCTTGACATCGTAACAAAATTCCGACTTACCTGGTTTTCCACAGTTGTCACTAGTGGCCATTTTGAGTAATACCAATCACAACATTGTGTAATGTCAACATACTGAAGCCGCGGTCCCACCGAATAATGAAGGATGAAGAAGGAGCCACGCACCCTGTTTTTTTGGTTTCGTGAGCTATCGTGGCAGTATAGTGGCTCAGAGTGGCTCTTAGAGGCATTATCTTCAGTTAACGAGGCTCCTCTCTGAGCGTGGCGCTAATTTCAAGATGTTCAAAATTTAGCAACAACAGCGTGGCGCAGTTTGTGTTTGAGTTACTGCGACGGCTTAGAGGCATTTGCGTGGTGCTTACGAGTCTGCAAAAAGTCCATTATCCGTGCGCCTGGCACCTTTGCAGGACCTGAGAGACTATTTTTGGAACAGCTCTCCTCTTGCGCACACAATTCCACCTGCTCTGTGCACTGGACTCTATATAAAATGATTATTTTATAGTGGATTAATCATTTTCTGCCAAACCTTGGATGCTGAAAACACCTCTAATCACTTCTAGAATCAGAGGACTGTTTGATCTGGATGCTTTTTTTCCCCCCTCTCTTTCCTGCTCCATGTGGAATGTATTTTGAACAGCTTATGGTAATTATTTTTACTGTTTTTTATAGCTTGATAAAACAGTTCCTTGCTGTAAAAGTATGTCTGTATGTTGATGTCTGTTGTATGTAAAAGTATGTTGATTTAATATCTTGTTAATGGATCACATGACCTCCGCTGTGTGTGCGCACTGAGACAGGACCTGAGAGGCTATTTTTGGAGCGGCTCTCTTACGCACACAATTCCACCTGCTCTGTGCACTGGACTCTATATAAAATGATTATTTTGTAGCGGATTAATCATTTTCTGTCAAACCTTGGATGCTGAAAACACCTCTAATCACTTCTGGAATTAATGGATCACATGAGCTCCGCTGTGTGTGCGCACTGAGGCAGTGACTCATCATCACGCTTCAAACGAGCATTTAGGCAGAATGCCAGCTCACAAAAGAGTGATATTTCAGTCAATATTGGACAAACACAAAGTTAAAATTTGGGTGACTGTGTGAAAGTGGATGTGTGTTTAAAGCCATGGAAGATAACTCCAGTGGAGCAGCTAAGATCAGAAGCTGTGCGGCAACAGGTGGAGAGCGCGCAAAAGACCGATTTTAAAGACATAACACAAAGTTAAAAGTTGTATCATGATAACTTGTAAGCTGCGGAAGATATAAAGAAATATATATATATATATATATATATATATATATATATACACACACTGAAAATGATCCACAGGTGTATATAATAAAATGGCCACCTCATTCTATATGCAGAATGGCACCGCGCGCAAAAGAGCGCTTTTGCAGAAATAAACGGACAAACACAAAGTTAAAAGTGGAATCACGTTGTAAAAATGACTGTTTAAAGCCAGGGAAAAAATAAAGCCAGCAAGCCACGGACGGAAAGGAAGCCACTTAGAAAGAGCACAGAGGCGGCTGTCCATGAAAGGACAACAGCAGCGCGCGCAAAAGAGCGATTTTGCAGAAATAAACGGACAAACAAAGTTTTGTGTGTTTAAAGCCGCAGAAGAAAAGCCAGAGAGCCGCAGAGCCAGGAAGAAGCACAGAGGCGGCTCTCCAGGAACCCGTGGTTCGGGTCTAGCTGGTCTGGTGCATTACAGGTGGACAGCAGCCTGGCGCACAGTGCACGACTGCGGAACTGTGCTGGAGTGTCTATTTTTGGACTGCGTTAAAAAAAAAAAAAAAGAAGGGACATCTTTAAATGCTGCTGTGAATCTGTGAATTGAAAACCCACACTCTGAAGGGACCAGGTGTGGGAGGGCTGGAGGTTTGGACCAAACTCATACCTAAACGTGCGCCAACATGGCATTATCACGGCGCTATCATGGCACTACGTGGCTTAGTGTGGCTGATGCGAGCCATTTGAGGCTGTAATGACAGGTTGGTTGTGGCTCACTAGAGGCTGCTATGCGGCACATGTGGGGTACAGAGAGGCACATAGTGGCACCTTCATAGTGGATACGTGATAGATCAAAACGTGGGTCATTCTTCGGATAATCACCCCACACCCATGCGTGGCTCCTTCTTCAGCCTTCATTATTTGGTGGGACTGAGGCTTGAGCCTACTACCTGTAATTCATGGAGGCAATAATCATTTGCAAAAACAAAAAAACAAACTAACAAACAAACAAAAAAAACAAAAAAACAAAAATAGAGATGTAAATTTCAGGGGCAGATCCAGGGTGTGCACGTCCTCCTCCCCCTCTCTTTTTCACCACATTCAACACTGTACAATAAAAGTTTAAATGAATAAAAATGGTTATAAAGTATCTTTTCTCTGTGGTTGTATTTTATGGTGAAATATGCATTAAAATGTAGGAAATGGTACCGAAATATTTCCATATTTTCTGGGGGAATGCCTCCAGACCCTTCTAGGAAAAGGTTTCCTCACAAATACCCCTGTATACAGCTGTATCCTGCTTAAGCAGTAGCAGCCCTGAATCCGGAACACCACTAAAATTTAATGGAGTCTTCCATGCCCTAATATCTATCTGTGGTGAAAATTTGGTGAGAATCCATGAAGTAGTTTTGACATAATGATTTAAAACGTATATAAAGTGAAATCTTGATCCAGAATCCGGATCCAGATCACCTCCAAAATTTAAAGGACATGTTGCATGTGTTTTAACATCCCAGTTAGCAACACATCATCAAAGTACTCCTTGTAAGTCTCCCTGCGCACATGCCCTCCTAATTAGTGGTTTCTGATGTTTTTTTTATTCCTCTTCCGAAGTGATGAAACGGGTTCATTTCCAGAAAACGTCTCACTCGGCAATTCTCTGCATTTCTCTGCATGTGACATAGTTAAGAGCATAACAGAAACATCCCAGACAGAGACAGATAGAGCAAAATGAATGTGGTTATGTCCAATAACGAAGTTTCTGAGCTTTTCTTTGAAAGCAGCGCTCGGATTTACAGAGGAAACGACACACTTCACCCCGAAACTCTTAACTTTTTCAGAGTCTGTTGGATTTTGGAACTTAAACTGTCATGACGCTGCTGTTTGTCACAGCTGCTGGTTTTACTGTTGCTATGATCATGGACATGCAGATGTATGTTGCGTATTGGGAAAAACTCAGAAGATGCTATTTTCAGGATATAATGGACTCTCTAATGTGCCACAAGGCAGAGCTGCAATCGGACATTACGCGCACGTGGCCAAGCATAATGTCCGATTAGAACCTGAGAGCAAGTAGATCTGGACATTATTCTCTGGCCGAGTGGAACTTGAAAATGATCTCTGACTGTGGATTCGAGTGACTGAGGACAAGTGGACTGTTCCATGGCTGAGGATCGCAATTGCGATCGCACGCGCGTGAAGGCTTGTTTTTATTGTAGACTTATTTGGAAATCTTTACGCTGGGTTGAGTGGAGTGTTATTTTTGTTTTCATCTTTTGCTTTGTGTTCTTTCAATGAAAGTACTTTTTTTTTTGCGCGCTGACATGTGGGTTAAAATGTGTGCGCGCTGACATGTGGGTTAAAATGGCTGTTACTCTGTTTTAACCCGCATGTCAGCTTTTTATTGCCGTGTAATGGACGTGGAATGTCTGACATTTGTACAGGCAACATGATGACAAAGAGATATATATATATATATATATATATATATATATATATATATACATACATATACACACACACACACACACACACACACACGAGGTCTGTTAGAAAAGTATCGGACCTTTTTATTTTTTTCAAAAACTATATGGATTTGAATCACGTGCGATTACATCAGACAAGCTTGAACCCTCGTGGGCATGCGAGTTTTTTCACGCCTGTCGGTTACGTCATTCGCCTGTGGGCAGGCTTTGAGTGAGGAGTGGTCCACCCCTCCCGTCGGAATCTCTTTGTCTGAGAACTTCCTGAGAGACTGGCACTTTGCTTGATCAAAATTCTTTCAAAAACTGTGAGGCAGATCGAAGTGGACACCATTCGAGAAATTCAGCTGGTTTTCTGTGAAAATTTTAACGGCTGATGAGAGATTATGGACTGTTGCTGTCGCTTTAAGGACTGCCCACGGAGCGGGACGTCACGACGCGCCCTGAGCCGCCGCTGTCTGCCTGTTTTGAGCTGAAAGCTTCCAAATTTAAGCCTCTGTTGACCCAGGATGTCGTGAGAGAACAGAGAACTTTCAGAAGAGGTCGGGATCAGCAGTTTATCCGGACATTCCACTGTTAAAGGAGATTTTGTAATGAAAGAAAGTGCGGACGGGTCTGCGCATCGGCAGGTAGCCAGCGTCGCGCGCCGCCACAGGAAAAACACCTCCGTTGGAAGCCTTAAGGACAAGTTGGAACATGTCCAGCTGTTAAACAATTTCTCAGATACTCACTCAACTGAAAGCCATCAAAAGCCGCCTGGTTTTTACAAATGGTTATCAAAATGGAGGTGTTTTTTCTGTGCCGCCGCACCGCGACGGCTGCGTCCCAACGCGCGGACCAGTCCGCACGTCTTTCATTAATAAAATCTCCTTTACGTCCCGCTCCGTGGGCAGTCCTTAAAGCGACAGCAACAGTCCATAATCTCTCATCAGCCGTTAAAATTTTCACAGAAAACCAGCTGAATTTCTCAGATGGTGTCCACTTCGATGTGCCTCACAGGTTCTGAAAAAATTGTGATCAAGCAAAGCGCCAGTCTCTCAGGAAGAAGTCAGACAAAGGAATTCCGACGGGAGGGGTGGACTACTCCTCACTCCAAGCCAGCCCACAGGCGAATGACGTAACCGACAGGCGTGAAAAAACTCACGCATGCGCACGAGGGTTCAAGGTTGTCTGATGTAATCGCACGTGATTCAAATCCATATAGTTTTTGAAAAAAATAAAAAGGTACGTTAGTTTTATCACAGACCTCTCTCTCTCTCTCTGTGTGTGAGAGAGAGAGAGAGAGAGAGAGAGAGAGAGAGAGAGAGAGAGAGAGAGAGAGAGAGAGAGAGAGAGAGAGAGAGAGAGAGAGAGAGAGAGAGAGAGAGAGAGAGAGAGAGAGAGAGAGAGAGAGAGAGAGAGAGAGAGAGAGAGAGAGAGTGTGTGTGTTTTTAACAGGCTGTGTTTATGACTAATTGCTGCAGGTGCCAAAAAACCTTCTCACAGCTGCTCCTTTTACTGTGACTGCATCAAAATGAACAGTTACACTTAAAAACGAGTCGTAATAACAAAACATCACACTTGTGTAAATTTTGGAATGAATCTGAGCCTCAGTTCTTAACATTAGCAGATACATTCCATTGAAGTGCACGCTGAGACGTCAGTCACCTGTTGGAAACACTGGAATACTCACGAGTACTTTGTTTTCAGAAGTCTCCATAGCTGTTTGCTGTGATTGCCGTATACTTTGAAACCGGTCACGGAAGTACACAAAGTAATCCTGGTGGATCATCGGATGCCCACTAACAGCCTAAATCTAAATTGTTATGATTTCAGTGCAACATGTCCTTTAATGGAGTCTTCCATGACCTAATATGTATCCGTGGTGAAAATCTAGTGAGAATCCATGAAGAAGTTTTGACATAATCCTTCAAAGCGTATATAAAGAGACATCTTGATCCAGAATCTGGATCCAGATCACCTCCAAAATTTAATGGAGTCTTCCATGGCCTACTATGTATCCGTGGTGAAAATTTGGTGAGAATCCGTGAAGTAGATTGACATAATCCTTCAAAGAATATATAAAGTGAAACTTGATCCAGAATCTGAATCCAGATCACCCGCAACATTTAATGGACTCTTCCAGGGCCTAATATGTATCTGTGTTGAAAGGTTCATTAAAATCTGTTAAGCAGTTTTGACATAATCCTGCTAACAGTAATCCTTCAAAGCGTATTTAAAGTGAAACTTGATCCAGAATCCGGATCAACTTCAAAATTTAATTGGTGCTTCCTTGGCCTATTATCTATCTGTGGTGAAAATGTCATCAAAATCTGTGGAGCAGTTTTGACGTAATCCTGCTAACAGTCAGACAGGAAGACAGACAAATAAATGCAGGTGATTTTATTACATCCTTGGCAGATGTAACTAATCATTTGTCATATGAGTGAAACTAAATGGGTGGGGAGAGATGTGATTCAGACAGTGAATCATGATTCTAAACCAAAAGACTGTCAGCTTCCCCTACCACTTGTGCAATAGTCACATCACAGGATGTACAGTGTCAAGCAAGGCAAATTAAAATCAAACACCTTCCCCAACAACTATTAAAAAATAAATAAATAAATAAATAAATAAATACAAACCTTACAGTTCTCATGTTTTATGACTAATACACAACTAGTCCAGTAAAGGAATAGTCATCGGTCAAGAAAAAAACTTAGACATTCCTAATATTGTATTGTCTGAGCATCATGACAATCTGGTGCATAAGTTATGGAGAAGTAGACACACAAACCTGAAATCTATCCAAACGCCCCAAAAACACCAACCTTCTCAGTCACCTGTAACCAGAGTTAATCTGAGATCTGAAAGTGTTTTTGACTTCAATACACTTTTCTGTGGGGTGTTTGTGGAACAGTCACCTTCCAAGAAGAAATCAAACAAGGCCAGTTACCAGTATAGTATGGAAGCAGTTCATTTACCAAGGATGAAGCACACTAGACAAGATGTCAAAACTCCCACAACATAGGGGTAAACTTCAAGTCAGAAATGCCGTTAAACCATGAAGAAGAAGGCATTCTTGGCAAATCAAAGGAACGAACAGAAATTCTTGTAGTTCACTGGCAGCGAGCTGGAGAAAGCTGGTACTGAAGTCAAACACAGTGCTGGTGATGCAGACTATGACATTGTGAAAACTGTATGTACCACAGCCAAGAGGTGATCAGTGACAGTTGTTGGGGATGACTCAGACCTGCTGGTCCTGCTGCTTTATCAAGACAGTCCCAGATATCATGTCATCTTTTGGCAGACATCCAACAAGATCCTCAACATCTGGACCCTGCAAGAACATCTAGATCCTGCCCTTGCTGCTTCTCTACTCTTCCTACACTCTGGTACAGGGTTTCTGTGTAGGCTCTCAGTTGTCCAAGTGGTTCCCATAGTAAAGAAGCTTGAATCTTCGACTGGACTGGGTTGCTTGACGCGAGGACGTTTCGCTTCAAATTACAGAAGCTTCCTCAGCTAAAATTCTTGCTCTGGTAGTCTGACTTCTGTCTGACCCTTGTCGAGAAGAACAAACAGAAGCCACAAAAGCTGGAGTTTTAAACCTAACCAGACCCCTCCTACCGAGAGGCAGACTGCTATTGGCTAGTGACTAAACAATTGCTTTAATTAGCACTTATTGCGCTCTTGTTAGCACCCTCCTAATGACAGGGTAGCTGTCCCTCCTAACGATGGGACTGATGCCTCTCCTGATGACGTGAATGACTCATTACCATGAACAAAAGACTGAAACTGCTTTGATCCGAGTACCCCATTGTAAACAGGGGACAAAGCGTGTCTCAGACCCCCTCCCCGGTTAAGGCTGGGTTTCAACTGTTTCACATAGAATGCCTCCTTCACCCCTCTCTCAAACCATTTCTTCTCTCTGGCTAACATTTTAACTTCCTTGTCCTCAAACGTGTGGTTAGTGTTTTTAAGGTGGAGATGAACTGCAGACTGAGGTCCACTGGCGCCCTCTCTGCGTTGCTGGTATAGCCTTTTGTGTAACGGTTGCTTAGTCTCACCTATGTAGTGTTCGTTACAGTTTTCCTGACATCTGATAGAATACACTACATTGCTCTGTTTGTAACTAGGGATCCTGTCCTTAGGGTGAACTAATTTCTGTCTCAATGTGTTAACAGGTTTAAAGTAAACTGGGATTTTGTGCTGTCTGAAGATCCTCTGTAGTTTTTCTCCTACTCCTGCTAAATAAGGTAGAGACACTCCTCTTCTTCAGGTCTTTGTCTCCTGTCTGTCTGGTCTCTTTGTTCTCTGGGACTTCTGCACTTTATCCAGTGACCATCGTGGGTACCCACATACTGTGAGGGCTTTCTGGACAAGTTGTTCTTTAGCCCTTCCCTCTGCAGTTGTGGGCACTTGTAGGGCTCTGTGTTGAAGAGTCCTGATCACCCCGAGCTTGTGTTCAAGGGGGTGGTTTGAGCCAAAGAGCAGATATTGGTCAGTGTGAGTGGGTTTTCTGTAAACCCCTGTCTGGAGCTGCCTGTTCTCTCCAGTCGTAACATCAGAGTCCAAGAAGGCTAAATGGTTGTTTCTGGCATCCTCACGTGTGAACTTGATATTGGAGTCCACCGAGTTGATGTGCTCTGTAAAGTCCTCAACCTCCTGTTGCTTGATTTTAACCCATGTGTCATCGACATATCTGAACCAGTGACTGGGAGAGATGCCCGTGAAAGACGTCAAGGCTCTCTACTCCACTCACTCCATGTACAGATTGGCCACAATGGGGGATACCGGAGACGCCATCGCACAACCATGGATATGCCTGTAGTAATTCCCCCTAAACAGGAAATATGTTGTGTTAAGACAGATCTCCAAGAGTTGGCAGATGTGGTCTGGTGTGAGTTTGGTCCTTTCAAGTAGAGACACATCCTCCAGCAGTCTCTGCCTCACAGCTGAGACGGCCTCAGCGGTGGGGATCCAGGTGAACAACGATGTCACATCAAATGACACCATAGTTTCATCTGCCTCCAGCTGAAGGTCCTTGATCTTGTTCACAAAATCTTGTGTGTTCTCCACATGGTGGTCTGAGTTACCCACTAGAGGAGCCAAAATCCACTTGAGGTGCTTGGCCAAATTGTACGTGATGGAATCTGTGCTACATACAATAGGCCTGAGTGGCACGTCCTGTTTGTGGATTCTGGGCAGTCCATAGATGCATGGAGTGGCGTCCCCAGGGTACAGTCTGTAGTATGCCTGCCTGTCGATGAGTCCCTCTTTCTCCAGGTTTTGGAGGTAGTTAATGATTTTCTTCTTATAGCCGCTTGTGGGGTCTCTCTTCAGACACTCGTATGTATTGGAGTCACTGAGCAAGTTGCTGATCTTGGCCTCTTAGCCCGATGTGTTCAGGACCACCGTGCATTTGCCTTTATCTGCTGGCAGGATAAGGATGCTTTGGTCCTTCTGCAGTGCTGACAAAGCTTTCCGTTCTTCTCTTGTGATGTTGGACAGAGGAGGCTTAGCACTGTTCAGCACTGCTGTCTGGGTGCATCTTTATAACTACCCCCACTGAAAGTACGCCTTTTCTGAACTAAAAGATTGTGAAACTTCCTGATTTGCCGCTCCTTACTTTTTAAATGCTCAGACATTTGAATTTTAACTATGAACTTTGTGATCTTATTATGGGCCTCTTCCCCCACTAAAGTTTCTAACCTTAGACTATCAAGATCATTTTGGAGGTCTAATATTTTAAAATGAAGCCTTCTAATTCTAAGACCCAAAAGCCTCCTAAGGTAACTGTGCTGGATCTTTTCTGCTGTGTGACCTGCTTCTAGTGCCTTTTGCTTCATGCATTTGGGAATAACCTTGTTTTGTTTGCATCCCAGGTTAAATCTTAAGTGGTTTCTAAAGTTAGCTATCTTTTTAGCAGTCTTTTCCAGCTTACGTACTAGTGCCAGGGCCTCATGCCCACAGTTGGTCAGAACGTTTCTGTGTAGGCTCTCAGTTGTCCAGGTGGTTTCCATAGTAAAGAAGCTTAATCTTCGACTGGACTGGGTTGCTTGACGCGAGGACGTTTTGCTTCAAATCGCAGAAGCTTCCTCAGCTAAAATTCTTGCTCTGGTAGTCTGACTTCTGTCTGACCCTTGTCAAGAAGAACAAACAGAAGCCACAAAAGCTGGAGTTTTATACCTAAGCAGACCCCTCCTACCGAGAGGCAGACTGCTATTGGCTAGTGACTAAACAACTGCTGTGACTCTTAGTCGGAGGTCCCCAGCTTCTGACTCTGACAAACTGCTATGTTTAACTGCTATATTACCCCAATAGAGCGCTTCGCTCTCAGACTGCAGGCTTACTTGTAGTTCCTAGGGTTTGTAAGAGTAGAATGGGAGGCAGAGCCTTCAGCTTTCAGGCTCCTCTCCTGTGGAACCAGCTCCCAATTCAGATCAGGGAGACAGACACCCTCTCTACTTTTAAGATTAGGCTTAAAACTTTCCTTTTTGCTAAAGCTTATAGTTAGGGCTGGATCAGGTGACCCTGAACCATCCCTTAGTTATGCTGCTATAGACGTAGACTGCTGGGGGGTTCCCATGATGCACTGTTTCTTTTTCTTTTTGCTCTGTATGCACCACTCTGCATTTAATCATTAGTGATCGATCTCTGCTCCCCTCCACAGCATGTCTTTTTCCTGGTTCTCTCCCTCAGCCCCAACCAGTCCCAGCAGAAGACTGCCCCTCCCTGAGCCTGGTTCTGCTGGAGGTTTCTTCCTGTTAAAAGGGAGTTTTTCCTTCCCACTGTAGCCAAGTGCTTGCTCACAGGGGGTCGTTTTGACCGTTGGGGTTTTACATAATTATTGTATGGCCTTGCCTTACAATATAAAGCGCCTTGGGGCAACTGTTTGTTGTGATTTGGCGCTATATAAAAAAAATTGATTGATTGATTGATTTAATGGCTGACTCTACTGCAGTGACGTAATCTACTGTCTGTATATGTTTAGGGGTCACTGAGAAATTTAGTCCTTTTGCAAGCACATCCTTTTCTGTCTGTGTAAGAACCCTGTCGGAGAGATTCTTTACCCAATTTTCCCTGTTGTCACTAATTTGTCTGGGTGTATCTTTATAACTACCCCCACTGAAAGTATGCCTTTTCTGCACTAAAAGGTTGTGAAACTTCCCGATTTGCCGCTCCTTACTTTTTAAATGCTCAGCTCATTTTAGCTGAGGAAGCTTTTGCGATTTGAAGCGAAATGTCCTCGCGTCAAGCAACCCAGTCCAGTTGAAGATTCAAGCTTCTCTACTCTGGTACAGGGTGTGACACTGTGTCAAGGCCATATGGTATAGGAAAGGTCATTGCAATGGCCAAGTGTCATCAACTCAAGGACCATGCCAGCATATTCCTGAAGGCAGTTCAACGTCAAGATGATGTTAACAGGCATGGTCAGGCCACTCTAGAGGTATTGTACAGCTGCAAGCTTGGAAACAGCCTCAACTTTGAGAGGGCGGCCAGGTTCAGCAGCAAGGTGGCATCCAGATCAGCGTTATCTGCCCCTTGAATCCCTCCCACCCACCTGTGATGCAGGCAGGTACCACAGCCATTGAGCATATCACCAGTGGTGTCAAAAGTACACACATTTGTTACTTAAGTAGAAGTATAGATACTGCAGTTTAAAAACACTCTGGTAAAAGTTGAAGTATCAACTTGACCTCTTTACTCAAG
This sequence comes from Thalassophryne amazonica, assembly GCF_902500255.1. Classification (NCBI taxonomy): domain Eukaryota; kingdom Metazoa; phylum Chordata; class Actinopteri; order Batrachoidiformes; family Batrachoididae; genus Thalassophryne; species Thalassophryne amazonica. The sequence goes on from NC_047109.1 coordinate 12,544,076, forward strand.
TAAAAGTGAAAAAGTATGTGCTCCAAAACCTACTTAAAGTATAAAAGTATAAAGTAAACCTTTAAAAAAAAAAAAAAAAAAAAAAAAAAAAAAAAAAAAAAAAAAAAAGGTAGATGCCACTATATGAATTGAAAGCTTAATTTAAAATCTGATTCGTTCTACATGTGGCCCAAGACCCAAAACCCAAAATTACCCCCCAACACCACCTGCACGAAAATGCAATCTGGGACTATTCCAGACAATAAACTGGAGTGAGTGCAGCATCCATTTAGTGAAGGAAAAAAACAAAACAACAACAACAACAAAAAAACAACACAACTTTTCCTTATTCAAATTCATTCCAGTAGTATTCTGCTCTTACAAGGATGCAGCAGTTTTCTAGTTTGGCAGATAGTTCTGGAGGAAATCACTGAAGAAATTAACACATTGAAAATATGGTTTGACCATCATTAAATAAGACAGGGATGAAGTGGAGGTGTAAGAGTCACTAGGTGTTCACAGGAAACACTTATTTATGTATGTTCATTGTTAGTTGCTTTCATATTTTCTGTTGTGTTTCTATTCAGGTTCGTTTTCCCTCTTTCTCTAAAATTATATATAATAATCATTAGATTATTGATATATAAACAAAAATAAATTTAAGAAATATTACAATTTGAAAACAAATGCACCCGAACGTGATGAGAGCTGCAACTGCTTAATGCTAACTTTTAACATTGAAAACGCCATAGACATGCTAACGCGTTAGCGTCGCTCCCGTTTTTAAGTTATAAAATACATCTATCAGCTGTTTCAGAAGACCATAACAGGTCGGTTTAACGTAGAAAAGGTAAATAATACTCACAGAAGTATGCTCTTTAGGATTTTAGCGGGGGAAAATTAAGCGAAAGAAAGAAAGAATAAACGAAGCAATAGGTCGAAGCATTCAATCTGCGAACCACTGCTTCGATTGGTTCACGGTTCAAAGCAAAGCCGTGCTGCAGAAAAGTTGATTACAGGCGCACATGACGTGAAATATATATATATATATATATATAAACATTAAACTGAAGCCAAGAGTAACGAGGCTGTTTGTTTTAAAAATGTAAGGAATAGAAAGTACAGATACTTGTGTGAAAATGTAATGAGTAGAAGTCAGAAGTAGGCAGAAAAATAAGTAAAGGAGTAAAGTACAGATACCTAAAAAGTGTACTTAAGTACAGTAACGAAGTATTTGTGCTTCGTTACTTGACACCTCTGCATATCACCAGGTTCAGACCTGGCTGGGCAATGATCTTGATCCGACCAAGTGGGGCTGGGTACTCCACAAAGGTCAGAATGTGGAGAGGCTCAAGCCAGTAAAGATGCAGAAGCTGCTCCAACCTCCTTGCTGAAGCTTGTGAAATGCAAATGCCATGGTAAGTGTGACAAAATCCCTGCTCCTCTTGCAAGAATGGACTGTTGTGCAGTTTGGCTTATGGTCAATACAAGGGAATCAGCTGCACCAATAGTGTTGTAAACCCTGAAGCAGAGCCTCTGGATTACTAGACTGTAAAACGTAATCTAGGTATAAGATGTTTGAAGTTTAGCTGGACAACATTGATTTTAATTTGTCTGTCTTATTCAGTGAGATCACACTGCATAACCTACACTTGTGGTGTAGCCGACACAACCTTAGCAAGTAAGTCCCTTTGGCTGCTCCCTCGTTTTCACTCGGGGTTGCCACAGCAGATCCAAGATAGATCTGCATGTTGATTTGGCACAAGGTTTACGCCGGATGCCCTTCCTGACGCAACTCTACATTACATGGAGAAAATGTGGCAACACAACCTTAGCTAATCTTATGTGTTGTTAGAGATATACACTTTAATTTGCTGCTTGTTTCAATGTGAATGTTTGTAAAGTAATTGTTTAAAAAGTGAAATTGTTTTTGGAATGTGTAAATCCTTTAAAAAATTTGACCTGTTTATTCTGTAGGTTTGTGATATTATCTGAAACTTTCTTCACATTTGTGTTTATAACAAAATAAATGTCATTTCCTAGGTGACACATTTGCAGACAAAAAGTGACAGATAATTACTATATGTCATATATTGTATGTCTAGTACATGTACTGTCAATCTAGTCAACATGGATGACTTTGGAAATACCAGAGAATGAAATTAACACACATTTATTGTAGTCCAAGGTTCAAAAAGATGCTTTTGTTTGTCCATTAATAAACCAGGTTTATACCTCTTGATTTTATTCCATTTTGGCATTAATTTTTTAAATAGATTGCCAATATCTCAAAACAAATCAGAAATGAGGTGCAAACATTAAGAAAAATTACTTTATTGACGTTAAAACATAAATGTAGTAGTAGGTTTTAGATGTAGTAGTAAGGAAATTATGGCAATTTTCAACTTGTGATGGAATCCGTGTTGGCCAGCTTCGATTTTCATTAATTTGGAGATCTTGGTAGCTTTTTTTTTTTTTTTTTTTTTTATCCTGGCTAGTAATTTCCTGCCTAGATCAGCTGAAAAACCTTTGATAACAATTTTGTTGACCCTAGGTGATTTTTTTCAGCTTTACTACCTGGACTAAACAGATATCTGTTGTACTTAACCTAATAATGTTCTCCATTTTAAGTATTCTTGCATTCAGAGAGTTTGTAATGTTATTAAGCAGCATGTCAAGTTAGCCACATATGCCCACAAATGTGCAGTGCTCCTCTGTGTCAGTCATGTATTAAATTGTGGGGAAGGAGGTCCCTGGAAATCTGAATTTATATTTAGGACTTTTAAACTGAAATGTCAGAAAGGAAAAACCATATATTTTGTTTGTGCTGTATGTGAGTGTAAATGAAACCTCTCCATGCAGCAGAGTTTAGCTCAGCTGAGACAGAGAGAGAGAAAGACCACCAAAATTTTGGCAAGTTGTATGGACTTATGGGTGCAGAAAGGACGATGTTGGTAATTTGTTGAGGTTTCCTTGCAAAGTCATTCAACTTAATTTTTTTTAAGTTAATAAGTTTACCATATTGGGGCAGTGGACTGCCCAGGGTGTTCCGCACTAAATTCTGCCTGCAGAGGGGATGGGCAGATGGACATCGGACAGAGAAAATTCCAGGTGGTCCTTTTTTTCCCCATCCTTGTTCTCCAGCCCAACAGTATAAGTGGACACAACAGCAGCATCAAAACATCACAGCAGAATTACGTCTTAACCTTCACAAAACTATGGATTGTCCTGGAACACTTCCTGTTTTCTTGCACAAGACATTCAAAACAAGAGCACATTTTAACAAACTTTGATTCCACTACAAGCGCACACTGATAACGTTGTCACAGGTAAGAAATAGAAGAGAGGAAGACCTCATGAAAACTCATTATTCTGTGCTTTTTATGATGTTTTGGGCTCACCCTAATTTATTTTAGGGTGGGTGTTTAATAGATTTTCATAAAAAATAAATTTTGAGTGGGCGTTTAACCAATTTTCTTCAAAAAGGGAGCGGGCTGGAGCTCGGCCCTGGACATGCCAAGGAGCAGATATGGTAATCTTCTGTGCATTCACCTACAGTATTAACTTACTCAATCTACAATGAGTCGTTATGTCCAAATAGAGACATGCAAGTTATGTGTGAAAATTCCTGTACCTTTTCACATCACAATGGCAGAAAAATAAATAAATCCTGCAATGTCAGTTCATTTCCACCAGTAATGTGCAGCTCTACCTCCCCTCACATATGACTCATTATTGTCAGCAGCGTGGACTGTGTTAAGTCTGCACACTTTGACCAGTCGTGTGCATGATGCAGCAAAACAACATCTCATTATAGGAGCTGTACAGATGCTGAGAGTCAGCCAGCTGAGGACACAAAAAACATGCACAGGAAATGCTTGAAAATAAGGGAAGTTGACATTTAACAACTGCTGGAGGTTTTAAAATACAACCCCTGGCAATAATTATGGAATCACCGGCCTCGGAGGATGTTCATTCAGTTGTTTAATTTTGTAGAAAAAAGCAGATCACAGACATGACACAAAACTAAAGTCATTTCAAATGGCAACTTTCTGGCTTTAAGAAACACTATAAGAAATCAAGAAAAAAAGATTGTGGCAGTCAGTAACGGTTACTTTTTTAGACCAAGCAGAGGAAAAAAATATGGAATCACTCAATTCTGAGGAAAAAATTATGGAATCACCCTGTAAATTTTCATCCCCAAAACTAACACCTGCATCACATCAGATCTGCTCATTAGTCTGCATCTAAAAAGGAGTGATCACACCTTGGAGAGCTGTTGCACCAAGTGGACTGACATGAATCATGGCTCCAACACGAGAGATGTCAATTGAAACAAAGGAGAGGATTATCAAACTCTTAAAAGAGAGTAAATCATCACGCAATGTTGCAAAAGATGTTGGTTGTTCACAGTCAGCTGTGTCTAAACTCTGGACCAAATACAAACAACATGGGAAGGTTGTTAAAAGCAAACATACTGGTAGACCAAGGAAGACATCAAAGCGTCAAGACAGAAAACTTAAAGCAATATGTCTCAAAAATCGAAAAATGTACAACAAAACAAATGAGGAACGAATGGGAGGAAGCTGGAGTCAACGTCTGTGACCGAACTGTAAGAAACCGCCTAAAGGAAATGGGATTTACATACAGAAAAGCTAAACGAAAGCCATCATTAACACCTAAACAGAAAAAAACAAGGTTAAAATGGGCTAAGGAAAAGCAATTGTGGACTGTGGATGACTGGATGAAAGTCATATTCAGTGATGAATCTCGAATCTGCATTGGGCAAGGTGATGATGCTGGAACTTTTGTTTGGTGCCTTTCCAATGAGATTTATAAAGATGACTGCCTGAGGAGAACATGTAAATTTCCACAGTCATTGATGATATGGGGCTGCATGTCAGGTAAAGGCACTGGGGAGATGGCTGTCATTACATCATCAATAAATGCACAAGTTTATGTTGATATTTTGGACAATTGAAAGGATGTTTGGGGATGATGACATTTTTCAAGATGATAATGCATCTTGCCATAGAGCAAAAACTGCGAAAACATTCCTTGCAAAAAGACACATAGGGTCAATGTCATGGCATAGGGTCAATGTCAATGAGCAGATCTGATTTGATGCAGGTGTTAATTTGGGGGATGAAAATTTACAGGGTGATTCCATAATTTTTTCCTCAGAATTGAGTGATTCCATTTTTTTTCCTCTGCTTGGTCTAAAAAAGTAACCGTTACTGACTGCCACAATCTTTTTTTCTTGATTTCTTATAGTGTTTCTTAAAGCCAGAAAGTTGCCATGTCTGTGATCTGCTTTTTTTCTACAAAATTAAACAACTGAATGAACATCCTCCGAGGCCGGTGATTCCATAATTTTTGCCAGGGGTTGTATTAGCCATTTCCTTGAAGGGAAACTCTGGAGTTCATGACACTGTACAGTTGATTGTGAATACAGCAGAAGCCTTTCAGTAACTCTGCGCTGACCCAAGGATTAAGTTTCAATCACATAGCCAAGGACAGGCTGGGAACTGATCTCCACTACGGCTCACTTTACTCTGAAGGCAGAATGTAGACAGACAGCAAAGTAACAGGCAGTGACCTTGTACAGACCAAGAACAGTTAGCAATTCTGCAGGAGTCCAAAAGACAGTGTTTTGAAACACTCTCTGCAGAGCCTGTAACTACAGAAAGGGCCACCAAAAACAGTTCTCTCACTACAGAATACGTAGATATCATGTAAAGTGTTCCAACAAGGCTTATGTGCACATTTTATATTCAATCCACAAAAGATAAATAGATGCATTCTGAAAAGTAATAGACTCTGTAACCCACTGACTTTTTTTTTCCACTCTAGGGACACACAATAGGCCAGTACCCTGTGAACGCAGGGCCCGAGAAGGTACATAGGGCCTCAACCAGGACTGCCAGGTGGGGCGGTGCCAGTCCGTGAACAATTTTATAGGCCAATATTAATACTTTAAAATCCGATCTCAGAGAGACTGGAAGCCAGTGAAGGGATGCCAGAACTGGTGTAATATGGTCAAACCTTTTGCTTCGTGTCAGAAGTCTGGCAGCAGCATTCTGAACCAGCAAATCAGCAAAGTTCATGTCCATCATGGCTTTTACTGACATCAACTTTGTGTTTTGATATCTCTGCCGAGGAGGTTATGTTTTCATCACGTCTGACTGACTGTAACCAGGGTAGCTCAAAATGGCATCAAACTGATTTTCATGAAAGTCAATGGAGAGATAGACCATGGCATAAGGAAAATTTGAATACATTGCAGCTGGAAGCCACATCAAGGACAGATCTTGGCTTTGATCATCGCTCTAAAGCAAGTACCAGCAATTTACAATGTAAGGAATAGAATCACAATGATGCAATTTAACTATAATAAAAGTGACAAGATAATGATAACTTGAATTATTGGAAAGGTTGCTGGTAATGAGCAAAATTAATTGGGTAACTTGAGAGACCCTGTAAGCAGTTTTTGCATGAAAAGTCCTTAAAAATCACAAATAAATAAATAAACAAACTACTACACCACAACATTTTCAATTATAAGCAAACTAGGTCAGATTGCATTGTATTTAAATTGACTTCTTACCCACAGTCCGGGGCAGGGCACCATCTGCAGTCAGGGTCAGCCACCAGCCACCTCCTCAGCATGAACTCTTCATACTTCTCCATGAGGGCTCGGTCACCCAGGATCATACAGATGTCATGTGGATTGAAGCGTTCCGAGCACTCAGGGCAGCTGATGTTGACCCGTGACTCTGAGATCTCAATGCGCAGATACTGACGCAGGCAATCTATGCAGGAGCGGTGGTGGCAGGTCATGATGTCAGGGAAGTTCTCCCTGGAATGGCGCAGAAGGCACAGTGGGCACTCCAGCGCCTCTGATCCTGATCCACTCAACACCCTGGAGGAGGTGGAGGTAGAGGAAGAAGGCCCTGAGGCAGATGAGGTGGAGGCAGCAACAACTGAGGCAGGCCCGGTCCCAGTCACAGAGATGAAGGCAGAGTGCTTATCGTTACACATCTCAGAGTGAATGCTCTCAATGCTGGCAATGCCATCCACCCCTCCTAGCCCAACAGATCCAAGGTGCTGGTGGTCTCGGGACCTTTGGCGCCCCGATTTTTGCTCTCTGCTTCGCCGTCTGAAAATAGAGGCCAGTGAGAGCCGCCTTTTCCTGGGGGCTTTCTTGACAGATGGCAAGGAGATGGAGGAAGCAGTAGAGTGCAGATCCCGGTCAGAGCCCATCACCCCACTGCCTCCACCATCACCCAGCTGCCGCTTCTTCTGCAGGCTCATGTCTCCAGAAGTTGGGAAGGGGGAGGCCAGCGGCGAGCTGGTGCCGGGTAGCCTCTCTCTAACGTGCATGGAGGTCTGGGATTGGGATGGGGCTGGGAGAAGGGGTAAGGTGGTGGACAGGGGATGGGGTGGGTGTTCCAGGGTGTGGGGACAGGGCTCCAGAGGGCCCCTCTGTGTTTAAGACATGGTGGCTTCTCCTCAGCAATCTCGTGGTCACATCTAGGAGCCGGATTTTGGCGAAGGGGCGAGTTACTTACTGAGTGAATCCAACAGGCGACAGAATCTGGAGTGAGTAAAGAGGCAAAAGGAAAGACGGAACATTAAAATGTGTTTGGTCTTTGTCACAGAGACAATACAATAAAAGAAAAACTAATTTTTGATTTACAGTATTAATGTTGAGAATGAAAATGCAGTAATGGTTTCCACCAAAGTTAACGTCTGACAATAAATCTTAATACCTCAAAATGCAAACTTTTTTTTTATAGTCACTAGGGATTGATGACAGATTTATCTCCAATACTAGCCTCATTTTACATTAGACACATTTGTCAAATGTCATCTTTAGTCAAAGTTCAGTTATTTTGTGTTTAGTAGAGTTGATGACACGCTGCTCTCAAAGGGACACGCGCGCACACACGTGTCTAAAAACTAGCACCGAGCCTACATGGACTAATATTCAATATTCAAGCGATTCAATTCTAGTACCAACTACCCTGAATCAACCTAAAATGTATACATCTTCATCCACACCACAGAACACTCCAATAGATAAAAGGTCAGAAAAAAGAGGCTTGAATATTTGGGGCCTAAAGGGGTACATGTCATTCTGGCAGCACTGGGTTGGTTTGTTTTAAGGCATGTTGCTTTGGGATTCATCTACAGTTGTATGCAAAAGTTTTGCCGCCCCTGATAATTTTCATGATTTTCCTTAAAAATCATTGGTTGTCTGGATCAGAAATTTCAGTTAAATATATCATAGCAGACGAACACACTAATATTTGAGAAGTGAAACAAAGTGTGCAATAATTACTTAAACAAAATTAGACAGGTGCATAAATTTGGGTACCCTTGTCAATTTATTAATTTGAATACATTTAGCACTAACTATTGGAACACAAAATTGGTTTGGTAAGCTCACTGACCCTTGACCTCCTTATACAGGTGAATCCAATCATGAGAAAGGGTATTTAAGGTGGCCATTTGCAAATGTTTCTCCTCTTTGCATCTCTTCTAATGAGTGGCAACATGGGAGCCTCTAAACAACTCTCAAATGACCTGAAAACAAAGATTGTTCAACATCATGGTTTAGGGCAGGGGTGGGCAACCTGTTCCAGAAAGAGCCAAGAGGGTGCAGGTTTTCTTTGCAGCCACTGACTCCACCAGGTGATTTTACTGATTAAATCACTTTGAGCAGATGGAATCAGTTAATCAGTGAAATCACCTGGTGGAGTTAGTGGCTGCAAAGAAAACCTGCACCCTCATGGCTCTTTCTGGAACAGGTTGCCCACCCCTGGTTTAGGGGAAGGATAGACAAAGCTATCTCAGAGATTTCAGCTGTCATCTACTAAGGTATTCATGCAGAGGAACAAGTACAACGTTCTGGAATGGCCATCTCAGTCCCCAGACCTGAATATTATTGAAAATCTGTGGTGTGATTTTAAGCGGGCTGTCCATGCTCGGAAACCAACAAATCTGAGATGTTTTGTAAAGAAGAATGGTCCAAAATACCTTCAACCATAATCCAGAATCTCATTGGAAGCGTTTAGAGGCTGTTATTTCTGCAAAAAGAGGATCTACTAAATATTGATGTATTTTTTTCTGTTGGGGTGCCTAAATTTATGCACCTGCCTAATTTTGTTTAAAGAATTATTGCACACTTTCTGTAAATCCCATAAATTTCATTTCACTTATCAAATATCACTGTGTTTGTCTGCTATATGATATATTTAACTGAAATTGCTGATCCAAACAACCAATGATTTATAAAGGAAAATCACAGAAATCATCAGGGGTGCCCAAACTTTTACATACAACTACACAAAAAAAAATGCACCTAACACCATACTGACAGCCACATTGCTGTTTTCCTATTAGCTTAGAGCAACCCAGGGCAAGCCTGGCAGTGTTGTGCAAGTTAAGCCGTGGTCACAACCCGCCGTACTTGCACGTGCGTGCAGTCTACTTGCAAAAACGTGGGCTAAATTTGGAGATCCGTACGTCGTAAGTACTGCCTCAGTACGAATTTAGGAGCACGCAGACACTCAGTAGAGGTTTAAGTGCATGCAGAACGTTCGCTGCGGTCAGGCTGCGGATTCACCAGCAGTACAGGCAGTACGGATTCAAAGCAGCACATTTTCATTCAGTTACTATTGAATTAACCAAATCCATACGTAGGCAGTACAGATTACGGCACTCACCACATACTATGGAGGCCTACAGACTTGCATGCACGACGCAGCTTCTCACTTGAACTTGGACTTAATTTCCAAACTTCAGCAACACAGACACTCCACAGCTTCAGTCTGATAACTAGCTGTAACTTTTTGAGGCAAGTAAACATTCGTAGAACTGACCGCTGCAGGCTGGACATGCTCATGCATCGCAGACGCCGAAAAACACCTGCCGCTCCGGTCCCGCTCATAAAAAGAAAAGCGACCCCACACACACACACACACTGCTTTATTGTCATCTCTCTTTATCGTTACACTCCTAGAGACGTGCGTTGAACGTACTCCCTCCCTCCTCTTGCTACTGCCTCCGTACGTTTTCACAAAAACATAGTGGCCGTGGCATCTGCAAAAAACGTACGTCGAAAGAAAAAAAAAAAAAAAACAACAAAAAAACAACGCACGGTGGGTTGTGACCGGCGCTTTAGCTTTCAATTTTGACGAGAGCATGGAAAAGGCTACTGCGAGATATGACGTTTGCATCCAAAGTGTTACAGAGAGATGTTTCAGCAGTGCACCAGGTGGTCACGAGCCAACTGCAGGTTGGGCTGAACCAGGGGTGGAATTGGGGGAGTTGTCAGAGATCAGATTATAAAAAGAAAATAATAATAAAATAAAAGAAATTTAATTTTGGGAAATAACCCATTGCAATGTTGAACTTCAGACATCATGATATGCCAACAAAACAAACATTGCCCAACGCCAGTTCCTGACATTTTGGTCAATTGGTGTTAAAGCTTATGCAGGTGACTAGTTTATCAGTCACACAGCTGACAAGCGGAGGTTCAGAAGGTTGACAACCTTGTACAGTATTGACCTAGATTGACAGCACTCTGATCTGTCTCTAAGATCAACAGTAAAAAGAACTGGTCTGTGTAACATGATTTTTGTTCCTGGCAAATAAGTGTCTTTTTCCAACTACATTTATTGCAAAACAATAGAAAAAGCCCAATTTTCATGCCAAACTTTACTAAATTATAAATAACTTTTGAATGATATGAGATAGAAAGTTACTTTTTTTTTTTGCTGAAAAGTTAACTCCGTGGACTTTTGAGCCAGCCATCGGCCATCTTTGTACTCCTCATAGAAGCTGTGTGATGATGTGCAATTTGAGTGTCCAATCAGAATTGGTTCACCGTCACATGGTTTTCCAAAATCCAATCGTAAGGCAGATTTACCTCACGTGAAAAGCCAAAGATTGTTTTCACGAGTGATATGTTACTAGTTGGCCTGTTTGAATAGCCCCCTGGGTGCTCCAATGAGTACATACTATTAGCACATACACAGTGCGCCCTGCGCCATTACGCACAGCGATCAGTGAAAGCAGGAGCACATGGAGAGCCTCTGATGACAATCTCACGTGCTCAAACAAAGAGTGTGTAACTATCAGGATTACTCCAACAGTTTGCATGTGAATGTTACTGGATAACTCTGTTGCTTTCTCTGCATAAAGCATTGTTTACCATATTAATGGACAACAAAACGCATAGACCATTTTGTATATATTGTTCAAAATGTGCATTTGTGTTTGAACCTTATTATTGTACAGTCTTTCACACAAGACCTCAAATTACCTTTATAAAGTGTCAAAACAGTTGTTTATTATAGTGTGCTGTGTTTTGAATAAATGTGTGTGGAAAATTATTTTTCGCTTTATTTTTTTCCTTGCCTATTTTTGATTGTAAACCTTTATTACACTTATAAAACACAACAAAAACATATATATTCTGAAAGTACAGGTTGTCCTGAAAAGAAAAAAAAGAGAGACATAAAACTTGATTGTGGGATGCAGGGAGAGCTGTTAACAGCAATAATAAAACATTTATGCCAGGCGAGTGAACTGTCCAAAAAAATGCCATCGGACCCCAGAGGGTTAAATAAAACATGGATGAAGTGTAAGAGTCACTAGGTGTTCACAGGAAAAAGTTATTTCTATATTTATTTATGTTCATTGTTTGTTGGTTTTATATTTTCTGTTGTGTTTTTAATCAGGTTCTTTTTGTCTCTTTCTCTAAAATTGTATTGTAGCATTATCAGTTATTATTACTATTATTGTTGTTGCTGCTATTATTATGATTAATATATAAACAAAAAATAAATTTAAAAAATATTACAATTTGTAACACATTTGAATCTTTTACGACAACAAATGCTAAGCCATTAATTATTATACAGAAAACAAATGCACACAAACGTGCTGAGATGTGAACAGCTTAATGCTAACTTTAACACTGAAAATACCATAGACATGCTAACACATTAGCATCTGTCCCATTTTTAAGTTATAAAATACATCAACTGTTTCAGAAGACCATAACAGGTCAGTTTAACATAAAAAAGGTAAATATTACTCACAGACATATGCTCTTTTGGGATTTTAGCGCGGTAAAATTAAGATAAAGCAAAATAAAACAAAGAACCAACAAAGCAGCGGGTCGGATCAATGCTTCAAGCTTCAAAGAAGAGCCGCGCTGCAAAAATGGTTGATTACTGACCCTGGAGGGTTTCTGTAATCAACGTAGAGACATGATCATTTTCCCAACAAACACCCCCAAAAACAACGGCTGCTCTGAAGGACCGATAAGGGAATCGATAAGCAAAAAGGCTACTGATGTCGGTGGATCGAGTCATTTCACAATACCCAAAAAGAACCAGTTCTCAATACCCAACCCTAGTCCCGGCAGACTTGAGTTGGAGACGCAAGGGCTGGTCCCAGAAGGCGGGAGCAATCGGCGGCAAAGACGGGGGGGGCGGGGCCCGGCCCCCAGACAAGAGGCGAGGCCTAACCCCCTGGGCCAGGAAGCACACGAGGCTCCCCCAACACCCGAGTCCATTTTTTGACCAGTGGTTAATATTGATTGATTGTTTATTTTACCAATTCAGCAAAATAGTTTTTTTTTTTTTTTTTTTAGCAATAGTCAGTAGGGATGGGTATCGAGAACCGGTTCCTTTCGGTTATCATTAAGAAATTATTCGATCCACCAACATCAATAACCTTTTTACTTAACGATTCCCTTATCGGACCTTCAGAGTGGCCGTTGTTTTTGGGGGTGTTTGTCAGGAAAATTATAATTTCTCTACATTGATTACAGATCCTGCAGTGGGTCTGTAATCAACTTTTCTGCAGCGCGGCTTTGCTTTGAACCTTGAACCAATCGAAGCAGTGATTGGCAGATCAAAGCAGTGCTTCGATCATTGCTTCGTTGATTCATTTTTTTTCTTTTGCTTATCTTAATTTTCCCCCGCTAAAACCCTAAAGAGCATATGGCTGCGAGTATTATTTACATTTTTTATGTTAAACTGACCTGTTATGGTCTTCTGAAACAGTTGATAGGTGTATTTTATAACTTAAAAATGGGACCGATGCTGGCGCATTAGCATGTCTATGGCATTTTCAATGTTAAAGTTAGCATTAAGCAGTTGCAGCTGTCAAGCATTTGTTGTCGTAAAAGAGTCAAATGTATTACAAATTGTAATATTTTTGAAATGTATTTGTTTATATATTAATAATCTAATGATTAGTTATTATATACAATTTTAGAGAAAGAGACAAAAAGAACCTGAATAGAAACACAACAGAAAATATAAAACCAACTAACAATGAACATACATAAATAAATAAATAAATAAATACATACATACAGAAATAAATAACTGTTTCCTGTGAACACCTAGTGACTCTTAACACCTCCATTCCATGTCTTATTTAAGTTTAATGACAGTTTGTTTCGGTCAAACCATATTTTCAATGTGTTAATTTCTTCAGCAATTTCCTCCAGAACTTTCTGCCAAGCTAGAAAACTGCTGCATCCTAGTAAGAGCAGAATACTACTGGAATGAATTTCAATAAGTTGTTTTTTTTTTTCCTCACCAAAATGGATGCTGCACTCACTGCAGTTTATTGTCTGGGATAGTCCCAGATTGCATTTCAGAGCTTCTACAATTAAAACATTTTCGTGCAGGTGGTGTTGGGGGGCAATTTTGGGTTTCAGCTTTTTTTGTTTTTCACCACTTTTATCCCTGAATATGTCAATTGTGAGTCACTTTTGTGTGGATTAAAGTTACTAACTGGGACTCCTGTCTTGTGAGAAAGAAATGAGAATCGTCCTCCGTTCTGTTCACACAGCTCCAAACGCTGAGCGGCTCTCTACTGAGTCAAGTTAGAACGATAGAGTCCAGTCAGAATTAATAACTTCAAAGCGAAACACCGTTTTGTTTATTTTTATTTATGTCCAGAGATCAAGGATACAGTGACCAATTTCATATTTATTTACTTTAAGACTCAATGAAATACATAGAAAACCTGTAAAGTCTACTTTTAGTACAAAATTCACAAGTGGTACAAGGAATGGGATCGATAATCAGAATCGATAATGGCATCGATAGATAAAATCTTATCAATACCCATCCCAAATAGTCAGTGCTAAAAAGTTACATTTTACAAGATGGGGGGGAAAACCACAATCCACCGCCATTTCAGCAAAAATGTCAAGATTTTGGTGCAGCCATTTTGCTATTTGTGTCCAAATAAAGCTTTTTGCATGGGAACACTCAGGTTGTGCGGATTTTAGCTTTGAGATTGGTCTCTTTTGATCCAGCACAACTTTTTTTTTTTAAACACATCTTGGATGTGCATGCATCTTCTGATTTACTAAGATTCTGGCGCAGAGACATTGTGCCATTGCTAAAGCTGGGCTTACACTGTGCGAGTTTTGGCCCTTTTTGAGCCAATTTTTCACTCGTGTGAGAATTTTTTGGATTGTGCCGAGTTTCTGCTTAATCGTGCGTCCTGCATCGTGTAGTATACATGGAGTAAGGAGCTGCTGTATCCCGCTGCTGAAGCACTACAAGCGTCCAACCTCTCGCACTGTGCATGTGCAAACACCGATGCGGAATTGGAGAGAGCATAAACAGTGATCATCTCTTTGGGAGAGCAGCTTCTGTTTCTTTTTTTCCCCCCTTATTCTTCATCTCATGTAAAGTCTTGTACTTTTTTTGTTGTTGTTAAAACCTTGATGTCTCCCATCGAGAGTTTTTGTAAAAATAAGAAATGCAAATACGAGGTCTGTGAGAAAACTATCCGACCTTTTTATTTTTTTCAAAAACTATATGGATTTGAATCATGTGCGCTTGCATCAGACAAGCTTGAACTTTTGTGCGCATGTGTGAGTTTTTTCATGCCTGTCGGTTGCATTATTCGCCTGTGGGCAGGCTTTGAGTGAGCAGTGGTCCACCCCCTCGTCGGATTTTTATTGTCTGGGAAATGGCTGAGAAGCTGCCGCTTTGCTCCATGAAATTTTTTTCAGAAACTGTTAGAGACAGCCAGTTGGAAACCATTCGAAAGATTCAGATGGATTTCGGAGAAGATTCTGTCGGCGTCACATGGATTAAGGAGTGTTAAAACCTTTTTAAAGACGGCCCACAGCGGCGGAGGGCGCGCAGCGCACCGAGCGGTCGTCGACAGGCTGGAACGACCAGATCATTTCTAAACTGAACGCTGTGTTGATCCGGGACATCGTGTGACTACCACAGAAATGGCAAGAGAGCTGGATATAGCACTTTTGCGGCACATTCCACTGTTACAGGAGATTTTGTAATGAAAGACGTGCGGAGGATTTCGCGCGTCGGCACGAAGCCGACGCGCTCAACAACAAAGAAAAAACGCTCAACAAAAAAAAACACCTCCGTGTTGTAAACCATTTGTAAGATTCAGACGGCTTTCGGTGGCTTTTCAGTCGAGTGAGTATCCGAGAAATTGTTTAACAGCTGGGCATGTTCCAACTTGTCCTGTGAGACTTCCAACACGGAGGTGTTGTTTGTCCAGCGCCATGAGCAGCTGCCTCCGTCCGCACATCTTTCATTACAAAATCTCTAACAGTGGAATGTGCCAATAAAGTGCTGATCCCGACCTCTTCTGAAACTTCTCTGCTAGTCACACGACGTCCTGCATCAACAGAGCCTTAAATTTGGAAGTGATCTGCTCGTTCTAGCCTGTCGATGGCCGCTCGGGGCGCGGTGTGCCCTCCGCCGCGGGCCGTTTTTAATCCAGTTTTAATGGTCCTTAATCCGTGTGATACCGATAGAATCTTCACCGAAAGCCATTCCTAAACAATAAAAATCCGACGAGGGGGGTGGACCAGTGCTCACTCAAAGCCCACTCAAAGCCTGCCCACAGGCGAATGACGCAACCGACAGGCGTGAAAAAAACTCACGCATGCGCATGAAGGTTCAAGCTTGTCTGATGCAAGTGCACGATTCAAATCCATATAGTTTTTGAAAAAAATAAAAAGGTCGGATACTTTTCTAAACAGACCTCGTATTGTTTGGAAAAAAGAAAAAAGCATCCGTTTCCGTTTTGCTTCCGGAAACACGAGTCCGACGTGTAGTTTTTGAACGTACAATGCGAGTAGTCAGATCGCATCAGAGCATCGGGTTGTATAGTGTGAGAACATTAATCATGCGCTCTGAACTTTTGCACCCTGTGGTTTTGTCGTACAATTTGAGCTAGAGCCGAGTACAATGATTGAAAATATCGTACAGTGTCTGCCCAGCTTTAGGGAGAGCTCTGTACTACTGATGTTTAAAAATGCAAAGTACTTTTTATCCAATTACTCGATTAATTGCCAGAGTAATCGACAGAATACGCGATTACTAAAATAATCGATAGCAACCCTAAAATGTAGAGCTGTGTAGGTGTGCTGCGAAGCTCGCTCTGTGTGTGTGTGTGTGTGTGTGTGTGTGTGTGTGCGCGCGCGTGCTGTGCACCTGACAAGACACTCATTTCCCCCTGGCAGCAGATGTATTTCTTTTAATTTATTGTTAACAACAATAAATTATATTTTTATTATAATTTATTATAATATTTTTATTATAATTAATCGTGCACAAAGCACCTAGTGACTAGGTGCTTTATGGAGCAGAGATGGTTATTGACAGGCTCCGTTTATGACTCATGGCAGTGCAGGTGCAGAGAAACCTTCTTGGAGCCGCAGATTTTACTGTGAGTCCATCAAAATGGACAGTTATCACTTAAAAACGAGTCATCATAACACAATATCACACTTATGCCAACTGTGGAATAAATCTGTGCCTCCGTTCTTAACGTTATCAGCTGCATTCCATTGAAGCGCACACTGTGAAGCTTCTAATGGTGACATCACTTGTTGGAAACACCCGAGTACTTTGTTTTTGGACGTCTCCGTAGCTGTTTGTTGTGAATGCCATACACTTTGAAACTGGTCACGGAAGTGCACAAAGTCATCCAGGTGGATCATCGGATGGCCATGAACAGCCTAAATCTAAATCGTTATGATTTTGGTGCGACATGTCCTTTAAATGAGAGTACTGCACATTTACTTTTATTGGTAATGCAGATTCGTCTCATCATCTTACTCACGCTCACTTAGTTTTTACATCTCCAGATTAGGTATATTGAAATTTTGATATTTGACCGAGTCATCATCCTGGCATCCCTGCGTAATAGGGTGTTTGAGGCCCTCCACTCAGCCCATCAAGGCATCACCCAGATGTGCTCCAGGGCAGAGTCATCCTTCTTCTGGCCAGGTATGACCCCTGCTATCACAGAGCTACGAGAACGATGCACTGCCTGCAACCGCATGGCTCCCTCTCAGCCTAGTGCCCCTCCCATGCCCCCCTTACTGCCTGCATACCCGTTCCAATGTGTTGCGGCTGATTACTTCTCATACCAAGGCAGACACTTCATCGTCGTCGATCACTACAGTAACTGGCCAATCGTGGAGGAAAGTGCTAACGGAGCATCGGGCTTGATCACGGCCCTTCGACGCACATCTGTCACCTATGGAATTGCAGAGGAATTGTCGTCTGATGGTGGACCAGAATTCACGGCACTCTCAACAGAATGCTTCCTTAGTGATTGGCGCGTCTGACACTGCCTCTCCTCTGTGGCATTCCCTCACAGCAACTATCGGGCGGAGGTGGGTGTCAAAACTGTCAAACGCATGATAACTGACAATATAGTTGACGGGTCGTTGAACACTGACAAATTTTAAAGAGCTAAGTTGCAATATCGTAATACACCGGACCGAGACACCCATCTCTCCCCAGCCATGTGCCTTTTCGGGAGGCCCATAAGGGATTTCATTCCCATCCATCCAGTCAAATACCAACCCCACCCAACATGGCATTTGACGCTTGTAGCCAGAGAGGAAGCACTGCGCAATCGCCACGTGTGATGCTGAACACCTCTCTGAACACACCCGCACATTACCCCCGTTAAAGGTTGGTGACCCTGTCCGCATCCAAAACCAAACCGGCCCTCACCCAACCAAGTGGGAAAAGACCGGTATTGTCATTGAAGTGCGACAGTTCAATCAGTATGTGATTTGCGCGGAATTCCTCCGCATGTCTGTCTCAATGTGCCGAAAAAGTGCTGATGTCCACGTCTTCCGCAATTCCTGTGCTAGTCAGAGGACGTCCCGGATAAAACACAGTGTCCAGCTTAGAAATGAACGGCACATTCCACTGTTACAGGAGTTTCTGTCATGGAAAGAGTAGCGGAGGAATTCCGCGTGTCGCGGCGGAGCCGCATGGCGCAAAGCAACGCCGTGATGAAGCCTCACAGGACATGTTGGGGCATGTACAGCTCATGCACAATTTCTCGGATAGTCACACGACTACAAAGCCACCGACAGCCATCTGAAATCCATCTCAAAGCCGTCCTGTGAGACCAACACGGAGGTGGTTTTGTCCCGCGCAATGAGCAGCACGGCGGTGCATCCGTCCGCTTCTTTTTCCATGAAAAAAAACTCCTGGAACAGTGGAATGTGCTGAAAAAGTGCTGATGTCCATGCCTTATGCCTGTTTTGTGGAAGTCAGACGACGTCCCGGATCAACAAAGCCTTCACGTTGGAAATGATCTAGTTGTTTCAGCAGGGTGTCAGCCTGTCGGAGTGCGCCGCGCTCTCAGATGCTGTGGGCGGTCTTTAAACCGGCTGCAGCACTCCTTAATCTGTGTAATCCCCATAAAAAGGTCCCTGAAAGCCATCTGAATTTTCCAAATGGTGTCCACCTGGAGGTCTCTCACAGTTTCTGGAAAAATTTGATGCAGCAAAGCTCCAAATCGTTCAGACATTCATTTGCAATAAAAATCCGACGAGAGGGGTGAACCAGTGCTCACACAAAGCCTGCTCACAAGCGAATGACGCAACCGACAGGCGTGAAAAAACTCACGCATGCGCACGAAGGTTCAAGCTTGGCTGATGCAATCACACGTGATTCAAATTCATATTGTTTTTGCAAAAAATAAAAAGGTCCGATACTTTTTGGACAGACCTCGTATAGCACTTTCAACTGCACCACAGACTAAAACAGTTAAACGTGGTTTATTAAATATTAGGTCTCTCTCTAAGTGTCTGTTAGTAAATGATATAATAATTGATCAACATATTGATTTATTCTGCCTTACAGAAACCTGGTTACAGCAGGATGAATATGTTAGTTTAAATGAGTCAACACCCCCGAGTCACACTGTCAGAATGCTCGAAGCACGGGTCGAGGAGGAGGATTAGCAGCAATCTTCCACTCCAGCTTATTAATTAATCAAAGACCCAAACAGAGCTTTAATTAATTTGAAAGCTCGACTCTTAGTCTTGTCCATCCAAAAACCAGTTTTATTTGTTATTATCTATCGTCCACCTGGTCGTTACTGTGAGTTTCTTTGTGATTTTTCAGACCTTTTGTCTGACTTAGTGCTTAGCTCAGATAAGATAATTATAGTGGGTGATTTTAACATTCACATAGATGCTGAGAATGACAGCCTCAACACTGCATTTAATCTATTATTAGACTCAGTTGGCTTCGCTCAAAATGTAAATGAGCCCACCCACCACTTTAAACACACTTTAGATCTTGTTCTGACATATGGCATAGAAACTGAAGACTTAACAGTATTCCCTGAAAACCCCTTTTTGTATGATCATTTCTTAATAACATTTACATTTACTTTAATGGACTACCCAGAAGTGGGGAATAAGTTTCATTACAGCAGAAGTCTTTCTGAAAGCGCTGTAACTACGTTTAAGGATATGATTCCTTCTTTGTTATGTTCTCCAATGCCATATAACAACACAGTGCAGAGTAGCTACCTAAACTCTGTGAGTGAGATAGATTATCTCATCAATAGCTTTACATCCTCATTGAGCACAACTTTGGATGCTGTAGCTCCTCTGAAAAAGAGAGCCTTAAATCAGACGTGCCTGACTCCGTGGTATAACTCAAACTCGCAGCTTAAAGCAGATAACCCGTAAGCTGGAGAGGAAATGGCGTCTCTCTAATTTAGAAGATCTTCATTTAGCCTGGAAAAAGAGTCTGTTGCTCTATAAAAAAGCCCTCCGTAAAGCTAGGACATCTTACTATTCATCACTAATTGAAGAAAATAAGAACCCCAGGTTTTTTTTCAGCACTGTAGCCAGGCTGACAAAGAGTCAGAGCTCTATTGAGCCGAGTATTCCTTTAACTAGTAATGACTTCATGACTTTCTTTGCTAATAAAATTTTAACTATTAGAGAAAAAATTATTCATAACCATCCCAAAGACATATCTTTATGTTCGTCTGCTTTCAGTAATGCTGGTATTTGGTTAGACTCTTTCTCTCTGAGTTACTTTCATTAGTCACTTCCTCCAAACCATCAACATGTCTATTAGACCCCATTCCTACCAGGCTGCTCAAGGAAGCCCTACCATTAATTAGTGCTTCGATCTTAAATATGATCAATCTATCTTTATTAGTTGGCTATGTACCACAGGCTTTTAAGGTGGCAGTAATTAAACCATTACTTAAAAAGCCATCACTTGACCCAGCTATCTTAGCTAATTATAGGCCAATCTCCAACCTTCCTTTTCTCTCAAAATTCTTGAAAGGGTAGTTGTAAAACAGCTAACTGATCATCTGCAGAGGAATGGTCTATTTGAAGAGTTTCAGTCAGGTTTCAGAATTCATCATAGTACAGAAACAGCATTAGTGAAGGTTACAAATAATCATCTTATGGCCTCAGAGAGTGGACTCATCTCTGTGCTCATCCTGTTAGACCTCAGTGCAGCTTTTGATACTGTTGACCATAAAATTTTATTACAGAGACTAGAGCATGCCATAGGTATTAAAGGCACTGCGCTGCAGTGGTTTGAATCATATCTAATAGATTACAATATGTTCATGTAAATGGGGAGTTTTCTTCATGGAATAAGGTTAATTATGGAGTTCCACAAGGTTCTGTGCTAGGACCAATTTTATTCACTTTATACATGCTTCCCTTAGGCAGTATTATTAGAAAGCACTGCTTAAATTTTCATTGTTACGCAGATGATATCCAGCTTTATCTATCCATGAAGCCAGAGGACACACACCAATTAGTTAAACTGCAGGAATATCTTTCAGACATAAAGACATGGATGACCTCTAATTTCCTGCTTTTAAATTCAGATAAAACTGAAGTTATTGTACTTGGCCCCACAAATCTTAGAAACATGGTGTCTAACCAGATCCTTACTCTGGATGGCATTACCCTGACCTCCAGTAATACTGTGAGAAATCTTGGAGTCATTTTTGATCAGGATATGTCCTTCATTGCACATATTAAGCAAATATGTAGGACTGCTTTTTTGCATTTGTGCAATATCTCTAAAATTAGAAAGGTCTTGTCTCAGAGTGATGCTGAAAAGCTAATTCATGCATTTATTTCCTCTAGGCTGGACTATTGTAATTCATTATTATCAGGTTGTCCTAAAAGTTCCCTGAAAAGCCTTCAGTTAATTCAAAATGCTGCAGCTAGAGTACTGACAGGGACTAGAAGGAGAGAGCATATTTGGCTTCTCTTCACTGGCTCCCTGTTAATTCCAGAATAGAATTCTTCTTACTTATAAGGTTTTGAATAATCAGGTCCCATCTTATCTTAGGGACCTCTTAGTACCATATCACCACAATAGAGCGCTTCGCTCTTAAACTGCAGGCTTACTTGTAGTTCCTAGGGTTTGTAAGAGTAGAGTGGGAAGCAGAGCCTTCAGCTTTCAGGCTCCTCTCCTGTGGAACCAGCCCCCAATTCGGATTAGGGAGACAGACACCCTCTCTACTTTTAAGATTAAGCTTAAAACTTTCCTTTTTGCTAAAGCTTATAGTTAGGGTTGGATCAGGTGACCCTGAGCCATCCCTTAGTTATGCTGCTATAGACTTAGACTGCTATGGGGTTCCCATGATGCACTGAGTGTTTCTTTTTATTCACCTCTTTTTGCTCTGTATGCACCACTCTGCATTTAATCATTAGTGATTGATCTCTGCTCTCTTCCACTGTATGTCTTTTTCCTGATTCTCTCCCCTCAGCCCCAACCAGTCCCAGCAGAAGACTGCCCCTCCCTTAGTCTGGTTCTGCTGGAAGTTTCTTCCTGTTAAAAGGGAGTTTTTCCTTCCCACTGTTGCCAAGTGCTTGCTCATAGGGGGTCGTTTTGACCGTTGGGGTTTTTCTATAATTATTGTATGGCTTTTGTCTTACAATATAAAGCGCCTTGGGGCAACTGTTTGTTGTGATTTGGCGCTATATAAATAAAATTGATTTGAAATAATGTGTGGGGTTGTATAAAAGAAAAACCCCCCACAAACTGAATGACAAGCGGCGAGCTCTCAGTCTGATATTGTGATATCATTCAGATTAGTGGGAAGAGGCAAAAACTAAAATAAATCAAAATTCTGGTTGGATATTTGACCACTCTTCCTGCCAGAATTGATAGAGTTCAAGGCTCCGACTTTTAAACACAACCCTGATATTTTCAAAATGTCTGAGGGTCAGGAGGACCATTCCAAAAACAATGTTTAAGGATAATTTTCCATGTAAAAGTGAGATATCATCACCATTTTGCCTGAAACACCATCTGCCAAATATTAATAAAGCCTCAACGTTACTTCAATAAAGGTCCTGCCAAGCTTTTAAAAAAATGACATAATGAGGAAATGTGCATTTGAAAATCAAAAATATTAATTGTAGCCTAATACTTAAAGATGGTGCCTGCAAGGTTACAGTGCACAGCTGATGGAGAGGATTGAATGTTCAAAAGTGAAACATGCAGCAGCTGAGCAAGTATCCGCGACAGGTTAGTTTGTGACCTGCCTGTCCACTGTGTAATGCCGTTTGTATGCACATTCCTGGGCTTCTGTGGGACTGAGGACAGTCTATGCACGAGTGAGGTTTCCACTGCATCATGAACTTATACAGACTAGAATGACTGCAGACAGGCTTGACAGCTAAAGTTGTGGGCAGATGTTTATATACGCTCACCACGGACATGAATGTCATGGCAACATCTGGCTTTCAAGGGTGGGCAACATGACCTAAAATTAATATCACAATGTTTTTAGGGCTGCAGCTATTGATTATTTTAGTAACTGAGTATTCTATTGATTAGTCTGGCGATTAACCGAGCAATCGGATAAAAAGTACTTTTGCATTTTTAAACATCAATAGTACAGGACTCTCCCTAAGCAATCACACGTCGTTGCATCAAAGCCTTGACATTTTGCTGAAATGGTGAAGGGATGTGGCTTTCTTTCTGTCCCCCCCCCCAAATTGTAAAATTGAACCATTTTTGAGTTTTTTTTTTTTTTTTTTTTTAAAGGTTGGTGAACTGGTTCACTGTGTGATTTTTTTTTTTTAATCCCTCTTTCCTGCGATTCAGCCGATGCATTTCAGCTGGACGCTGAACATGCAAGCCTTGCAGTCACTGCTTTTTTTTTTTTAATTTAAGTTACCATGTTTGTGAAGCTTTGTGTGTTGCCCAAAAAAGCAAAAAAAAAAAAAAACATTCAGTGCAAGTCTGAGCAAAACACAGGGGAAAAAAGTAGACTTCTGCTGAGAGTCCCTCACACTGGCAGAGAGAGACAGCAGCGGGCCACCGGGTCAATAGTCACTCCCCATGTCAAGAGGACCATGTGTTTTTTAAAATAGACAAATCCACTGCTTCGCTTTAAATGCGCAGTCAGTCTATTTCAGATGATTAGCGTGGACTCTCTCTTAAAAGGCTTTATTTTACTCTGTGTGTAGTGTTGGAAAGCTGTAGCTTTTAGTGCTAAATTGATTAGCTGTTATACAGCCTGTGCGTATGCACTAGTCTTCTGGTTTTTTTTTTCTGGGGATGTTACAGTGACACACACAGGCCTGGCATATGTACTACAACCTTAAAAGGAGCTTCGAGGCACAGAATTTGCCTCGAACATTTTTTGCAATCGAATTATTCAAGTTACTCAACTAATCGTTTCAGCCCTAGTGTTTTTCATTTTTTTTGGAAGGAGTTCAGGTACCTCGGGGTCTTGTTCACAAGTGAGGGGACAATGGAGCATGAGATTGGCCGGAGAATGGGCGCAGCAGGGGTGGTGTTGCATTTGCTCTACCATACTGTTGTGACGAAAATGGAGCTGAGCCAAAAGGCGATGCTCTTGAGCTACTGGTCAATTTTCGTTCCTACTCTCACCTATGGTCATGAGGGTTGGGTCATGACCGAAAGAACTAGATTGCAGGCACAAGCGGCCAAAACAGGCTGTCTTAGGAGGGTGGCTGGTGTCTCTCTTAGAGATAGGGTGAGAAGTTCAGTCACCTGTGGGGAGCCTGGAGTAGAGTTACTGCTCCTTCGCGTTGAAAGGGGCCAGCTGAGATGGTTTGGGAATCTGGTAAGGATGCCTCCTGAGCGCCTTCGTAGAGAGGTGTTCCTGGCACGTCCACTTGGGAAGAGACCCTGGGGAAGACTCAGGACTAGGTGGAGAGAGTATATCTCCACACTGGCCTGGGAATGCCTCAGGATCCCCCAGTCAGAGGTGGTCAATGTGGCCTGGGAAAGGGAAGTCTGGGGTCCCATGGAGCTGTTGCCACCGCGACCCGATCCCAGATAAGTGGTTGAAGATGAGCGGAGAAATGAGACATGCACTTGTGCACAAGTTGTACGCATGCAATAAATTATTTTATAATGAGTTAAGCCAAAAACAAAAGTATTTTAAAAGGTATTTTGACTCTACAGAATATGGGTGGAAGGAAACAACTAATGGCTGCAAAGACCACCCCAGTCTGTGGCTCTGAAATGTTTACAATCTAAAAATTTATAGATATTCAGCATTATTTTTCATGATTTCTTGTGTTATTTTTCCTTCCCATATTGAAGGACAGGAAAAAAACAAAAAACAAAAGAAAAAAAACAAAAAACAACTTTTGTTCTGTATTACTGCATGTTGCCAGCATTGGGCAATGCATATTGTGACACACTCTCTCAGTGTGAAGTATTTCTTTGAACCTTTCTTTTTCTGGGGCAGAATTATGATAAAACACACATTTTAATGGGGGGGGGCACGACAAGAATTAGGTGCAGGAGATTTTATTTATTTTGGGTTTTCTGAACTCCATGCAGATTTATAATTGCACATGAACTCATTTAACATTAATTAATTCAGTGGTGCTGAGAGTTCCAAAATGTCTCATCTTCCCAAAGCTGCTTAACAACAACAGCAACAAAAGACAACTTGTTTTTGACAGCCTAAGACTGACAACACAGAATACAGTGAAAAAGTCCAAGGATATTTGTATAGAACTGAGAAAGATTTGCAGAGGTCAGGAATGTCGCTTGGAGCCATTTCTAAACAACCATAAATGCCGGAATCATCAGTTCAAACAATTGTATGCACGTACAAGGTATGCGAAGGTGTAGCCACTTTTACAAGGATGGGAAAAAGACCAAAACTGTTGCCCTCAACTGAGAGGAGTTGGAACGTACTGAACACCAGTATCAAATGCAACCACCAAAAAACACAACATACGAGTATAACATTTTCACCCACTTTAGTGCCAAGTATACGCTCATGTCTTCATTATCCCAAATTAATTTTAAGTGATTGGGCTAATGATGAACTAGCTTCAACTGTTGAGGGCACAGTCCAGAAACACCTCAAACATAAAATGTCACTTCAACAAAAAGTAAGGATGTCCCGATCAGGTTTTTTTTTGGCCCCGATCCGATTCCGAGTCATCTGATTTTGAGTATCTGAGGATACAGAGTCCCGATCCGATACTTTAAAAAACTGAATGAACAATGAACAAATGCTAAATATATTTTCTTTTTAATCACCTTATTTTATTATTTATCACTTAAACAGTGCACTTCTCCTTGAGGTAGCTTGAACAATCAAGTAATAATCTACCAGACATAAAAAAAAAAAAATGTACAAATTTCCATGTTATTTTATTTGTCTGAAAATAAATGTCCAAGGTTCCTTATGTTAAACAGGAAATTATTTAATCTGAAATAACAGGTGGTTTTAATTAACAGATGAAAGGTTTCTAAAAAAACATTTATTGATTTAGCTATTTTAATTACAAGTGTTCTAAACTTTTTTTAAACAGTAATCAGAAATTTTGAGGTAACAAACGACAACAAAAAACATTTCCAAGGATTTTTCTTCAGAAAACTACTCTAAAAATGAGCAGTGCTGTGACACGTTTGTTTTGTACAGATCAGTGGTTTCTGCACCGATCTGTTTTGAACAGATCACTGGTTTCTGCCACTAGTCTTTCGTGTTTTGGCCCGACGCGTTGTTCCTATTGGACAGCGTGAAGCTATGTCACAGCTCATTATGCTTTTTCTTTTGTTAAAAAAAAAAAAAAAAAAAAAAAAAAATTAGAAGCAATGCGCTCATTGCCGCTGCCATCAGAAGTGCCGCTTTAGTTCAGCTTTTGACGCGACGCTTCTGACGCCTCTAAAAAGCAACATGTCTCATTGAAAATGCTTTTTAGGCCGATTCTTGACGCCTCTGACGCTTCCGACGCGTGAAAGGCCCATTAATCTGCAATAATGAGCTTGAAATAGCACTGATCAAAATAATGAGGATAAAATCTATATCGGATTCCTGATCGGGATGCAACATCCGATTTTGATCAAGTCTGAAACCACGTGATCGGGCCCGATTTCCGATCATGTGATCGGATCAGGACATCCCTAACAAAAAGTAAGGTTTTTGCAGTGCCCCAGACAAGCAGTGCCCTCAACTGAATGCCAAAAATTGACCTTTGTCCAGAACTCCTCCAATCATAGACTGGCACCCATCAAAATGAATCAGGACAATCACACTGAGATGCATCAACAGGTAATGATTTAAGAAGTCCAATTATGACCTATTGGTTACTCTAAATTGATGTTGAGGTGTGTGTGTGTGTGTGTCAATCTCTACATTCCTATTGCATGAAAAGACCCTTTCAGAAGAGCAAGGTGCTGCACTTTGAGGAAGGATATCTAATATTGATCAGCTTCATCTGGAAGCTACTCAATATGTAAAATAAGGGAGGGATTAATAATGCAGTGATTCTCAACCGGGGTACCGCGGCACCCTAGGGTGCCGTGGGCAATTATCAAATATCACCATTATCGGGTGTATGTGCTGTAATAGTGTGGCAGATGGTGTAATGCTCTTTTATTCCAGTAGATAGCAGCAAAGTGCGCAGTAGCGCTGAGCCGTGTGCCGACAAGGAGGCGTGATCGCCATTTTAATTCCAGGCAAGCTAGTGATTTGTGTGGATAGAAGTTCACTTAGTCTCGTCAAGAAACAGGTGGAATATGCCGGAAAGCTGCGCATGTTGGCAAAGTCACAAACGGAGGAACAAGGGAGACAATATTTCCTTCCATAAGTAAGTGGTTTTGGTTCTTCTTGTCACTTTGTCCGTGATCTTTGGATGATAAACAGCTGTATGTCTCCTGCCATACCTGTGTCGCCCGATGACACGGATCATTAATTTCACTTATGTCTAGTTGATATTTTCCACTGCTAGACCAATTTCTAGTTAAAATACTTGTCGTTAGTGACTAAAAATTGTTCGACAAGACTGGGGAGTTTTTTTTTTTTTTTTGCACCTTAAAATAATAAGATTAATGACCCGCGCTGTGCTGCCGCACACACACCCCGCTGACTTCATGAATGAAACTCGGTCAATAAAGGATAATTGTGTAAAAATATAATATATATAAATGTATTGTAATGGTTTTAGGAGCTGCGCTGCGTTGAACACAGCAGCAGCTCAGCTTATCAGCGCAGATCCGTGTAACTTTCAACACTAATATTTGTGAATGTGTGTGTGTGTCAGAGTAAGTTTAATACTTTCCTGACATAATTTAATGTAATTTAATTTTACTGGCTCGATATCCAGGACAAAATGGCATTTTAACACGTATTTTGCGAGCATTTTTCTGAGTGTGTTCAGTTGCGAATCTCCATTGAAAATGCATTAACATCAGGGTACTTCGTCAATATTTTGCCCGGTTAGGAGACGTCATGTCGCTGTCCATGAAGGGACCTTTTCGTTTAGTGTGCAGCAATGGGACTGCGCTCTCTAGTTCTTATATACAGCTCCATGACTATAGTATACTATGTTACGTCATATCTGTACCGCACGTGTTGCTAACGTGCTAACACACCATGTAGAGACAGTCGAGTTAGTGGTGCGTGACACGTGACACATGAAAGTGGTGTGCGCAGGATTTTGTAAATATAAAAAGGGTGCCGTGGCTCAAAAAAGGTTGAAAATCACTGTAATAATGTATATATATCTGTACTGGTGCAACACTAATCCAATAGGCATAAAAATCACTTCATGTGCTGTGTTTTGGGTGTGATCAGGCAACATACAAACAATTAACAACAATTCAAACACCCTCCCTCACATTAGAGTGAACAGGGCATGCATTGTTGAATTCACAGAGGCTAAGTCAGACAGACCGGGAGAAGAAAAGTTTCCAAATCCAACAAAGCCAGTAAAGTGTCCCACAGCAGCCCCCACCACACGACTCCCTCCACCCCACCCATTGCTCCCTGACTTCACTCATGGGGAAAACGACATGAGGTCAGCATCCTGGCATTCCTGCTCAGCTGAGAGAGCGAAGTACTCAAGAACAGAGTGTGAAATCAAAAGCAAAAGAAGTATCAAACTGACAAACACAGAAACCAAACAACAAATTACAAATAATACATTCTGTAAAACCATCATTAATTAAGTACTTTATTTTTTGGTGGCATTTTGTAAATGCAGAAATGTGCTCTGTCATCAAAACATACCCTTGTGAACAAATCAAACGCACCTTTCTTATTCTATGGGGTTTAATGGCAGCCAGCATCCTTACTTTGCATTGCTGCCACCTTCTGCATCAATCCATTATAGCAGTATTAAATCTTATTATCGGCTATCGGCAAATCAGCCGATTTATCGATTATCTGCATTTTTTTCATCCAAATATTGTTATCGGCATCGGCCTCAAAAAATCCTTATCGGTCGGGCTCTATCAAAAATACATTTTTTTCCCAGTGGTGTGGGTGAGAGGCCTCCTAACATATTATTTGTGATCATGACTGACTACAGATGGGATCCTCTCTGTGCAACCACAATATAAAGGGATTACGAGACGTTGCTCAACTTCATCATACTCGACTGACCGTTATCAGTTGTAGAATCAGTTAAAGAATTTCACGGTGTGATTGAACACTTGCAACCAAAATATGCAGTGTCCTCCAAAAGCATTGGACCATGGTATTTCACACATTTTAGTTTGTTTATGACATTTCAAATACAAAAAGTACAAACAAAAATGTCTAAAATTATCTTCCTTAAACTCAAACTGAAAGCAAATCTCTATAACTTCATATAAATTAATTAAAAATATAAAAGCCAAGATGATGGGTTGCATAAGTAATAGACTGGTTTGGTATAATACCTGTAAATAATCAGTTTTATTGCCAGGGGATGGATACATGAACATTTCCAACTCACTGAATATGTCTTGAAGTTTATTTATATCAATTATAAAGAAATAGAAACAATATGGAACTCTATGGTAAATCTGTATGGAGCAGATAGCTCTCAACAACTTAGTAACTGTGCAAGAAGGAGAAGAGTGAGGAAAGCCACCAAGGCACCCAGACAACCCAAAAGAAGTTACTGGCTTCTCTGGCTGTGATTGGAGAAACTGCATGCTTTGCATTTTGTATCACCAGTTAGCTTCATGATGAAGTGGTACAGAGGAGGATTTTCTTTCACAAAAACATCAAATCTAGGCTTGTATCTCAGATGTACCTTCTGGCAAATTGTAGTTGAACGTACAGGTCTTTTTAAGAAAATCCTTCTCTATACCACGTCAACCTGAAGCTGTATAAATGGGGATACAAAATATCCTCATAAAATTATCAATAAAGATAAGGCAGGTTATATTTTGCCGGATATGGCAAACACGCACCTAGCGATATTGGACCAGATCACCTCACTGATTGGCTAGTTCAAATGACACCATCGTAGAGTTTATTTCAACATGGCGGCGCCCTCTGCAAAGTTGACTGATCGAAGGTTTTGCAGACATGACACTGACAGAGAAAAAAACAGGACAAACACACGTGCCGACGTGGACTTCTGTATTTTCTTTTTTATTCCATGCCCGTATACAGAGGGGGTTCAGAGGGTTCAACCGAACCCCCCCCCCCCCCCCCACCCCGAGAATTCTGCTGATTTTTTTCTGATCTGGATATCAACGTTGTGTATTTTCTTTTCATTGATAATAAGCAACAAGCACTAACTGTTACACAGCTATTATCACACACCCTCAAGTTTCAATTTCCTCTGCCAAGAGTAATCCCTTAAGTGATGAAAGGGGAAACCGCTAGATAAACTTTTCCCATGGGGGTTGAGAATTTTTGCTCCCTGGTCCCTATCCTCCTCTGATATTAAACAGATTAGTAGGCTTGTAAATACCCATGTAGACACACAATTACACTTGTCTGGTTTGTAAAAACATGTTTGTATGTATAAGCTGAGAAATAAAGGGAGCTTCTCCTTCCTGTTGCAAATACTGTAAAGGTGCAAATATTCGCGTGGGATTTATTATGCGAATTTCGCGAGTTAAACAAGGTCACCAAATTAAATACTGCTATTTTAATACATAACGCACATATACGTACATATTCATAATGTAAACGCGAATATTAATACCGCTAAATACGAGGTCTGTTAGAAAACTATCCGACCTTTTTATTTTTTGCAAAAACTACATGGATTTGAATCATGTGTGCTTGCATCAGCCAAGCTTGAACCTTCGTGCGCATGCGTGAGTTTTACACGCCTGTCGGTTGCGTCATTCACAACCGACAGGCAGGTATAAAGTTTTCATTGTTACCTTGGTTCTTCCTGGGTGGTTCTTACGGCAACTGATCCAATCCCAACAAGGACTATTTGTATATAAAAATGTATTTCCTAAAATGATACATTTTGGGTTTCAAATGAAATTTATGTAGCTTTTTACCCCTCGAAATCCTCAAAAAGCTTCTGCTTCGCCCCACGACACCACCGGGGGCCCTGTGGCCCACTGGACCCCCCCAACTCAAGGATTTGAACCCCCCTTTCACATTCCTATATACGGCCCTGTATTCTGTCTTGAGTTTGCAGGTTTTGTTCATCATCCCCGCCCTACACAGAAAATTACCAAGACTGCAAAAATTATTTCCACCGTGTGGCGAAAAGCACCTGTGGACATAATTTTGGGCACGGTGGAAATAATTTTCGCCACACGGCAGAAATAATTTCGGGCATGGCTATGTCACGTTTTTGAACTACTTTTAGCGTCCAAGAATCCCTCGAGCTATTTCCACCGCGTGGTGAAAAGCACCGGTGGAAATAATTTTGGGTACGTCTATGCCATGTGTTTGAGCTGCTTTTAACATCCGAGAATCCCTCCGGCCATAGGTGATTTTCTGTTCCCATTCAAATGACTTCATGGCACCCAAAATGGCATAGAATCCCTCCGCCAGTAGGTGATTTTATGTTCCGATTCAAATTACTTCATGGCACCCAAAACGGCATACAATCCCTCCGCCAGTAGGTGATTTTCGGTTCTGATTCAAACGACTTTATGGCACCCAAAATTGCATTTAAGGGTGATTCTTAGACTACGGGCACTTATGTCCTTTGATCATATTGTATGAAAAACAGAAAAAAGGGGAAATTTCACACTTTTATAGTTATCTTTACAATGAAAGTGTGTTGAGAAATTTGTTCTAGTAGTCTATGATGACTTTTTCACCTTTTTTCAGCATCATTATATGCAAATATTGCTGTTTTGTGCTTGTCCCACACCCAGACTTTTGATCTTCAATGATAATGAATGGTAAAGAAACGTTTTTTCTAATGTTTTAAAATATCTCTGAATAAAATATCAGTAAAATAATCAAAACATAATTGGGGTATTCAATGTCATACAACTGTTGTGATTTTTTTTTTTTTTTTTAAACAAAATGTAGTTGTCCCACACTATTGCCGTAATTTTCACAACACTGTAATGTCCCTAAACAGCTGGTATGAAAGACTGTTTGGGTAGTTTATATGGAGATAAACAGTGACATCAAAGCACATGTATATGGCGCCAAATCACAACAAACAGTTTCCCCAAGGCGCTTTATATTGTAAGGCAAAGGTGTGGTGGAAATTACATTTACAAGGCCAATAGTGCCCGTAGTTAAAGAATCACCCTTAAAGATAAAAATTAGCACCAACACTCAATGCCGAGGACGCCGCCATGTTAAAATACCTTCTACGATGACATAATTTGAACTAGCCAATCAGCGAGGAGATCCGGTCAACTATCGCTAGGTGCGTTTGTCGTATCCAGCAAAATATACACTTCGTAATGATGATAATAATAATATTACAGCAAACGGAACTCTGGTATTAGAATAGTATTGTATCAGCAGATATCCCAATTCAGATATCAGCATTGAATCGGAAATGAAAAAAATGTGAATCGGTGCATCCCTAGATGTAACATAAAATATGGAAAAAGTGAAGCACTCTGAATACTTTCCAGATGCACTGTATGGAAGCAAAAGTGAATGTGCAAATAACACCAAATTACACAAAATACTCCAAATTTAGAATTACTATGAATTTATAAGTGATGGCATATTATCAGATCATCGTTATAACACAAAACGTGAGGACGTGACGGAAGTATCCGCTGTGAGTGCTCTTGTAGTTAAGATGAAGTTGGTCTTAAGTTTTTCTTCTTTCGGTTTCTCAGTAACCTCATTGATATAAAAGTACAATGTTCCCTTTACTGGCCAGGTAATGTACCGGTTCTCTTTCCGACTTCCAGACAGAAAACATAAAAACCTCAGTTTGACCGGAATCACTAGAGGTTCCAGTGATGTTAGCTTAGCTGTCCAGTCACCTAACATTAGCAAGCTAACAGTGTTAGCTCCCAACGAAGAGAACATACCGTCTGTTGCTGGTGACACTTGTACCAA
Source organism: Thalassophryne amazonica (assembly GCF_902500255.1). Classification (NCBI taxonomy): domain Eukaryota; kingdom Metazoa; phylum Chordata; class Actinopteri; order Batrachoidiformes; family Batrachoididae; genus Thalassophryne; species Thalassophryne amazonica. Next base: position 12,577,142 of record NC_047109.1, read on the forward strand.
ACACAGGAACAAATAAAATAAACTGACGTATTTCCTTCCGAAACTTCTCCGTTTTAATGGTCAGTTGCTCGGGTGTGATGCTGAGTACTTATTTTCCTCTGTCAGCGGTCCCACCTTCGCTTTCCGTTTAAACAGCTACGCTGAGCTGCTGTTGTTCGATGCTCTCGCTCCGCATGACAAATTCAAATAACATCGCGAGATCTCAAAACTGCCACCGACCGTACTTCAAGTATATGTTAGTAACACAACCGCATTGAATTTCTACCATAATCTGCAACTTAGTATATATTAAAATATTGCAGAAAAAACCTTAATAATACGAACGGGAGTTATATAACATTTAATTTACACTTATCTGGAACGACAAGCTTCTGATCATATTGCTGCACAATAATGTTTAAATAATAAAATAGATTGAAATTAATTTTCATCATTTATGTTGCACCACTGACGCAAGAAATGCATTTCAAAGCATTTTATATTATATTTAAAATACTTAAAATAATTACAGTCACAATAATCATGCATTAGACTCTTGCATTGTAATGATATTCTGATACAGGGCAGAGCTATCTTTAGATGGGGGGGGGGGGGGGGGTGTACACGCCCCTCCATGGAAAATCTGAAAAAAATCTAGTCTTTTTTCTGCATTCCAAGGCAACCTAGAAGGCTAAATACAGACTCTCCAGTAATTTTTAATACACAATTTTTATTTTAAACACAAACTAATTCTGCATACAGCAGACTTCATCAGTTAACCATAGTTTATGCAAGACTTTCCTCATATTTTAATCACAGCTTGGTTTGTAATGATGAAATTCCAGGGAGTACATTTCTTCCTGCTCTTATCAATACCTGATTAGTATCATCAGGTGATCAGCCAGTCAAGATCTGGCTGACCAAAGAGCACACCTGGTTGGGTCATTATAGAGTACAGTTTGGAACTTGTCCATCAGCCTTATCTGACATCATAAATGTCAATTTATATTATTAAGCCTGAGAGAAACCAGTGTTTGGAATGATGAATTCACAGTAGACATTTTTTTTTTTTTTTAAGTGTACAAAACAGTTAAAAATGAAAGCAGTGACATGCTTTCAGAACTGGCCATTTATATTCCCTTGTTTTCCCTTTTCAAATTAACAGCAGTCAAGTAAGTGGATTTATAAGTATTATTGTGCCAGACACCAATGTGAATCTGGCTGCATCTGCTGCAGCGACCCCAAACAAAATGGGAGCAGCTGAATGGAAAACAACATTATCAGTAACTAATAAGGGTCAGACTGAGGCCTTTGGTCAGAGGCTTGACTGAACATTAAACGAAGGGAGAAACCGGCGAGAACAGAAGACGCATTTCTTGTGTATCCGTGGAGCCATGTGAGGTACACCGTGAACAGCAAAGCTGGATAATCTTGTCAAATCCCTATGGAAAGATGTTTTTGGTCAAGCGTGTGCTGTGAGCTCATGAAATATTAGTCTGGACGCACTGAAACAAAATGAACCAGTCCTGCAGCCTCTATAAATCCAGACGAATTAGACTGCAGTGGCTGGTTTTTGTCAGGAAATGCTGCAGACTGGTTTCACCGATGAAATCCCGTCCATTAAGCAGTAACGATGACCTGAAAGACAACATTCAACTTGTCTGGTGATCAGCAGGATGCTTTGTATTTGATGGCCCAACACTGGCAACATGATCTGCTCTTTTGTTCAACTACTGTCAAAGCATCACAGATGTTACTCTGTGTGTATATATATATATATATATATATATATATATGAATGGCCCCCTGGCAGCTAGTTTAATTTTGCTCCCCTCCACGAACAAAACACTGCTGCAGCCATATGCAAAACCAATACAAGGTTTTAACCCATTCCACAAATTGTAAACCAGGAAGATTAGAATCTTCTGGAATAAATGTTTATTTGAAATAATGGGAACCAGTCAATAATGTCCCCCCAATTCTCTTATTGAAAACAAGGGAGAAGGCAAAGGGACTTAATAAAAATTTTTTCTTGATAGCGTAGCCGCCAAGCAGTTTGAGCACTTGTTTCCAGAGCAGGCTTCTGGTTCAAGACCACCCCTACCCATTCTCCATCCAATGTGGAGTTATGGCCAGCGTAAAACTTGTGACAAATCAATATCCAGATCCATCTTGGATCTGCTGCTGGAAAAAGGGAGAAGCTGAAGTAGTAAGTCCTATCTCGGCCCTAAGGCCCGTTGTCTACATATTGGGCAGTCAGCTCCTTATGCTACCTGCTATTTTATCCATGTTTGATGAAGAGGTTAACATGGGGTTGTTTACCTAGCTCCAGTTGACCTGAACAATGCACCCAGCACACCTTAACAACAGCATTAGCGATATGGAGTCAAATACATTTTTAATCTGAGACAAATTTGCCACCCAGTCTTAACCAGGACATGATTAAAGGGAACTGAATGTGGTTCTAACTGTTTCAGGATGAAAATAAAATACAGACTTTGCTTAGAATGAGTGTTTAGTTTTTGGATCCCACGCTCCACCTAAAAAGTTAGACTTCTGTAATTTCAGTAACTTAGTTTGAATAACAAATCACAACAGGATTTAAACTAAATTCAGGCAATTCCCAGTACCTACTGTCCAGATGTGCAAAAATACTTCACCTCCCGCCTTAATTCCATAAGTCTTCCTCTTTCAGCTTCCATCTGATCCTTCTTTTCTGTCCTTCACCTCGTCACCACACAAACCTCTGACGCTGCTTAGCTACCCTCGCCCCTGCCACCACCTTAGTCTCAAATTTCTTTTAGGTTGCATCTCCTCCCAAAGAATGTAGTCCATCTGTGTGCACCTTCCCCCACTCTTGTACATCGCCCTGTGCTCCTCCTTAATGTGAGTAATCATGACAGCCATGTCAGTCCTTTTTGCAAAATTTACCATCTGCCTTCCCACCTTCCTCACCTCAATATTACATCTATCACTCACCAACATGCCCATTGAAGTACACTTCAATCACTTTCATCTGAGTATTTTCTCCACATCCCAACTTACCTATGGGGCATATGCACCGATGACACTGAACATCATCCTTTCAAATTCCAAGTTCACATTCATCACCCTGTCCTTAGGGCCTCAGACCGGTCCTCTATCAATAGATAGTCCGTTGTCTCTCCCTGCTCTATCACAAGTTGATTCCCTGCTCTGTCGTTTTAGCCGTTTTAGAATGACCAACACAGAACAGTTTGAGCCTTAGAATCCAAACTGTTTCATGCTCAACTTTCCTCCACCCCTTTTTTGCCACAACAGTAACTCAATTTCCACCAGCACTCTGATGATAACCTCAGTGGCAGGCGTCAACTCGAACCTCAACAGATCCAGTATGGAAATTTACGTTTGGTTTGGCAAAATGTATCAGATGCCCTGACAATCCCAACCAATGTATAGGACCAGCACTCAGAATGTACACTGTGTGACTGGGTTTGACGCATACTGTACTTTTTCTTTTTTTAACATCGAGTGATATTCAGTGAACTGAATCTCCCCCCCAAAGTAATAATGAGGCACACAATTTGCAAAGTGATACAGTTTCACATACACCAGTACTATTGGACATGCTTTTGATTATGAACTTACTTCAATTGAATTAAATGACCAACTATCCACAAAACTGGCCGTCATATGCAAACATGCTCCTCCCACATCTCATTATTACCTCTGCCAAGGAGGTTGTTTTCGGTCGGGTTTGTTTCTGTCTGTTTGTCAGCAGTATAATCCGGATCCCGATGCTAGCGCGTTAGCATGTCTATGGCATTTTCAATGTTAAAAGTTAGCATTAAGCAGTTGTAGCTGTCATCACATTTGGGGGTGATTCTTAGACTACGGGCACTTATTATGTCCTTTGATCATATTGTATGAAAAAACAGAAAAAAGGGGAAATTTCACACTTTTATAGTTATCTTTACAATGAAAGTGTGTTAAGAAATTTGTTCTAGTAGTCTATGATGACTTTTTCACCTTTTTTCAGCATCATTATATGCAAATATTGCCGTTTTGTGCTTGTCCCACACCCAGACATTTGATCTTCAATGATAAAAATGAATGGTAAAGAAACATTTTTTCTAATGTTTTAAAATATCTCTGAATAAAATATCAGTAAAATAATCATAACATAACTGGGGTATTCAATGTCATACAACTGTTGTGGTTTTTTTTTAAACAAAATGTAGTTGTCCCACACTATTGCCGTAATTTCCACCACAACACTGTAATGTCCCTAAACAGTTTGTATGAAAGATTGTTTGGGTAGTTTCTATGGAGATAAACAGTGACATCAGAGCACATGTATATAGCGCCAAATCACAACAAACAGTTGCCCCAAGGCGTTTTATATTGTAAGGCAATGGTGTGGTGGAAATTACATTTACAAGGCCAATAGTGCCCGTAGTTAAAGAATCACCCTTGGGTGCATTTGTTTTCAAATTGTAATATTTCTTAAATTTATTACCTCCGCCAAGGAGGTTATGTTTTCGGTCGCGTTTGTTTGTCTGTCTGATTGTCAGCAGGATAACTCAAAAAGTTTTGAACGGATTTTGATGAAATTTTGTGGAGTGGTTGGAAATGACAAGAGGAACAAGTGATTAAATTTTATTGGTGATCCGGATCACGATCCGGAGTCAGGAATTTTTTGAAGGATTCTTCACCATTGCGGGATAGGGGGAATTTTGACATTCTAGTTTCTAACTCCACAAAAATAAGGCAAAAAGGCTTGAAAAAAAATTAGGGTGTAACATAGTCAAATGTTCTATCAAACAAAATTTGGTGATGATCGGATCTGGTGATCCAGAATATGGAAAAATATAGGGAAAATAGAAAATGTGTCAGTGTGAGGTGACAAATGAAGCTAGAGATGCACAACACCAAACTGTAGCTGAATCTGTACTGATTCAGTAAGGTATCATCAGATTTGATGTAGATTCAAATGTTATGGAGCTAGATCCAGAAGAAAATCGCCATTACCGAAAAATGGTTTTTATACAATAACTTTTGAACTAATAAAGACATAAAAGTGACTCCAAGTTCTAGTGGTATGTTTTCATGGTCAAGGATCTCAAATATAAAGGAAAGAAAAGTGTATGTATCATAGTTTTGGTTGTAACACTGAATTGTTGAATAGATCACTGTGCCGAGGGAATCTCTTTAGGGTCAGTGACCCTATGGCCTTGTTTAGAGAAGTGTTTCATAAATGTTAAAAAATTCATATATTTGCAGTTTAGTTGAATAATAAATTGAATTTTGTCTCTTGTTTTTGTCTATAAGCACATGCAATATCAGTATCAGTGCTCAGATGACCGTAGCTTCTGGGAAAGGTGCAAGTTACAATAAACTGTGATGCCAAGCGCTAAGGATACATGCTATCCAGTTACAGCAGATGAAACATTTTTTACTGAGAAAACATCGTTAGACTTTTTAGGTTCAACGATTCCACGGCACGTAGATGTTATGGCGTCAGTGACCCCATGGCCTTGGCGGAGGTTTGCACTCTCCGAGTGCTTCTAGTATTAGATATTTGTGCGGAGTAAAATCAGATCAATGCAAATCATCACTATTACAAACATATAAAGGTTGTGGAAAGCCTTTAGGCACAAACTCCTTCCTGTTAAAGTTGCTTCAGTTGTGTAATGCGAAATCACTGCCTCCAACATTCATAAAGGGTAATGAACAGAGGAATGAACTGTAAGCAGCAGCGACACCTGGTGTACGACAACTGCACCAATATATCTTACAACATAACTACAGGTGAGCACGCACGCGTGCGCACACACGCATACACACACACGTGATGCAGCTCTACTTGCAGTCAAGTTGTGGAACCCCGAAAATTTAAGACCATCTAAAAAAGTTTGTTTTTGGGAGGGACTGTCAGTGCAGACAATTTCTTCCTCCTCCAACTGTTGCAGGTTCAGCAATGAGGGCGGGTGATTCTGTGTGGAAAATCCCTGACTATTTGAAGTTTTTGGATATGACTCTTGAGACATTTGGCGGGCATGTATAAATTCTAGGCCAATCCGAACTGATTGTAAGGATCTAAAGAGCCGCAGCCAAAAACCTCAAACTTCCTCTGACCTGCAGCCAGAGGAGGGAAAAAATAAATACATTCTGAACCCAATCCAGATGAACTCATCACCATCCAGGAAGGAATGACACTTGACATGGTTGAAACTATTATAATATGGCAAGATAAGCTCATTTTAGGGGTTTTTTTTTGTCAACTTTACTGACAGTCCAACTTGCTCAATTTAATGGGGCTCACCTGTACTGTACTGGTATTTACACTTAAGTATTCAAATGTAAATAAATAGGGGGAAAGGCAGGTCTCACACACACAAAAACTATATATATATATATATATATATATATATATATATATATATGCACACAGACTGAACAAAATATAAACACTTGTTTTTTGCTCCCATTTTTCATGAGCTAAACTCAAATTTCTATACACAAGACATTTCTCTCTATTTTTCAAAAATCTATTAGTGAACACTTCTTTGCTGAGATAATCTTCCCTCACAGGTGCGGCGTATCAAGATGCTCATTTGACAGCATGATCATTGCACAGGTGTGCCTTAGGCTGGCCACAATAAAAGGCCACTCTAAAATGTGCAGTTTTGCTATATTCGGGTAATCTGGGGGCATCAGAAAACCAGTCAGTATCTGATGTGACCACCATTTTCTTCACAGTGCAACACATCTCCTTCGCATAGACGTTTATCAGCAATCAGACGCAATCAAATGTGAGCATTTGCCCACTCGAGTCTGTTATAATGACGAATTGTAATCAGGTCGAGACGCCAATGAGGACAAGCATGCCGACCTATGCACACCTATGGAATAATCATGACGCCTAATCAGCATCTTGATATGCCACACCTGTAGCTGGAATGGATTATCTCCGCAAAGGAGAAGTGCTGACAGATTTAGAACTGAGTTCAGCTAATGATTAACGGAAGCAAAAACAAAAGTGTTGCTTTTATATTTTTGTTCAGTGTGTATGTGTGTATCATATATATCTCGCATAACTTCACCACACTCCTGTTGGTTGGTCATGCTCTTCAGAACTTCACATCTGCTAACACGCTGCAAACTGATATAAATAGTAACGGCAGTAGGCGAAACGGAAAATACTGAGTGAGACTTTATTACAGCCAGTAGTTTACAATACAAATCACGTTTCAAAACGCTCAGCTCCCACCGCACCGTGCACGGCTGATATTCAGAGCACCCACAGTAAAATGACATAAAATAGAGGAATGCATTCAATTTAAATTTTTTTTTTACCCATTTTGCTATTTTTTTTTCTTTTTAGTCATAAACAAGGCCCAGTCAAACCATTGCTAGACCTGGCAGTCAATTGTTTACATTTTTTTTTGTCAGAAATAATTTATCTTTTTACGATGTTTTCAGAATTTTAGGTTTTTCGATGTTTAATATTTTTTTTTCTCTTTTTCCATCGGTGAAGCAGGTTTCAAATTTCCCGATCTGTAAGGAAGAAGAAAAGGATGCTTACACTGCAGAGCTAAAACTGACATTTTGCATGTTGCTTTTTTTTTTTTTTTTTTTTGGATAAGTTACACACATACTGTTAGACAGCGGGGACGCCAGCAGGCGTGGTGGACTTCTGAGCAGCCTCTTTGGCTTGATGGGCCTGAAGCACAGCGACAGCTTCGTCCACCTAAAACACAACACAGGAGTTAGTGCAAACCAGAGGAAACGTTTAGGGAATCATTCCATATGCACCAAGTGAGACCTGCTGACCTTGGAACGCAGAGATTCGGGAGACTCAAGCATGTGAAGCAGCTCAGAATTGTCTATCTCAAGCAGCATACCGGTGATTTTTCCTGCCAGGCTGGGGTGCATGTTTTGGATCAGGGGGAACAGACGCTCACCTGAGGGAACAAAAACAGTTCGTAAACAATCACCCCTTGCATGCCAAACTGTAGAAACAAAGCTGAACCAATAGTGACTTGTCTGCACAGCCCTTTTTTTTGGGGGGGGGGGGGGGGGGGGGTGCACAACACACCCGATGTGCTCATTGTGAGCCACAGTCTGTAACATGGGGGGGGGGGGTTTGACATGACAGCATGCAATCGCACACGAGGTACGCTAAAATGAAGGTGCTAAATAAAGGCCGTGGCTCAAGAGCACCTTAAGGTTTCCTGTCTGACACAGGAATTCTTCAGAAAACGAGCCTTCCTTTCTAACCTCCAGCATCTCACCTCCCCAAACTATGACATTTAAAAACCATGTGTGTACAAGTAGTTACACAGAGGTCCACAGAAAACAAACTGGTGAACAGCAAAGTGGATGTACTGACCCAGCATCTGCTTCTGTTCCTGCGGTGGAGCAGCAGCCAACATAGAAGCTGTCAGGGGCTCCTGTCCTTGCACGTGCACAGCAGGCTAAAGAGGAAAATGACACATTTTGCAATTGGTACAATCACCAAGTGAAAACACAACCCCTATCAACGAGGAGACAATGTTTACCTGCTGCATGGTGACCTGAGGCTGGGAAGCCATATGTTGCTGAGGGTTGCGCACTCCAGCAGCGTATTTGTACGTGGGAATAGTACGCACTGGTGCAGCAGCAGCGGAGGCACCAGTAGGGCGCTGGCTGAGCGTCTGTGTAGCTGAGATGAGAAACAAGAAGTTGGAACTTCAACAATATTCCAGAAAGGACAAAATCTGCAAATTTGTGTTGTGGCAGCTATGGCACTCACGCATTCGCTGGGAGGTCATCATTCGAGGGACCTGAGGGTTGGCTGCAGTGGTGGGACGGATGGTGTTGAAGGTCTGGGGGCGAGGAGCAGATGGCCTCATAGCATTGGGCATGTTCTGGAAATCTGGAGAACAAACAAATCATTTCTGCTTCAGAAGCAAACAAACAGTCCGCACAACAGATGTTGAAACTAAGGATTGTACTTGCACTTCTGCAGTCTAAACAACCACTCCGTCATTTCACTAGGGTTGGGTATCGAGAACCGGCTCTTTTTGAGAATCATTAAGAAATTATTCGATCCACCCACATCAACAGCCTTTTCGCTTAACGATTCCCTTATTGGCCCTTCAGACCAGTCGTTTTTGAAGGTGTTTGTCAGGAAAATGATCATTTCTTTATATTGATTGCAGATGCTGCAGTGGATCTGTAATCAACCGCTTCTGCAGCACGGCTTTGCTTAAAGCTTGAACCAACAAAGCTCCGACCCACTGCCACACTGGTTGTTTCGCTGCTTTTCAGAAGCAGCAAGTCCACTTCTTAACCCTATTCAAAACCATTTAAAGATGGTCAATCGCAAGTCACTTTGTGCTGATTAAAGTCACTAACTGGGACTCTTGCCTTGTTGCGGGCAAGAAACGAACAGCCCCACACAGACTTCCTGCATTCTTTATGAATTACATCCTGACTTGCAGCACAGCCGGCTGAGCTCAGTGACTAGGTATGTAGTTACATTTGTGCAGTTAATGTCTGAAAGGAAATGCTTTTGACAAAAACTGCAGATTTTATTTCTATTTATGTCCAGAGATCAAGAATCCACCATGTAGAGTTTATGTCTAGAGATCAAGGATCCGGTGACCAATTTCATATTTAAAAACCTGTAAAGCCTACTTTTAGTACACAGAAAATTCACAAGAGGTATCGATAAGGGAATAGATAAGGAAACGGATCGAAAAGCGGAATCGATAAAGTCATCGATAGATAAACTCTTATCAATACCCATCCCTACATTTCACTGCTGTCCACTTCAGAATGAATCCGCACTATATGGTGTCCCACATGGCCATGCAGATACTTACGCTGAGGACGCACTCCCTGAGCAGCCCAGCGGGGGCTTGGGCGAAGCTGGGGCAGCTGGTTGGCAGAGTAGTAAGCAGCCCGGTTCTGTGCATGAGAACAATAAGAGCAAAATGATTTTTACTACCACCTGTCTGTACAGCCACTTAAAATGCTTCGAAGTAGTTTCAGTGAGGTGGGGGTCTGGCATCACACTGGACAACTATCTCATAATGATAAGCAATAAAAAGTATTCATCCTCAGCAGGAATATAGCATCTGTCCAATTTTCATTTATTTATTGCCTGTATTGTGATAGATTTTAAGTGACTGCAGACAGAATAAATCTGCCCCTAAACCACTCATAGCAGCTGCAAGAGGACTGCTCTGAAACAATTAAAATAAAATGATAGGGGTGCCATTTGTCATTCTTCTTTTCTGGAGGTGGCAGCATGTGGCCGCATATGTTCTGTTCTCAGAACAATTGAAAACAAGATGCTGGCATCAAGAGAAAAATGCTATATGAATGAGCCAACTAACACAGTAGCTGCATCAGAACTCTCCCATTACAACAACATATACTAAAGAGCATACACACCCACCCACACTAGTTTACCCCCATAAACTAACTCTTAAAACCATCATTTTGAAGCTGCTGACAACTGGGCAAATGTCGCAACTCCTCAAATCTTCACTGACCTGAGGTATAGCTGCCATGATGTAGCCTGAGGGTGGAGCAGGCTGGTAAGGGTTGAGGATGGGGTTGGGCACAGCGCGTACGGTGGCCATCCTCTGCATGTACTGATTGGTGAGATGAGCCTGGCGCTCCTCTTTGCGCTGGGCCAGGGCCACGTAGAGTGGTTTTGTAGCAACAATGCGACCGTTCATCTCTGTCACAGCTTTGGTCGCCTCCTCGGGAGAGGAGAAGCAGACGAAGCCGAAGCCTTTGCTGCGGCCGCCCTCCATCATCACCTGAGGGTGAAGAAAGCGTTTAAGGCCCTTCTGAGAATTTATGTACATTTATCACTTTATTTACATAGTCAGCTGGGTTGTGACATCACTCTGAATTAGTACTTAAGTCTTTAAATCACTGACATACGCTATACCTTTGCACTTGTTATGGTTCCAAAAGGAGAGAACTCTTTGCGCAGACGCTCATCATCCAAACCATCGTCCAAGTTCTTCACGTACAGATTAACACCCTGGATTATGGAAAGTGACAAAGAAACTCAACATTAATGCATCCTCCTGCCAATGATATCTTGAAAAGTGTTGATCTAAACCAACCTGGTATCTGGTCATGCGATCTTGCTTCATCTGCTCAAACTTGCGCTTGAGTTCATTCTGCCGTTCTCCTTTCTTCTGTGCACGGCCCACGTACACTTGCCTACCGTTCAGCTCTTTACCATTCATGTCATCGACAGCCTGCGTCCAAAACAAGCGTCGGTCCATCAAAATCATACTGTAAAACGCAGCCATAAATACAACCCCTGGCAAAAATTATGGAATCACCAGCCTCGGAGGATGTTCATTTAGTTGCTTAATTTTGTAGAAAAAAAAGCAGATCACAGACATGACACAAAACTAAAGTCATTTCAAATGGCAACTTTCTGGCTTTAAGAAACACTATAAGAAATCAGGAAAAAAAAATTGTGGCAGTCAATAACGGTTACTTTTTTAGATCAAGCAGAGGGAAAAAAAAAATGGAATCACTCAATTCTGAGGAAAAAATTATGGAATCATGAAAAACAAAAGAACGCTCCAACACATCACTAGTATTTTGTTGCACCACCTCTGGCTTTTATAACAGCTTGCAGTCTCTGAGGCATGGATTTAATGAGTGACAAACAGTACTCCTCATCAATCTGGCTCCAACTTTCTCTGATTGCTGTTGCCAGATCAGCTTTGCAGGTTGGAGCCTTGTCATGGACCATTTTCTTCAACTTCCACCAAAGGTTTTCAATTGGATTAAGATCCGGACTATTTGCAGGCCATGACATTGACCCTATGTGTCTTTTTGCAAGGAATGTTTTCACAGTTTTTGCTCTATGGCAAGATGCATTATCATCTGGAAAAATGATTTCATCGTCCCCAAACATCCTCTCAATTGATGGGATAAGAAAAGTGTCCAAAATATCAACGTAAACTTGTGCATTTATTGATGATGTAATGACAGCCATCTCCCCAGTGCCTTTACCTGACATGAAGCTACATATCATCAATGACTGTGGAAATTCACATGTTCTCTTCAGGCAGTCATCTTTATAAATCTCATTGGAACGGCACCAAACAAAGGTTCCAGCATCATCACCTTGCCCAATGCAGATTCGAGATTCATCACTGAATATGACTTCATCCAGTCATCCACAGTCCACGATTGCTTTTCCTTAGCCCATTGTAACCTTGTTTTTTTCTGTTTAGGTGTTAATGATGGCTTTCGTTTAGCTTTTCTGTATGTAAATCCCATTTCCTTTAGGCGGTTTCTTACAGTTCTGTCACCGACGTTGACTCCAGTTTCCTCCCATTCGTTCCTCATTTGTTGTGCATTTTCGATTTTTGAGACATATTGCATTAAGTTTTCTGTCTTGACGCGTTGATGTCTTTCTTGGTCTACCAGTATGTTTGCCTTTAACAACCTTCCCATGTTGTTTGTATTTGGTCCAGAGTTTAGACACAGCTGACTGTGAACAACCAACATCTTTTGCAACATTGCGTGATGATTTACCCTCTTTTAAGAGTTTGATAATCCTCTCCTTTGTTTCAATTGACATCTCATGTTGGAGCCATGATTCATGTCAGTCCACTTGGTGCAACAGCTCTCCAAGGTGTGATCACTCCTTTTTAGATGCAGACTAACGAGCAGATCTGATTTGATGCAGGTGTTAGTTTTGGAGATGAAAATTTACAGGGTGATTCCATAATTTATTCCTCAGAATTGAGTGAGTCCATATTTTTTTCGCTCTGCTTGGTCTAAAAAAGTAACCGTTACTGACTGCCACAATTATTTTTCCTGATTCTTTATAGTGTTTCGTAAAGCCAGAAAGTTGCCATTTGAAATGACTTTAGTTTTGTGTCATGTCTATGATCTGTTTTTTTTTCTACAAAATTAAACAACTGAATGAACATCCTCCGAGGCCAGTGATTCCATAATTATTGCCAGGGGTTGTATTCACACAAACAGCTGAGCCAAACCTTTTGTGCGTCTTCATGCTTCTCAAAGCTTACAAAGCCAAACCCCTTGGATTTGCCATTTTCATCTGTCATAACCCGGATACTGAGAGCATTTCCTAAAGGGTAGAGCATCTAATCAGTACACGCAGTAGACTGCATGTGTTGAGGAGAGCTCAGATGACACACGTGGCTCACCATATTTGTCAAACAATTCCTTCAGCTTCTCGTCATCCATGTCTTCGCCAAAGTTCTTGATGTAAACGTTGGTAAACTCTCTGGCACGAGCTCCAAGTTCAGCTTCCCTCTCTTTCCGTGACTTAAAGCGTCCAACAAACCTGTTGACAACAACAACGGAAGGCGTTATAACAAAGTGAAACACATCAACATGACACTTCAAATACTACATGTTCTGATGAATTCCTTTATTGTAGGTTTTGCTGGATTATGAATAGAAGCCCGGCAGCTACATTAAAGATTTTTACTGCAGGGCAGCCACGATTAGTCGACTAGTCACGATTACGTTAGCTGTCAAAATCGTCGGTGACTAATTTAATAATCAACACCATCGTATATTTTTTTAAAGCTTTTTCTCTCAAAAGTGCAGCTGTACCTTCCACTGCCTTTCTGTCCTTGACACACATGTGCAGTAGTGGTAATCAGGGTTAGCGATCATGTCACCGGTAAGGTTATGCCCAAACAATATCACGGCGAGCTGGAAATGGAGCTCAAAACTTTGGGAGCATTTTAACCAAATTAAAAGAAAAAATGGTGCAATGCAAAATCTGCAAGGCAGAACTTCTCTTCCACGGCAGTAAAACAGCAATGCAGGAGCACCTGAGAAGGAAAGACGTTGTGGCTGATTCTGGTGGAGAGGAACAGTCATCTCGGTTAGCTAGCTGGTTAGTTAGCAGCTAACAGTAATGTTTATAGTGAGCTACTTATATTGACAGCTGTTAACATTAACAATGACAATTTCATTAGCCTTAGCGCACGTTATGTGTTTGCTGTAACGTTATAACAGCCATGTTGTGTTTGAATAGGAAACATGATAATGCTAATGTTTTATAACGCTATGTAACAGTGCTAAAAAAAACAAACCCCCCCAAAAAAAAATTCCTCTTCAATGGACAACTTTGTTACCACGCCAAAAACATGCACACCTCAGCAAACAAATATCCTAACCGAAGCAATCTTGAACATGTTGGTGACTGACGTGAGACCCCTGCACATGGTTGGCGATCAAGGTTTCAATTATTTTTTAGTTAGCACATACCTTAAACACTTCAAGTTTGAAGCTAATGACTTATATAAGAGAAACTGCATGCTGCTGCGTTAAGCCGCAATTTAAGTATGATCCGATTAGTTGACTCACTGCAAAAATAACTAGGGACTAGTCGATTATCAAAATAATCATTTGTGGCAGCCCTATTCTACTGTTATTTTGATGTTTAAGTATGAAATACTGCAGTATCACACAGCACAGGGGACAATAAGACAAATTTCAGGCTTGTAGCCAGAGTATTTCTGTATACTTAATAATGATGCATGGTCATCCATAATGATCCATTACCATTTAATGATGATGTACAGATCATAGCTGATCTGTACAGACCCAGTCCCACCCCAAATCCGGTTTGACATGCATGTGAATGGTGGATTAATTGTGAAGTTTACATATTTCCTCTCATGGTGACTTGTTTTTTTAAGATAATGCATTAGTTGTAATTGTGCGGGAGGAAAAAAAAAAAAAATTAAAACCAGTCCTTGTGGAAGTTAAAACAGGATAAAGGGCCACCGATGTGAATGAATTCGAATCAGGAGGTAGGCCTAAAATTTACCCTGAAAGAGTTAGAAACAAAATTCTAATCCAATTACATTTGCTCCACGTAAATCACACAATGGGGTTACTCCCTAATTCTAATCCAATTACATTTGTTCCGCAAATCTGATTGGTTAAACGGGTGAGATTCCTGACCATAAACTATAGCGTTGACAGTGGCAAAATATTTGTGTTTCACAGTTACCTTTTCTTTCTTCTTTTTTTTTTTTTTTAAGTTTTCATGATTTTGACAAAGGCTATTTTTATTCACTGGGTGAGCTAGAATGATTTACACATTTTGAGTTGTGCAAAGTAACTACACCCCTGATTCAGTACACAAACACAAAAAGCTTCTCACAATTTCTTCTAAGTTTTGTCTTCTTTAGTCTAAGAACAGATGTGTCAACAAAAATTGATGAAGATGAATCAAATGCAAAACTCAATGCAGTATAATGGACGTGGATTTATAACTATCATCACACTTACACTTTTCTGTCATTGAGTAACATGCCATTCATTTTTTCAATGGCACGCTCAGCAGCATCGTGGGTCTCAAAGTGCACAAAGCCATAACCCTTTGAGCCATTTTCATCACAAACAACCTTGAAAAAAATGAGAAATTTAACCATGTGAGTAACCATCAATAACATCACGCAAATAAAAAAAACTATGCCAGAAAATGTGACAATGCACAGAGGCATCACAAGCTGTTCAGACTGATGCATAGGAGAGAAGTAGTGCTTCTTACCTTGCAGGAAAGGATGTTTCCGAATGCAGAAAAGGTGTCATAGAGGGCCTTGTTATCAATGGACTTGTCCAGGTTTTTGATGAAGATGTTGCCCACACCACTTTTTCGCAGTGATGGGTCACGCTGAGACCACATAATACGTAGTGGTCGACCTTTGATGACATCGAAGTTCATCGTGTCAAGAGCACGCTCAGCTGAAAAACAGGAGGCAACCCATCAGATCAGCATGTAATCAAACCAGTTTTACTTTACCCACTGCTACAATATAGACTTTTGGGTAATTCATTTGAAAGCTTGTCTCTTAGTCTTGTCCATCCAAATTGGAAGTCCCAAAAACCAGTTTTATTTGTTATTATCTATCGTCCACCTGGTCATTACTGTGAGTTTCTCTGTGAATTTTCAGACCTTTTGTCTGACTTAGTGCTTAGCTCAGATAAGATAATTATAGTGGGCGATTTTAACATCCACACAGATGCTGAGAATGACAGCCTCAACACTGCATTTAATCTATTATTAGACTCTATCGGCTTTGCTCAAAAAGTAAATGAGTCCACCCACCACTTTAATCATATTTTAGATCTTGTTCTGACTTATGGTATGGAAATAGAAGACTTAACAGTATTCCCTGAAAACTCCCTTCTGTCTGATCATTTCTTAATAACATTTACATTTACCCTGATGGACTACCCTGCAGTGGGGAATAAGTTTCATTACACTAGAAGTCTTTCAGAAAGCGCTGTAACTAGGTTTAAGGATATGATTCCTTCTTTATGTTCTCTAATGTCATATACCAACACAGAGCAGAGTAGCTACCTAAACTCTGTAAGGGAGTTAGAGTATCTCGTCAATAGTTTTACATCCTCACTGAAGACAACTTTGGATGCTGTAGCTCCTCTGAAAAAGAGAGCTTTAAATCAGAAGTGTCTGACTCCGTGGTATAACTCACAAACTCGTAGCTTAAAGCAGATAACCCGTAAGTTGGAGAGGAAATGGCGTCTCACTAATTTAGAAGATCTTCACTTAGCCTGGAAAAAGAGTTTGTTGCTCTATAAAAAAGCCCTCCGTAAAGCTAGGACATCTTTCTACTCATCACTAATTGAAGAAAATAAGAACAACCCCAGGTTTCTTTTCAGCACTGTAGCCAGGCTGACAAAGAGTCAGAGCTCTATTGAGCTGAGTATTCCATTAACTTTAACTAGTAATGACTTCATGACTTTCTTTGCTAACAAAATTTTGACTATTAGAGAAAAAATTACTCATAACCATCCCAAAGATGTATCGTTATCTTTGGCTGCTTTCAGTGATGCCGGTATTTGGTTAGACTCTTTCTCTCCGATTGTTCTGTCTGAGTTATTTTCATTAGTTACTTCATCCAAACCATCAACATGTTTATTAGACCCCATTCCTGCCAGGCTGCTCAAGGAAGTCCTACCATTATTTAATGCTTCAATCTTAAATATGATCAATCTATCTTTGTTAGTTGGTTATGTACCACAGGTACATTAAGGTGGCAGTAATTAAACCATTACTTAAAAAGCCATCACTTGACCCAGCTATCTTAGCTAATTATAGGCCAATCTCCAACCTTCCTTTTCTCTCCAAGATTCTTGAGAGGGTAGTTGTAAAACAGCTAACTGATCACCTGCAGAGGAATGGTCTATTTGAAGAGTTTCAGTCAGGTTTTAGAATTCATCATAGTACAGAAACAGCATTAGTGAAGGTTACAAATGATCTTCTTATGGCTTCGGACAGTGGACTTATCTCTGTGCTTGTTCTGTTGGACCTCAGTGCTGCTTTTGATACTGTTGACCATAAAATTTTATTACAGAGATTAGAGCATGTCATAGGTATTAAAGGCACTGCGCTGCGGTGGTTTGAATCATATTTGTCTAATAGATTACAGTTTGTTCATGTAAATGGGGAATCTTCTTCACAGACTAAAGTTAATTATGGAGTTCCACAAGGTTCTGTGCTAGGACCAATTTTATTCACTTTATACATGCTTCCCTTAGGCAGTATTATTAGACGGTATTGCTTAAATTTTCATTGTTACGCAGATGATACCCAGCTTTATCTATCCATGAAGCCAGAGGATACACACCAATTAGCTAAACTGCAGGATTGTCTTACAGACATAAAGACATGGATGACCTCTAATTTCCTGCTTTTAAACTCAGATAAAACTGAAGTTATTGTACTTGGCCCCACAAATCTTAGAAGCATGGTGTCTAACCAGATCGTTACTCTGGATGGCATTTCCCTGATCTCTAGTAATACTGTGAGAAATCTTGGAGTCATTTTTGATCAGGATATGTCATTCAAAGCGCATATTAAACAAATATGTAGGACTGCCTTTTTGCATTTAAACAATATTTCTAAAATCAGAAAGGTCTTGTCTCAGAGTGATGCTGAAAAACTAATTCATGCATTTATTTCCTCTAGGCTGGACTATTGTAATTCATTATTATCAGGTTGTCCTAAAAGTTCCCTAAAAAGCCTTCAGTTGGTTCAGAATGCTGCAGCTAGAGTACTGACGGGGACTAGCAGGAGAGAGCATATCTCACCCGTGTTGGCCTCCTGTTAATTCTAGAATAGAATTTAAAATTCTTCTTCTTACTTATAAGGTTTTGAATAATCAGGTCCCATCTTATCTTAGGGACCTCGTAGTACCATATTACCCCATTAGAGCGCTTCGCGCTCAGACTGCGGGCTTACTTGTAGTTCCTAGGGTTTGTAAGAGTAGTAGAATGGGAGGCAGAGCCTTCAGCTTTCAGGCTCCTCTCCTGTGGAACCAGCAACTGGGAGCAGCCCCGGTGTAAAATGGGTGTTAAGCAACAAAAGATGTCAAAGTCGTTAAAGTTACTCAAATAAAGGATCCTGGTAATGCAACTGTGTGGCATGCACTTCTCCCTTATTGCGCTGCACTCAATCATATTCTCAGTTTGGGGGGCAGGAGTCCCTCAGAATGTCTCTCGTTTTCAGTGGCCAAAAATGATACTTTTTGAAAATGGGTCCCAGAGTGAATCTGAAAACACTGGATTCTCGTCTCATAGCCCTGTCTCTGTAACCTCATAATCAAAAACATGCTGTTAACAGTGTAATTTAACAGACTTTTTTGTCTTGGTGGATTATAATCCACCAATTTCTATTAATAAATTATTAATAATTATAAATAAATTCCATCTATATTATAATAGCCAAGTGTCCTCTGTGTGCATGTGTATGGCTTTTACCACGCAAAAACCGGGGGGAGCTGACATTTGGCATCTTACGAGGTCTATTAGAAAAGTATCCGACCTTATTATTTTTTTCAAAAACCATATGGATTTGAATCACATGTGATTGCGTCAGACAAGCTTGAACCCTCGTGCGCATGCATGAGTTTTTCCATGCCTGTCGGTTGCGTCATTTGCCTGTAAGCAGGCTTTGAGTGAGAAGTGGTCCAGCCCCCTCGAGAGATTTTCATTGTCAGTAAATGGCGGAATGATTTGGGCTTTTTTTCCATCAGAATTTTTTCAGGAACTGTTAGAGACTGGCACCTGGAAACCATTCGAAAAATGTATCTGGCTTTCAGTGAAAATTTTACGGGCTTCAGAGAATAAGCACTTTTACATTTAGAGCTAAAGCACTCCCACCCCTGGCAAATTCAGATCATGCCTCTGTCCACTTGATGCCCACATATAAAACTGTGCTCAAGTCCTCTAAGCTACTACACAAGACTGTGTTACAGTGGTCAGAGGACAGTGTGGAAACTCTGAGAGGGTGTTTCTCCTGTACGGACTGGAGCATCTTCCACAGCCTGGAGTTGAATGAAGCCACAGAGACTATTACGGATTATATACATTTTTGTGTGGATATTGTGGTGCCAAAAAAAGACATTGTGGTTTTCCCAAACAATAAGAGTCATATAACCAAGGAGGTGAAAGCCAGTATCAACAAAAAGCGAATGGCTTTTAGAGACAATGACAGAGCTGCAGCAGCCCAGGCGCAGAAGGAACTTAATGTTGTGCTGGCCAATGCACGGAAAAGGGAACGGGACCGCTTAGAACATGGGCTTAAGTCCTTGGACAACAAAAAACTCTGGGACTCTATGAAAAGGATGACAGGCAAGAACATAAACAAACAGCAATTAATTACAAGGAATGATGAAGATTTTGCCAACAACTTAAATGATTTTTTTCTTGAGATTTAACAGGGAGAATGATGTTGAGTGTGAACCAGTAGCTGACTTGGGGCATGCATCCGAAATGAGTAGCTCTGATATTGATCAGCAATGTATCCAAGCCATTTTTAGTAAAGTGTCTTCTACCAAAGCTGCAGGACCGGACGGCCTGTCAGCTTTTTTTTACTGAAAAACTGTGCACAGGAACTTTCAGAGGCATGGTGCCCTATTTTCCAAATGTCAGCTTTGAGTTGTTCTGTTCCTCTATGCTGGAAGCGGTCGACCATTATACCCATACCAAAAATTTCAGCCCCGGCCACTAATAAAGATTACAGGCCCGTGGCTTTTCCGCTCCTCTTTCCATGACAAAAACTCCTGTAACAGTGGAATGTGCCGTTCATTTCCAAACTGGACGCTGTGTTTTATCCGGGACGTCGTCTGACTAGCACAGGAATTGTGAAAAGACGTGGACATCAGCACTTTTTCGGCACATTGAGACAGACGTGCAGAGGAATTCCGCGCGTCGCGGCGGTGCCGCATGGCGCAAAGCAACGCCGTGATGAAGCCTCACGGGACATGTTCTGGCATGTCCAGGCACATCCACAATTTCTCAGATAATCACTCGATGGAAAAACCACCGACAGCTGTCTGAACGCCATCTCAAAGCCGTCCTGTGAGACCAAAACGGAGGTGTTCCTTTGTCTCGCTCCATCAGCAAATCGGTCGTGACGCGCGAAGCCTCCGCTCGGCTTTCCATGACAAAATCTCTTGTTAAAAGTGAAATCTGCCGGAAAATGGTTGATGTCCAGCTCTTGTGATAACCAGAGAAAGTGCACACGACGGTCCGGCTCCACAGAGCCATCCATTTAGAAATGATCCGGTGGTTTGTGGCTCTCGATGGCGGCGCGCCGAGCGTCCTTAAAGCTGTAGTAGGTTAGGTTAGGTTAAACTTTATTGTCCCCACAGGGGAAATTTGTCTTGGGCTCACAGTGTTGTTTAACCCATAAACATTCACAACATTTAACATCCGAACACACAGACAACATTACAACAGTCAGCTGGTCTGCACAATTTCAACAAAAGGAATATGACCATGTCATGATATTGCACACACGACGGTCCGGCTCCACAGAGCCATCCGTTTAGAAATGATCCAGTGGTTTGTGGCTCTCGATAGCGGCATGGAGCGCGGTGCGCCAAGCGTCCTTAAAGCCATCCTTAAAGCTGTAGTAACAGTCCTTATTCTCTGTGAAGCCCGTAAAATTTTCACCGAAAGCCAGATAAATTTTTCGAATGGTTTCCAGGTGCCAGTCTCTAACAATTTCTGAAAAAATTCTGATGGAAAAAAAGCCCAAATCATTCCGCCATTTCCTGACAATGAAAATCTGCCGAGGGGGTGGACCACTCCTCACTGAAAGCCTGCTCACAGGCGTGGAAAAACTCATGCATGCGCACAAGGGTTCAAGCTTGTCTGACGCAATCACACGTGATTCAAATCCATATGGTTTTTGAAAAAAATAATAAGGTCGGATACTTTTCTAATAGACCTCGTATATATTTTGGGTCATGGATAAACACTGCAAAAACAAAGTTGATACGACAAATACTTTTGAGTAATTAGCAAATTTAGCTAACCAGTAAACAATGGACACTGTGCTGCAATGCACCATGGGAGTTCAGGATTTTGAGGTTTTTGTGGTTCATGTAATTTAACAGTGTTGTTAGTGTTATTGATTTGCGTTTTTGTAGCTCAACTGGCTCAATCACTTTAGATAAGTGTTATGTTGCTCTTACCATGAGTGACTTGAGTGTCATGTTGGGATCGCAAGTGAAATATGATGTGCTTTTTGATGTCTTCTGCCACCGTCTGTCAAATTAAAAGGACCTGCTTGTAGATTACAGAAAGACAAAAAGCTGTGCATGTGTGCATGCAATTTTGATCACGCATAAACGGGCTGACATCTGCTGTTTGCTATGCTTATGTATTTTGGGTCAAGGATGAACGCTGCAAAAATCGAGAAGTTGAAGGACAAATATTTTTTAAGAAATTAGCGATTTTAGCTGACCACTAAACAATAGACACTGTGCTGCAGTGCACCATAGGAGTGTTATTATGGTTATGTTAGTTCAGTGGTGTCCAAAGTATTCCAGAAAGGGCCAAGCAGTTGCAGGTTTTCTTGGTGGCAACTGTCTCTGTCTGTCAAATTAAAAGCACCTGCTTACAGCAGATTGCAGAAAGACAAAAATTTGCGTGCGTGCAAGTTTGATCATGTACAAACTGTGGAGAGCTGACATTTGCAGTTTGGTATTTATATGTATTTTGGGTTAAAGATAAATGGCGCCAAAACTGAACATTGATACAATTAATATTTTTAGAGAAGCTACATAGATTAGCTAACAACACTGAATAATGGACAATAATATTTACATTCTGGACTCACACGCTATTCCATCAGGGAGCAGTAAATCATCTATATATTAAAAGCGTGAATGCGTATGTGATTTTATTTAGTACGTCAATGTAAGTACATAATTGCAAATACGCCAAAAATGCATGGATGGTACAAGAAAGTGAAAAAACTTACTTCCATTGTGGTCCATTTAAAAATAAAAGGACAAAATAGAAGTGTGTATATATATATATATATATATATATATATATATATATATATATGATTGGGGTAAGCATTGCTTTCCGTAGTCGCACATTGATTGTTGGCCATTTTAGAGAGTTTCATTAAAGTGAAAGAAAACAAATTATGTTTTCCAAAATAAGGGCATCTTCTGTTGATTAAAGTTTTCTGCAGGCTGTGATGATTAATCCAGCTGAAAGGAGGAAACAGGTTACATTAAAAGACTAACTCAATTTGTGGCTTTGAAACATTGTAGCCTTCTACTACTACATTGATTAGCGCCTTACACCGGTTATGTGCATACTCCTGTCTTTTTCTCAGTTTTTTTTGTGAACGTTTTACAGCAACACATACAGTCCTGGCATATGTACTACAGCTTTTTCAGACATTTTCAGTGGATTCATGTGGACAGATAAAAAAAAAAAAAACACCCATCACAATATATGTCGCTATGGACAAAAATAAAGTAGCAATGTCAATTTTTTCCCAATACTGTGCAACCCTAGGTGCTGTACTTACACTATGTATATGGTATTAGGCAGCAATGTGACCTTTTATTGGTAGAATTTATGGTTGGCAGCACAGTGGCCAAGCAGTTAGCACACTTGTTTCCTGGTTCAAGACCACCCCTGCCCGTTCAGCAAATAATGTGGAGCTGCACCAAGAAGAGCATCTGGTGTAAAAATTGCGCCAACTTAATCAGATAATTTGCTGTGGTGACCCAGAGTAAAAAGGAGCAGCTGAAAGAACTTACTATTGGCAGAATTACTAGTGAATTAAACAAAGGGCAATAGACTGATGGAAAAATAAACCATTAAAATAACCATTAAATAAAAATCAGTTGCAGCCCCAGGGGGAAGTATGAATGACATCAGAAAAAATACAATATTGTACATACTCATCCAAAAGTTACATATTTGTGATCAGTTTTAACCATTTAGGGTTCTTTTAGTTAGATGATAAATTTGAAAGGGGGAAAAGCAGTCGCGTAATTATGACCGAAGTAGCTGCATTAAGAGGTGCTTTTTTTTTTTTTTTTTTACTGACTGCTATAAAGTTAGGGAAGTTAAAGTCTGGGTAAACTGGTTCTAAGAACAGACAATAGCAGGGTTTGCGGAGTGTAACAAAAAAATTGGGGGCGGGCAGGCAGGCAGTTAACTTACCGTCGGCAGGCTGCTGGAAGTTGACGTAAGCATAACCGAGCGACCTGCGGGTGATCATGTCTCTGCACACCCTGATGGAGAGGATGGGCCCGGCCGGGCTGAACTTCTCATACAACATGGCCTCGGTCACGTCCGGGTGCAGGTCTCCCACATACAGGGAAGCCATCGGGTAACTCGGCGCGCTGGGATTCATGCTGGTGCGATCTTTGCCGCGCTTTTAAAGAAATTAGCGAATTTAAGGAGAGGATTGGAAAAATTCCTCACCGCAGTTTTAGCAACGTGGGCTAGCTAGCTTCAGACGACGCGCGGCCTAGATACAACCAAGCAACTTAGCACGAAAAAAAGAGGCGTCAAAAAAAAAACCCACGTCTCCTTCTAAAACAAAATAAAAGCGATTTAAGAGGAATACTAATGTTTAACAATTTGACGTCAGTCACCCACGCTTTCAACAATTAGGCTAATGGCTACCTGCTAACGTTCGTCTTCTCGAACGGTCTTCTTTCTCGTTACTTGAGTTGGCAAATGAAATCCTGCTTCACCGATTTTTATTTTTCTTATAAAAATATGTCTGCGTGTGCTCTCTAACTCCTCGTTTGTGTCATAATAATAAAATGTGTGCCAAGGCTAGAGCACACCCTACGCACACGGATTACAGGAATGGAAAAAGGAAGGTCGGCGGATGGTGCTTCCGATTCAAGGCGCGTCCACCGCCGGGACTGACGTCACGATCATCGCGATATTTTAATCAGGCAATCACGCAGCTTCTGATCCGCCATGTTGCCTCACACAAAAGGAACATTAATGATTTTAGTCAAACTAATTTTAGTTAATAATCTTCGACTTATTTTTAGTCATTGTGTTGTATGACGTCTTTTATTTAAAGTGTGCAAATTTATTGTGTTTTATCTTTCTTATTTAATTTAATTGTATTTTTAAAATTTGTACTGTGAATAATTATTTAAGGTGAAATAAATCGACTGTCAGTGGATAACATGAACACTTGTTTCCAGTGTGAGCCATCTGAAGGACACATGGACTAATTAAAAATTTATAAGCAGTTCATTCAAATAAAACGCATAATTATTATGCATTTTCAGAAGCATTGAATGAGCCCTTCTTACCTACATGGGAGTGGGCCCCCTCGTGGAGGCCGCCATGTTGATACAGTAACCCAAAAGGGGAATACTTATAGTCTTTCACATTTTGCAGCACCATCAGAAGACTGAAGGAAAAAGAAGAGGAATCAGTGGTTCCTCTCTTACATGCTGCCTACTGGTTACTAGCACAGGCTAATAAGTTTGAGATTTTTATGAAATGGAGGCTCAAACGTATTATCACGAGAAGGCGAGACAGTGTGAATCCCCATTGCCAAAGAACCTAAAACATGAAACAAAAGTGAGCAGCAATGACAATGTAATCTGCAACTTCACCACAAGGTGACACTAAATCTTACTGGTCATGGTGTTTCCACACTGTGGCTTTAAATTAAGAAGGTTGATACAGATTATTCACAATGACTCTTTTAGTGATGAGATTCCAAAGGTGGTGAAGCTGCAGGGATCTGTGGTATGGCAGGAACATACTGTTCTTCTGGCACTGTTCTTCACTTTTGGTCTGTTGGTATGACACTTGTCTCTCCGATGGAAGCAAAGGACCCATCTCTGAAAAGATGAAGAGTGGAGACTAATTTCTTCCTTATCAGTTCTGGCATTCATCAGGGATGAGTTTTGGTTCTATTCAGTGCTTACATGGACTGGATGCTGGGTAAAGTTGTAGAGTCCAAGAACTGATGTGGCTTTGTCAGTGAGGAATTTTTTGATGAATTTGGCTTTTGGTACAATTCTGATCTTTGTAAAATCAACCTATGCCGATTGTGTCTCTAAACAATTTGAAAGGTGGAGGAGTGTCTGGCTGTGTGATTGTGGATCAATCAATCAATCAACTTTTTTTTATATAGCGCCAAATCACAACAAACAGTTGCCCCAAGGCGCTTTATATTGTAAGGCAAGGCCATACAATAATTATGTAAAACCCCAACGGTCAAAACGACCCCCTGTGAGCAAGCACTTGGCAACAGTGGGAAGGAAAAACTCCCTCTTAACAGGAAGAAACCTCCAGCAGAACCAGGCTCAGGGAGGGGCAGTCTTCTGCTGAGACTGGTTGGGGCTGAGGGAAAGAACCAGGAAAAAGACATGCTGTGGAGGGGGGCAGAGATCGATCACCAATGATTAAATGCGGAGTGATGCATACAGAGCAAAAAGAGAAAGAAACAGTGCATCATGGGAACCCCCCCACAGTCTACGTCTAAAACAGCATAACCAAGGGATAGTCCAGGGTCACCCGATCCAGCCCTAACTATAAGCCTTAGCGAAAAGGAAAGTTTTAAGCCTAATCTTAAAAGTAGAGAGGGTATCTGTCTCCCTGATCTGAATTGGGAGCTGGTTCCACAGGAGAGGAGGAGTGGATCAAGACTAAAATCGGGTAATCAATGACAACCATTCATAAGTTCATAGTAAAGCGTCAAAGATGCTGAGAGCATCACATTTGTTGGTAATGAACTATAGGGCTCTGATTTTCTGGACTTATCACACAATTGGGAATATTTCATGAGTAGTGCAACAGATAAGTGAATATTTACAGAGGAATCCTTCAAATGATGATGCAAGCACCTAATTTGGCATAAATACTCCTTAGACATTACTCTTTTGAAAAAGCAGACTGTCCACTTGAATTTTGAATAGGCAGCCAGGTAGGGGTCAGTTGAAGAATTACAGAGAGGTCAAAATTTATAATGCTCCAGTCATATTGAAAGGTATTCCATGTCATTTGTCTGATCATAAAATTTCAAAAAGGCATAGTTTGGACTATCTATGATTGAATTATGTTGGGTTATGTGGTAAAAAAGAAAGAAAGGAAGGTCAATTTCAGTTTGTACAGGGGTCAAAGGTTAAAGTTGCTCCAATTTTGGTAGAAAGTGGTGCAAAGTATTTGTTGAGCTAATGGGATTAATAAATGGAATAGTTTTGACTGTGATAAGTGCCCAGTCTGCAAAGTAAAGGTTAAACAGTGTCGACGTGCATTGGATTCTACGACATGTGACATATGTGACCCCGTAACGTAACTAAGCATGACACATGATGCAAACTATTCCTTTTTAAAATGCTATTAACTCAACACATAATTTGCATTAATTTTTCACCAAATTTAGAACAACCTTACCACTTGACCCCTGTAAAAACTGAAATTGACCTTTGTCACCTTTCTTGCTGTTTTGAATCTCTTAACTCCATAACATTCAGCCACAGATAGTCCAAGCTATACTTTTTGGAATCTGTGTGATCAGACAAATAATGTGGTATAGTTGTCATTATGATTGGAGCATCTTTTAATTTTGACCCGTGTAATTTTTCAATTGACCCCACTTTACCAGGATTTAATTTAAATCTGCCAAGTAAATGGTTTTCAGAGATCAAGTGGAACTCACAGGACAAGTTGGAACATGTCCAGCTGTTAAACAATTTCTCGGATACTCACTCGACTGAAAAGCCACCGAAAGCCGTCTGAATCTTACGAATGGTTTCCAACACGGAGGTGTTGTTTGTCCTGTGCCATGAGCGGCTGCGTCGCGACACGCGAATCCGTCCGCACGTCTTTCATTACAAAATCTCCTTTAACAGTGGAATGTGCCGATAAAGTGCTGATCCCGACCTCTTCTGAAACTTCTCTGCTAGTCACACGACGTCCTGCATCAACAGAGCTTTAAATTTGGAAGTGATCTGCTCGTTCCAGCCTGTCGATGGCCGCTCAGGACGCGGTGCGCCCTCCGCCACCGTGGGCCGTTTTTAATCCAGTTTTAATGGTCCTTAATCCGTGTGATACCGATAGAATCTTCACCGAAATCCATCTGAATCTTTCAAATGGTTTCCAACTGGCTGTCTCTAACAGTTTCTGAAAAAAAATTCATGGAGCAAAGCGGCAGCCTCTCAGCCATTTCACTGACAATAAAAATCCGACGAGGGGGGTGGACCAGTGCTCACTCAAAGCCTGCCCACAGGCGAATGACGCAACCGACAGGCGTGAAAAAACTCACGCATGCGCACGAACGATAAAGCTTGTCTGATGCAAGCGCACATGATTAAAATCCATATAGTTTTTGAAAAAAATAAAAAGGTCGGATACTTTTCTCACAGACCTCGTATAATTATATTTTTTATTGATTGCGCGGTAAAAAATGACACATAGTGGCCCATTGGATGCTTCTCCTGAGGCACATTGGGCTAGTCCAATGAAATTCCTTGGTTCTCGAAGGCCCGCCCCTCCCTACAGACCCCCACCTGACCCAAGTCATCACGCAAAGTTTTGGCTATTCGGTCTGAGCTCGAGTGGAGAGCGGAGAGTTGTGCACAAAATGGAGAAGCAAAAGAGTGGAGCTGAGAAGCGAAATGAAAAAAGAAAACAGAAATTAAAAGACGCAGCAAAATGTGCCAAAATCACAGATATGTTTAAAACCACAAGCTCGACCTCGGGTTCGGGTAGTGGGGCCGCCGGTCCGTCATTTCAAACTAGCCCGGGACCGGCGTCGTGAGCACAGGTGGTGGAGAGTGAGCAGGAGGAGGAGACGGAGAGAAACGTGACCCAGCAGGGAGAGATTGAGGTTAGAATTCATCTCAACACTTGCTAGTAGCTAGCCAATGCAGTGTAGCTATTCACCGCTTCGGCTCCCATTTATTGCCTGACACTAAGACTAAGTCGTCATCCTGACTTTCTCAAATCAGTCACAAACATGTACCTATTTGATTTATTTTCATACACTTTGACTTCTCTTGTATTGTTGCTCCAGCATATAGAACTCTTACATTTGTCTTGAGCTGTCACAAGGACGACCTGTGCTGTGTGTCTAGAGTCATTGCTAGTGTGTGTTAGTTATGGCATCCCCCCCTTTCACTTTCTCAAATCCAACTATCTTATTTCTACTCTACTGCTTGTCGTGTGTTGTGCAACTATGATTTTATACAAAATGTATTTTTGTAATCTTTTCCTTCTGTAATGGCATGCCATGTCATTATCAAGACATCTTATATTAAGTATTAGCTGCCTCGTGGCGTGGTAGATGGATAGGTAAGAAGCCGACTAGCTGTGCTACTGTTTAGCAATTGCTGGTAGCCGTTCCAAGGTGGAGTAGCTACTGCCAGCCTGGTGAGAAGGGGCAGAAAGACGTGTGATACGCTGTGGAATTGGCATAAAATATTTTTGGTTGTTATTAACATTCCATTCAGTAAGGTCACTCACAGTATCTCTCGACTGGAGCAATTATAAGCTGAAAGTATGAAAATGTTTAACCTAGGAAATTATTCAGTAAGACTTAGAATAGTGGCCCAGATGGAGTTGTGCACAACACAGCCCTTTCCTTACTGTATATTAACAGAAATCATATTTACCTCATGGCCTATGCAGCACAATTTCCCTACTGTTTCCATGTTATTCATATGACTATATTTAAGGACATAATACATTAGGGAATTAGGAGTTGGAGCACCTGTGTGTGGTGCCTTAGCTTTGGTGTCAAATAATGCTCTGACTAGATTTGGTGTCCAACTTACAGTGTTGTGTGTGTTAGTGAAATATTGCTTTGCTTAACCCTCGTGAGGCGTTTGGGTCTGTGGGACCCGTTCTCAGTTTTTGCTTAAGGAAAATGGTATGACTATATATCTATATTTTTTCACAGAGATTCACTGGCCGGGGCTCATAATTAGGGGGAAAAAAAGTTAGTGACCTTATCCTCCTCCATCTCTCACCCTCAAAAACATACATACACAGAACTTCACATACATTCTTCTTAGAGGTCTACAGACAATTCCTTTGACTTCATATTTGGTTTGTGCTCTGACATGCTCTGTCAACTATGGGACCTTATATGTACACAGGTGTGTGCCTTTACAAATCATGTCCAAACTGAATTTATCAGATGGACTCCAATTAAGCTGCAGAAACATCTCAAGGATTATCAGTGGAAAGAGGATGCTCAATTTTGAGCTTCATGACAAAAGCTGTGAATATTTGCGTATATGATTTTATCCCCCCACCCCCTTATAAATTTGCAAATCTCTCTCTCAAAAAAAAAGAGAAAAGGAATAAATGGAATAAACAAAAATTGGAAAAATGCTGTAATATTAAATGTGGAAAAAGTGCTATAGTTTCTGGATGCACTGAAAACTAGGGTGACCAACTGTCCTGTTTTCCCAGGACATGCCCTGTTTTCACACCCTGTCCTGGTCGTCCTGTTTTTTTTTTTTTTTGGAAGTGACAAAATGTCCTGGTTTTCATGGTTATTCAATGGATCATTAAATTGATGGGCATTCGAGTATTATTTGAGTATCTCAATGCTGGACCGAGTGTCCTGGTTTTTTTGGTAATCAAAATAGTCACCCTACTGTAAACTCACTCAGAAAAAAGGTTTGGAAATTCACTGTTTCACAACCAATTTAAAATCCACTGACAGAACATGAGTTTACCAGCAACATGGAAGAACTGAGACTGAGTGTGAAAGGGCCAGGAAGATCATAGGACAGAACACCAGGTCTGGAGTTTGGTCCAGGAGAGAGTAAGATCAGTTGGAT
The DNA here is from genome assembly GCF_902500255.1 of Thalassophryne amazonica. Lineage (NCBI taxonomy): Eukaryota > Metazoa > Chordata > Actinopteri > Batrachoidiformes > Batrachoididae > Thalassophryne > Thalassophryne amazonica. Next base: position 12,607,261 of record NC_047109.1, read on the forward strand.
CATTTGCATAAGTACAAAATATTGTAAATTTTTTTGTTCATCTGAAAGGCAAAACATACCAAACAAACAACATATGACAATGAGTTCATAAATGACATTTTGGGACTTTTAAATTCTTTATTTCACATACATGAAATTACACATTTCCCCAAAAATAACAATTATGCCTGGATATTCTGTATGAAAATTCCAAAGTTATAGCCAAGGCTCATCAGGTTGATAATGTTCCTTGTCATGCCATTAACTATGGCTAACAAGATTATTTATGCAAGTAACAAAAAAAAAAAAAGGGGGGGGGGTGTTTACAAGCTGAAAAAAAAAATATCACGGTGAAAAAGCAATTCCTACATAAGCACTTTTTCACTTTTCCCCCCTGCTTTTACAAAACAGCAACAAGCATATGTGCTCTTTTGTTCAAGATTTTCTATACCTCAAAGTTGAGAGACAGATAAAAGTACCCCACCAGAAAAGACAAACATGAACAGACAGCATATGGAATGTTAACCTCTGCAACAACACAGATTTCTTCCTCCATCATGGCTAATATTAATAGCTGTTGTCAGATTTTAAACCAGACATTATCAATTGATTGTGTGGAGAAAAAAAAGCATTCTGAATAAGTTTTTTTTTTTTTTTTTAACTAAAAACCAAACCCGGTACAACTCACCACCATAAAAAGCAAAACAAGTTGTTGCTCCCATGCATGAAGTTCGATAAATGGCCAACCACAAACATCTCTATCCTAGCGCACCTTTTTCTACTCCACACTCCTGTTAGACAAACCGAAGCTGTGTTTTTCCACTGCACAGCCTTTCCCTTACAGACAAAAGTAAACAGATCAGTGTGAGAATGATCTGAAAAAACAAGTGCTTGATGATGAGGACGATAATGATGAGGTGGTCTCTGTGATGTTTGACAAACACGAGCTGGGACAACGGCAGATGAGGACGAGTATGGGTGGAGGCTATGTTTCATTCTGCTTTCTGCTGCTGTTGCTCACCGTCGTCATCGCCTTGGCTGTCGGAGGTCCACAACTGAGGAAACAAGAGTCATCAAGAGATAACATATCTCCCCCGTCCCCACAAATCAGTAACATAGGTGCAAACAACTGAAAATGTTTTGACTGAACATTTTCTGTGAGTGGACGGCCAAGCCCCGAAGGTGCGAGGCCCTCTAGGGGGGTCTGGGGACAGAAAGAAGAGAAACATGGATAGTATATGGAACGTTAACCCCTACAACAATACGATTTCTTCCTCCATCGTGCCTCAGATTAATAGTTGTTGTCCGATTTTAAAACCAGACAGGTCTCCTGGGAGGGTCCAGGGGCATGGTCCCCAAGGAAATTTTGAGGGAAAAAAAAAATGCAATTTGGTGCATTATGAGAGCACTTTGGTCAGTTCTTGTTTTAAAACACAGTGATATTTGACTCATACTGGAACCAAATATGGCTCAAGTCTATTTCATTAAAATTTATTTACTGTCTTGTATGTATTGTCTGCAGTAAGTTTCCACAAATGGACTGTCTGCATTAACTGACTGATTCTGTTTTTATTGTTTTCATTCTACATTGATCAAATTCTAAGTGTGTCAATAATTACACACTTGCTGCTTTTAGTAAATAATACACTTACAGACATAACTATTGCCAATGGAGTCTTTTGCCACTTGTAGGTCATTTAAAACTGATGCAATCGTAAAATTACCAGATCAATACTACATATCAATGCCAAATACCACCATCAGACCAATTTAATTCTAAAAGTGTTGTGAAATGCCATCACCACAATGCAAGTCTTTCAAATAAATAATATAAACAATAAAAACTATAACCAGTGAATATACCTGTACAGTAGCTGTGCCCAATCCTGTTCCTGGAGGGCCCCCGCCCTGCATGTTTTCTAACTCTCCCCATTTCACTCCCAGGCAATTAATCAAGAGACTGGAAGACACCACTTAAAAAAAAAAAAGAAAAAAAAAAGTGTGACTTTAGTCGGTAGACGTGAAAAACGTGCAGGGCAGGGGCTCTCCAGGAACAGGGTTGGTGACCCCTGCTGTACTTTAAATATATTTTGTGTTCTCCTGAACACGCCTGATAGTTAATTGCTTGGGAGTGGAAACAGGAGTGTTAGGAAACATGCAGGGACAAGCACGAGGCCTGTACGGAGAAATATCAGAACAAGGTGTTTAGTACAAACAGAGCACAGCGAGGTCCGTGCGAAAAACACAGAGGTCTGATATTACCATACAGACCGAGCAACCAAGGTTAATAATTAATTTACTATATGCCTATTATACATACACAAGAGCAATCAGAGATTTCTGATGTCCGTCAATCCGGATCTGGAACACCTCCAAAATTTAATGGAATCTTCCATGGCCAAATATCTATCTGTGAATCTGTGAAGTAGTTTTGAAGTAATCCTTCAAAGCCTATACAAAGGGAAATCTTGATCCAGAATCCGGATCACCTCCAAAATTTAGTGGAGGCTTCCATGACCTTGAACTTCAGGTTGTCAAGGATGTGACAAAGCATGTAAATCACCATTGCAGACTCTTGTAAAATGAAATGTAGCAGTCCTATTGACATACCTTTCAGCACAAAACAGGACCAAGCTCAAGGTCAAGGTCACAGGAAGGTCAAACACTAAATTCAACAAAACAGCTTTCCTGGTTGCAATTTTTTTGAATGTCAGTCTCCAAATTTGGCATGTTAAAACTGAATGGCCTTGCCCATAAGCCATTACCTGGGATAAGCGATCATCTTTGACCTTCAGGGTTTACCTTGAGGTCAATCTGTGAGCTAAAGTATGTCAAACTTCAGATTTGAGTAAAACATGTCATGTAATACACCAAATTAAAGTGCTTGATGAAAGTATCCAGAATATACCAAAAGTTGTCAGTTATGATGTCATCACAAAAAACTTACATTTAGATTTATTAAGGGTGTGACAAAGCGTGTAAGTCATCACTGGAAACTGTTGTAAAATCACATGTAGCAGTCCTACAGAGATATCTTTCAGCACATCTTTCATTTAATGTTTGAACATGACTAAAGCTGTTAAGACGTCAGACACACCAAAGTGACCATGGAACAATGGGCATTTGTTGAATTGGGAAGAAATTTTTGAACAGCTCGAAAATTTCACCCAGATTTCAAAACTGGTGCCATTGAGTTTGTTCAAGATTGACAACAGATGGATCAAGGAGTTACTGTGATGTTTCAAAACGTGCTTCGATTTGCTATTCGGGATGAAATGGGAAGGAACAGCGATCTGTGGAAAAGGGGTATTACCCTAAGTTTGCATTTGATCACTCTGTCACGTTCCACATAGAACCCAACCAAGATCAGTGCTCAAAAAGTCTATAAAAAGTCTGTGTGATAACCCAATGTTAATTATTAAA